>NW_028083059.1:18230916-18830916 GCF_014824575.4 Sturnira hondurensis
AATGGAATTTTATGCTGCAGAAAGAAAGAAGGAGCTCCTACCTTTTGCAACAACATGGATGGAACTGGAAAGCATTATGCTGAGTGAAATAAGCCAGGTGTTGAAGGACAAATACCATATGATCTCACCTCTAACAGGAAGCTAAACAACAAAGCAAACAAGCAAGCAAAATATAACCAAAGACACTGAAATAGAGAACAGGCTGACAGTGACCGGAGGGGAGAGGGGAGGGAATTTCAGGGGAAATAGGGGAGGTATTTAGAGGAACAAATATAAAGGATACATGGACAACAACTGAGAAGGGTGGAAATGGGAGGGAGGGGGGAGGATGGGGGGTGGGACGGGATGGGAGTAATAGACAGAAAACTGTACTTGAAAAATAATTAAATAAAAAAATTGGGGAAAAAAATATTAATCAAAGAAGTAAAGGAATAAATATATTTATAAACTTACATATGATTAAGTGAAGTATACAGCAGTTAGAGGACCATGTGAGACACATTCATAGAAATTAAATGTCATTTACATAGTTTCAATATCATTCTCTAGTTAAGAAAAGGTATAAATATTTTATATTCTATATAAATAAAGCATAATAATAAACTGCTATTTATTTTTGATGCTCAGTTTCCAATTTCAATAATTTAACCAAAAATAAGTTTTGGGGCCATGGTTCCACTACCAAGGAGCATTTTAGTAATGTGTAGAACCTATTTTTACTAACACAACTATTGATATGGCTCCAGGAATTTAAAATAATTTTACTAAGTATTCATGTAGATGAAAAGACTATAAATGCAATTTGTACTTTATCTGGCTCAAAATTTTACCAGGTAGTGTTTACTAATTTGGAAAATCATGCCATTCTGAAAAATGCTGTTAATGGCATTTGAATTGCCAGCACACACACACATATACACTTTTTCTTCAATTTTCATTTAAAATTTTTGAATTTACAACAATTTTCCACGTGCATGCAAACATCTAACTATTCAACCAGGTCATCTGTTGCAAAGCCAAAAAATATTACTACCTGTCCCTTTATCAAAAAGTTTCTATATGTATATTCCAATGCCCTTATTCTTAAATATTTACATATTTAAAAATGTATTTTTTCAATGAAACATTTCTTTTATTTCTCCATTACAGTAGAGTGTAGTAGACTTTTTCAATGTTCATACAGTTTGCTTGTATTATATGTGAATTTCATTTCAGGCAGAATAAGAAAGGAGGTACAATAAAATATGTAAAGAAAATTTGAGGACTGATTAAATTGTAAGCAAATTACTTTAACAAAAGAGTTAAAGATGTATAAAAATAATTAAGTATAAAAATAATATAGATCTTTTAATTAAAAGCATTTCAAAATAAATGACATAATTATTTAAAATATGCATAAATGACGTAGAGGTGGAGATGGCTGGGGTGGGCAGGAGTGGTAGGGGGGAGATAGAGACAACTGTACTTGAACAACAATAAAAGAATAAAAAGATAAAAAATAAAATATGCATAAATAGAATATGGCATGTTGCCCTGGCTGGTGTAGCTCAATGGATTGAGTGCGGGCCTGGGAACCACAGGATCGCGGTTTGATTCCCAGTCAGGGCACATGCCTGGGTTGAAGGCCAGTTCCCAGCAGGGGACACACCAGAGGCAACCATACATTAATATTTCTCTCCCTCTCTCCTTTCCTTCCCCTCTAAAGATAAATAAATAAAAAATATTTTAAAAAAAGAATATGGCATGTTTACTTAATGGGAGAAGCTGCCTATCGAAATAATATGTCTAAACATATTTAAAGACATAAAATTATATGCAAGATATACTCTTTTTTAAAAAGTGATGAAAATTCATAACATGAATTTACTCTTAGCAATTTTGATTATATTTTGCAGTATTATTAAACATATATAACAGATATGTATCAATGTTTTCATCTCCTATGACTAAATATATCACACACACACACCATTACATAGCAACCCCCCATTTCCCCCTCCAGCCTAAGGAAACCACCATTCTATTAATATTTTGTGTCTCTGTGAGTGTGGTAATCTCAGATAAGTCATATAAATTAATCACGTGATCCTTGTTTCAATGTAAATGACTTTTTTACTTAATCTAATGTCTTTAGGGTTCATTCATATTGTAGTACATGATAGAATTTTCTTATTTTTAAGGCTGAATAATATTTTATTGTATGTATATACCAATTTTCTTTACCCATTCGTCTGTTAAAGGACATTTTGGTTGCTTCCACATCTAGCTATTGTAAACAATGCTTCACTGAACATGGTGTGTAAATATTCCTTCTAAGTTCCATTTTTAATTATTTGGGATATACACTCAGAAGTTCCATTGATAAATCATATGACAATTTTCATTTTTGGAGACACCTCCATGCCTCTTTCCATAGTAATGGAATCATTTTGTGATTCCACCAACAGTACACAAGGATTCTGATGTCTCCACTTCCTCACATGCGCTTGTTATTTTTGCTTGTTTTTTGTTTTTGTTTTTAAGATTTTATTTATTTATTTATTTTTAGAGGGGAAGGAGAGAGGGAGAGAAACATCAATGTATGGTTGCCTTTTGTGCATCCCCTGCTGGTAGTTAGCCTGCAAGGAACCGGCTTGCAACCCAGGCATGTGCCCTGACTGGGAATCGAACCGCGATCATCTGGTTTGCAGGCCCGCGCTCAATCCACTGAGCTATGCCAGCCAGGACTGTTGTTTTTTTTTTAATAGCATCTGTTCTAACAGGTGAAAAATAATATCTCATTGTGGTGTTTAATATGCATTTTCTTGATGATTAGTGATGTTAAGTGTTTTTCTTATCCTTCTTTGTCATTTGCATATCTTCTTTAGAGAAAAGTATTTCAATTCATTTGCTCAGTTTTAATTAGGTTATCATTTCTTTTGTTATTGAGTCACAGGAGTTGTATATACAAATATGTTTTGCAAATCTATCCTTTCATTGCTTACATTGCCTTTCACTATGTTGATTGTTTCCTTTGCTGTGGCATTTTTAAGTTTGATATAGGTCATCTGTATATTTTTGATTTTGTTATCTGTGCTTTTGGTGTCACGTCTAAGAAATCATTGCCCATTCTCATATCATAAAATTTCCCCTATGTTTTCTTAAGGGATTTTTTATAGGTAATAGACTCATGTTTTCTAATCTTATTTTTAGTTTTTGTATAAGGTCTGAGTCTGGCTTCATTCTTTTGTGTATGGATATTTAGTTTCCCAAGATCACTACATAAAGAATCTATTCTTTGACCATGGTGTAATTTTAGCAGACTGTTGGAAACCATTTGACTGTATATGTGAAGGTTTATTTCTGGGCTCTCCGTTCCATTCATACTAGATGCCTGTCTTTATGCCATTACCACACTGCATGGAATACTGTGGCTTTATAATACATTTTCAAACCAAGAAGTGTGAGGCCTTCAGTTTTCTTCTTAACTTTCCAGATTGTTTTTGCTCTATGGAGTCTTTTGAGGATCCCTGTTAATTTTAACTTTTTTTTCCTATTTCTATGTAAATTGTCTTTGGGATTTTGATACAGATTGCAGTGAATTTGTGGATCACTAGATAGCATGAAGTGATGTTATATCAATATTATTATTGATGATAATATCATTATTACTGTTGTTATTATATCAATAATCAGCCTTTTGTCCCATGTACATGGGTTGCCTTTCCATTTATCTGTATCTTTAATTGTTTTTAGCAACGCTTTGTATTTTGTGTGTGTGTATTTCTAAGTGTTTTATTTTTTTGATGGTATATAATTGTTTTCTTCATTTCCTCATTAGATTGTGCATTGGTAGTGCATAAAGGCAAAATTAATTTTTGTGTTGCTATTAGGGGCATGCATATTTATAATTATTATTTATTCCTGATGAACTGACTCTTTACTTATTACATAATGTCCTTCTTTGTCTCTTGTGACAGTTTTTTTAATTAACGCATATTTTATCTGATATAAGTATGGCCATGTTTGTTCTCTTTTGGATATGATTTTTATGAAATATCTTTCTCCATCTTTTATTTTCAACCTATGTGTGCCAATACATCTAAGGTGAGTCTCTTATACATAACACATACTTGGATTTTTTAAAAATTATTTCAGCTACTCTGTTTATTTCTTCAGTTGGAGAGTTTAATCTATTTATGATTAAAGTAACTATGATAGAGAAGGATTTACCATTGCTTTCTTGTTAATTAATTTCTTTCTAACTTGGAATTGCTTTGTGCCTCTTTCTCTTTTGCTGTTTTTCTCTTTGTTTCATTTATTTTGGGTGGTATGGAAATTCTTTGATTCTTTTCTCATTAACTTTGGTTTATCTTGTACAGCCATTTTCTTTGTAGTAACCATGGAGCTTACATCAAATAATTATAACAATCTATTTTAAGTAAAATATCTTATAGTTACAACAATATTTTATAAACTGATAAGAAATTAACTTCGATTTTGTGCAGAACTACTCTTTTATGTATCCCCAGTCTCATTTTATCTTATTGATGTCACTAATTACATTTTCTACATTGTTCATCCACTAAGTTTTATAGTCATAGTTATTTATGTGTTATAAATAGTTATAAACACATGTTCAGTGTTATATATGTTATTTATATGTTAGGACATATTTATATATTTTAACTTGTAGTATTCTCTTGAGCATTTCAGACAAGTCTAGGAGAGTAGGACTCCCTCATATTTTGTTTGTCTGGGAAAATCTCTATTTCTGAAAGACATTTTGCAGGATATATTATTCTTGGCAGTTTTTTTTATATGATCCCACTACTTTCTGGCTTGTAAGTTTTCTGCTGAGACATCTACTCAAATCTTGACAGTTCTGTTGCATGTAAAAAGTTGCCTTTCTCGTTCTGCTTTCCAGAATTTTTTTTTAATTTAATTTTTGACAGTTTGAATATAACAACGTCTTGGTGTGGAACTCATTTAGGTCATCTTAGTTGGAGTCTTGTGAGCTTTATGAATTTGGATATTCATTTCCTTCCTCGGATTTGGGATATTTTCAGATCTTCAAATAAGCTCTCTATCCATTTCTTTCCCTCCTGGAACTTGCATAATGTGCATGTTGGTCTACTTGATGGTGTCCAACAGGTCCTCTAGTCCTTCTTTTCTTATTTTTATTATTTTACCTTTTACTCCTGGGGTTAAATAACTTCCAGTGATCTTCAAGTTCACTGATTAGTTATTCTGCTTGACCCATTCTATCAATCCCAAAGAAAAATTTTCATTTCAGCTAGTATATTCTTTGGCTCCAGAATTTTTGTTTCATTCTCTTTAATAGTTTTTAAAAATATTTTTGTTGTAATCTTATTTTGTTCATGCATCATTTTTTAAATTGATTACAGTTTTTGATCTGTGATCTCTCCTAAATCACCAAGTTTCTTTAAGACAGCTTGCTGAGTTTTTTTTATTGGGTAATTAATAGATCTCCATCTTTTCAGGGGTGGTTCCTGGAGTTTGGTGTTTTTTTCTTTGATTTGGCTGTGCTCCCTGTTTCATCACCCACCTTGTTATATTTTTAAATATGCATTTCAGAATTAGCTCCCTCTCTCATTCTTTACAGACTACAGGGGAAAGGTCTTTTCAACTGTCAACTTAGCTAGAGAGTCTAGACGCATGTGGAACGATGGGGGAGGAAAGGGAATACAGCCTCTCTGGGATTATATATGTAAAGTTCCAAGTAGAGAGGATTGTGAATTTCTTTTTCAGGAGCTCATGATCTTTTGCTTTCTCTAGCATCTTTCAGCAGTATTTCAGTTTCTCTGGTACTGCAGTAGTAATCCACCCCATTCTTCTTTGTTCTCTGTGTCCTGCAGACATTAAAAGTATACTGGCTGCCCCAGAACTTGAATCAGGCCAGGCAGTTATCTTTTCTTCGTGAAGATCTCCAAAAAGTCAGAACACTGGGCACATGCTTCCTATTCTCTCTCACACAAGAAAGGTACCTTCTCTCAATCATGCTGAACTGTGGTACTACAGGCCCTCTGGTGCCACAAGGTGCTGCCAGAACTCTCCTTTGCTCTTAGCAGCCCCTAGACATCCAAACTATGTCAGCTCCATCAGCATTCCAAGTTAGCTCAGACATAAATCATTCCCTTGGGCAGCCTTCTAAAAAGCTAACCTTTGGACAGATATTCTACTATTCTCTTTCCTTCTAAAGAAAGAAGCCACTAGCCATCTTAGGGCTGGGAAAATTTCAAGTAGAGAGAAAAGTTTCTTCTTGCTTATTTCAAGAATATTCATGCAACAAATCTCACTTTTTCACTTGTTTGTGATACTTCAATGTTTTAACAGTTTTCTGGAGTTATTGTGAAAGTATTTTGGCCTGCATGTTTTTCTTAAGCCAGTGGCTTGTGAAGGGAAGAAGAGCTGGGACTATGGACTCCGCCACTTTGCTGACACCACTCCTCCCACATGATACGCCTTTTAACTTGCTGTTTAGCTTTAGTTGTTCCTTTTCTCCCTGTTGCTGTCCCCTGCCCTGCCCCCACAACTCCCACAGTCAAACCCCCATTGTCTGTCTCCATGCCTCTTCCATTCATGTGCCCTGACTTACCCCTTCCCCTTCCTTCCCCCATTTTATCCCTCCCCCTGCCCTTCTCGGCACTCTCAGTTTGTTCTTCATTTCCATATCTCTGGTTCCGTTTTGCTCATTTGTTTGAGTGTAATTATCCTGGTGAAACACAAAGTACACACCTTCTCTCGTTCACAGTGTGTCCACTATTATAATTTCAAGGTGGTGAAAATAAAGTTAATTTTATTTCATATCCCTTTCTGTGTTTTCTGACAGATTATTTGTTACTTTTCAAACAGAATAATACTATTTTGGCCATTTAATATTATACTAGATGTCAAATTATATTTCTATCCCCCTAGACATACTGTAGTCTTTCCATATAATTGGACTTAATATGAAACTCTGTAATTTCAGTTGTTTAAGTCAGAGATCTTAAAGCTATCTCTAAAATATTTTTGCTTGTACTTCATATCCATTCTGACAGTAAACTATATTGACTATGCCTTTACAATGTATCTATAATATGACCAATATGCAGTGGTTCAAAACAGCATCGTCTTGAAGCTGATTATAGGAATAAACTCCAAATAGAATTCTGTGCAGCTAAGCTTGGCCTCCTCTAAATTAAAAAAAAGCATACAGGAAAATGTTATAAATAAAATCATACCCTGTAATTTCTTCCACTAAACCCCTCTCTAAATTTGATTCACAATAATTACCAACATCCTTAAAATATTCTGTAATGCCTATATACGATCCATGCCTCCTTCCTTTTTAAATTTCTGTCTTACTACATTCTGACCTTATTCCTCTTCCTGTACTTGGATCATGCCAGCACATATTTGGCCACATTTCTTTCTTTAGTTGTTTTCTCTGCTAGTATGTTCTTCCATATAATCCCTTCACTAACTCCCTCACTCCTTTCAAATACCTGCACAGGTATCTGAACATACCTTCTCAAGGAGGCTGATGCATAAATCCTTCTGTGTTACTGTGCACTGCACCTCACTCGGGACCACCATATGGTTTAACCAGGTCTATGTTTTCTTCATTTCACAGACAAAAATAATAAACGTTTTTATTAGCACTAATGAAAGTAGCAGGTAGCACACCTTATATATGATCTTATTCTGTATTTTGAATTCATTTGCCTTATTTTAAAACAGTTTAAGACTGCTAATGTTAATAATATTTTAGTTAAACAATAAATTAGTTTGTAATCATTGTATATATCACATATAGTGAGTAAACATGTATCCATTACTTCTACAGTTCAGTTGACTTGAATCAAGCAGAAACTATCATGCTTGTAAATAATTAGTAAGGATATACCAGTGTTTACCGGCTAAGTAGCATCCCGTAGCAGGAAAATACCATTGAGTGGGTTAAGACTTTCTCCCTGTTAATAAACCACCGAGATAATCATCCTAGGGGAGGGAATATGTAAGGTTCAAAATATCTGATATTCTAATTAATTCTCTATTTCTTAAATACCTGTATCTTTCAGATACTCTTATTCTTGTGACAGTAAATTGTTGTGTCTCAATTTCTGAAGGAAAGAGTAAAGATATTCACCAAACATCTACAATATGTATTCTTTTCATAATTCACTCAACAGACCCATTGAGCAACTAGTATATAGTAGTTTCTGGAGACTGAAACTTGAACTACTGAAACCAATGAGAATGTTGATTCGGTTAGGGGGTTCGTAAGGTGGCAGAGACAAATCTATACAAAACTGCTTCTAAAGTAACAAAAGGTCTACATTAACAATGTAAATAAAGTAGTAAGGGACCACAAAGTGAACCAATTATACAATGATTTTGCAGGCTTACAAACATTTTAAGTTTCCCCACAGGATCTCAGATCGAGTAATGAAAACCAACATTAATATTTGTCCTTTGTCATAATTATAATTTTCCTCTCTTATGTTTGAGTTTGATTATATATTAGTTTGATTCACTATCCTACAACAATTAAAGAAAATGAATGTTATCCACTGACCAAAGAAACTTGTGCTCTAGGAGAAGAAAGTACTAAATTTTATCTAGGAAGAAAATGCAGCATTTCAGGAGTTTTTTAACTAAAGATCAATAGACCTCTCATATCCCAGTATTGTGGGACCTTGGCTATATATGTTACTACTACATGTGGTTTCCATAGCCTGAAACTTTGCTGAACTATGAGTGCCATATAGTTAAGATGACAGTTCTGTATTTATCCTGTCAAAAATTTCAGGTTCAGTACCTCGTTCACTTAATAACTCTATATTACTGCTAGAATGAAATGAAATACAACTCAAATGGCATATTTTAGAACAATGATGCTTTCTTGATACATAAAAGTACATTCTGCAAAGTAAGAAAAAAGATGTTTGATGGACTTTTAGAAACTGAATTACTCAAATGAATTTTTGAAGATTATTCTTTGATGATACTTTCTCATAACTGGTTTTCCCAACAGAAGCAAACTATATCAGATTAACTAGTGCAGAAAATAAAACAGTACAAATAATAGTTTTTAAATATTTTATTTATTTATTTTTAGAGAAAGGGAGGGAGAAAAAGAGTGAGAGGAACATCAATGTGTGGTTGTCTCCTGAACGTCTCCATCTGGGGACCCATCCTGCAACCCAGGAATGTGCCCTGACTGGAAATCAAACCAGTGACCCTTTGATTGGCAGGCTGGTGCTCAACACACTGAGCCACTCCAGCCAGAGCACAAATAACAGTTAAAAAATATTTTCTGTAGATTAAAAAATGTATTTCTATAAAACATTATGGTCAGTAAAACCCACTCTGTCCTCCAACTTTCCAAGTTGAGCACTCTACAACCTAATTAAATTTTATTTCTTATGTTTTTTGGTTTCATGTGAACTTTCTATAGACAAAAATAAAGTACACGTTCATCTTTTTACTTTTATTTTTTAAATTTTATTTACTGTTTATTTTAGACAGAGGAGGAGGGAGGAAGACAGAGAAGGAAACATCAAGGTGTGGTTGCTTATCACGCACCCTCTACTGGGGACCACCAAACCTGGCCTGCATCCCAGGCCTGTGCCCTGACTGGGAATCAAACAAGCGACCCTTTGGTTCACAGGCTGCTGATCAGTCCACTGAGTCACACCAGCCAGGGCCACCTTTTTTTTCTTGAATGACTAAAACTGACAGTGAAAATAAATTTTTAGAGAAAACTCATTGTTTGGTAATCAGTACGTAGATTCTAATATTATTGCTAATTTACTGATAATGTAAATCATTTAATCATTTACAAAATTATCACAGTATTGATTATTAAAAATGTGTCACATAAATCCCTTATTACCAAACAAGTAGACCCTTCTATGTGTCCCCAAGACTTCTAATTGTGATAAGGAAAAATATTACAATTTGAAAGATTTAGAGTTTCCAAGATTTCTAATGAATTTATAGGATCATTGGAAATTTACACATGCTCTTTTTTAAATTAGCAATGAAGACTCCCCAGTTAAGTCATCAATATACATCCCACATACACAGCCAGAATATTTCCCATGCTAGATATAACAGAAGATAGTAAAATAAATTTCACATCAAAAAGTTCTGAAGAGCTTAAATAAAAGTTACTACAGTATATTAAATCAGGGTCTTAACAAAACCTTGCTTTGCATTCAAACATTACTAAAGTTTTCTACAAAAATGGTTTGTGACAACCAGTTTCTGAACTCTTATTTAGCAACAAAAGTTTAAAAGATTTTATCACCATATGTTTTTGTTATTTTATTTTGTTATTTTCCCTGCTGTATAAATCATATGTCAATTTTAATTACATTATAACCTTATATTACTAATCATGGTGCTATATCTTAAAGCATATAATCTCTCTCTATACATATATATATATTTAAGAATTTATTTATTTACTTATTTAGAGAGAGGGGAAGAGAGGGAGAAAGAGATAGAGAGAAACATCATTGTGTGGTTGCCTCCCACATGGCCCCAACTGAGGAGCTGGTCTTCAACACAGACATGTGCCCTGACTGGGAATCGAACCAGCGACTCTTTGGCTCACATCCTAAACTCAATCCACTGAGCTACGCCAGCCAGGGCAAATAATTTATATTTTGATTTTCTTTTAATAATAGTTACTAACAAATGTCTCATCTATATATGATAACTGGGTGAATATTGTATTTCTTAAATCTTTATATTTGCTACTTACTCATGAAAATTTATTAAAGTATATTTCTTCATTTTCGTGATGATTTTCTCCAGATGTATTTATCTGTGTTCATCCATTTACTATTTAAAATCTTACTTTCTTTTAAATATATTTTAACACAGACAGATTTGCTTAATGATTGTATGCAGTTTTGTTAGATTTTTTTTTAGAAACTGACAAAATTGATAGATTTATATTTAACTGAGCTTTGTAGCAGCATAACAATTAGGAACTTTTAAGAGTAACTTTTTCATTCTACTCATTTATTTTTTAATTTAATTTTTTTTGTTATTTTATTATCATTGTCCCAATCCCCCCGCCCCTTTGACTTTCTATGTCCAGCCTGAGATACCTCCCCCACCACTCCCACAGGCAATCCCCACACCTTTGTTGATGTCCATGGGTCATTCATACATGTTCTTTGACTAGTCCCTCCTCCTTATTTCCACCATTATCCCCCACACCCCTTTCCTCTGGCCTTTGTTAGTCTGCTCCATGTTTTCTTACATCAGGCTCTATTTTGCTGGTTGGTTTATTTTGTTCATTAGACTCCTCTCATAAGTGAGATCATATGGTATTTGTGTTTCAGTAGTTGGCTTTTTTCACTAAGCATACTATTCTCCAGTTCCATTCATGCTGTCACAAAAAGTAGGAGTTCCTTCTTTCTGTTGCATGGTATGCCATTGTGTAAATGTACCAAGGTTGCTTTTTTTTTTTACATTTTTATTTATTTAGTTTTTAGAGAGAGGGGAAGGGAGGAAGAAAGAGAGATAGACAAACATCAATGTGTGGTTGCCTCTCATGTGGCCCCCACTGGGGATCTGGCCTGCAACCTAGGCATGTGCCCTGACTGGGAATCTGACTACTGACCCTGTGGTTCACAGCCCATGCTCAATTACTACAGTTTTTTTGATCTACTCTTTTAGTAATGGGAATTTAGGCTGTTTCCAACACTTGGCTATTATTGTAAACAGCCCTGCCATGAACTCAGGGGTTCATAAAAACTTTTGAAATGGTGTTTCAGGATTATTAGGGTATATTCCAAGCAATGGGATCTCTGAGTCAAAAGGCAGTTCTACTTCTAATTTTTTTAGGAAATTCCATATTTTTCCTACAGTGCCTGCAACACACTGAATTCCTCCCAACAGTACACTAGGGTTTCCTTTTCTCCACATCTTTACCAGCAATCGTTGTTTGTTGATTTATTAATGATGGTCATTCTGACCCGTGTGAGGTGGTATCTCACCATGGTTTTAATTTGTGTCTCTCTGGTGGCTACTGACGTTGAGCATGTTTTTCCATATGTCTATGGTCTTCCTTGGGAGAAGTGTCTATTCAGGTCCTTTACCTAATTTTTAATTGGGTTGTTTTTCTTCCTGGTTTGAGTCAAATGAGTTTTTAATATTTTTGGAGATTAAACCCTTGTCCAGTGTATCACTGGCAAATATGTTCTCCCATACTGTCAGTTCCCTTTTCAATTTGATGATGATTTCTTTAGCCATGCAGAAGCTTTTTAAATTTGATGTAGTACCATTTTTTTCACTTTTCCTTTATATTCTTGACTTAGGAGTCATATTGGCAAAAATATTGCTATGTGGGATATCTAAATTTTACTGCCAATGTTTTCTGCTAGGACTTTTATGCTATCACAATTTATATGTAAAGCTTTTATANAAATGAGTTTTTAATATTTTTGGAGATTAAACCCTTGTCCAATGTATCACTGGCAAATATGTTCTCCCATACTGTCAGTTCCCTTTTCAATTTGATGATGATTTCTTTAGCCGTGCAGAAGCTTTTTAAATTTGATGTAGTACCATTTTTTTCACTTTTCCTTTATATTCTTGACTTAGGAGTCATATTGGCAAAAATATTGCTATGTGGGATATCTAAATTTTACTGCCAATGTTTTCTGCTAGGACTTTTATGCTATCACAATTTATATGTAAAGCTTTTATACATTTTGAGTTTATTGTAGTATATGGTGTAAGGTGGTGGTGTAGTTTTATGTTTTTGCATATACCAGTCCAGTTCTCACAACACCATTTATTGAAGAGATTATTTTTACTCCATTGTATGTTCATGCTCCCTTCGTCAAATATTAATTGACCATAGAGACAGAGCTTCTTTCTGGGCTCTCTACTCTGTTCCATTGATCTATGTGTCTGTCCTTATGCTGGTACCAGGCAGTATTGATTACAGTGGCCTTGTAATATAATTTTATATCAAGCATTGTAATCCCTTCAAATTTATTCTTCTTTTTCAATATTGTTGAGTGTATTTGTGGTCTTTTGGTACATATAATTTTTGGTACTTATTCTAGATCAGTGAAATATGTCATTGGTATTTTAATAGGAATTGTGTTGAAATAGATTGCTTTGTGTAGTATAGGCATTTTAATGTGGTTAATTCTTCCATTCCATGAACATGGTATATGCTTCCATTTATTTGTTTTCCTTAATTTCTTTCGTCAGTGTTCTATAGTTTTCTGAGTGTAGGTCTTTTACCATCTTGGTTAAATTTATTATTATGTACTGTTCCTTTCTTGTTGCTGTAGTAAATAGTATTTTCCCCAGTTTCTCATTCTCTTTTTTTTCAATAACAGTTGTCCCAATTTTTTCCATGTTGCTCTCCCCTGCTCCACCCAACCCCCAACTCTCTCAGTACATAACTGTCCATTATTACCCAGTTTCTCTTTCTGATAGTTCATTTTTAGTATACAAAAATGACATCACTTTCTTAATGTTGACTTTGTATCCTGCCACTTTACCAACTTCACTTATAAGGTCGAGTAGTTTTGGGGGGCAAATAATGACAGTTTTACTTCCTCCTTCCCAATTTGGTTGCCTTTTTATTTCTTATTCTTTTCTGATAACTGTATCTAAAACTTTCATTACCATGTTGACTAAGAGTGGTGAAAGCAGACAGGTTTGTCATATTCCCAATCTTAAGGGAAATGCTTTTAGTTTTTGCCCATTGAGTATGATATTTGCAGTAGGTTTCTCATATATGGCTTTATTTTGATGAGGTATGCAACCTCTATTCCTACTTTGCTGACTCATTTAATTTTATCTGAAAGTATATTACAACCTTTTCTGTAATTCAAGCAAAAATATTATGTTATAGGTAAGAAAAGTCATCCTTTCTGCAACAGACAAGTGTATCCTCCTTAAATGGCAATTCTACATGCATTCATTTACTGTAACCTACTGAAAAACATGGGTGTAGAAGAAGGAGTTTGCTTCTAAAATTGTGCAACATAAATAAAAAAGGTATTTTCTGAGACCAATAATTTGGAGAATATTTTGTTTTAAATTTCAGGAATAATTCCTGTTCTTTCTTTGAGGCTGCTTATAAATTTTACTGCTTTTTTAGCAGATTTTTAAAACTGAACATGTTTGGTACTTGTGATAATTTTACCTGAGCTCTGGATAAAAAAGAGTGTTAAATAAAATTCACTAGAGAAAAGAAGTGTAATGAGCAACTCTTTATAGTTGTTAATTGTCAAGTGAGAGTGTCCATCTTCACTAAGTAAATAGCGTATTTTAAAAGCTTAAATACAAAGATTATTTCAGTATTTAACAAATATGAGCGATTTTTAGCATGGAACTCAAACACCCATGTAACATTATCTACAGTAATATTTTAAGGCAGAAACTATTGTGGGCAGGAGGTAAGGCTTAGCATGTTGTCACTTCCTATCAAACATCTTAGTGATTCTATTATAATTTTAGACTTTGTTTATCTACACTTACATACTTTAACTTTGAAATAGCTTCCTTTTAAATTAATTTATTTTTCATATATACTTTAAATAAAAATCTGTGAATCTAGCACTAAGATTTCCAACCTGCTATTTTAGCCATATGTCCAGTTGATATATAGTATGCCATTAATACATAAGCTGGCCATACTTTCAAACACTGAAAACACAACTATATTATCCAAGACCTTAAATTTTAGTGAGAGAGATATATCAGATAAGTAAATAAATAAGCAAAAGATAAAAACTTAAGTTAGAACTTAAGTTAGGATGTACTGACATGAAAGGAAATAAGAAAAATAGAAAGTAAGGGAGGTGAGAAGATATGAACTGTTTTTTAAAATCATGGAAGACCTATTTTAGCAGGTGATTAGACAAAATATTGAATAAAATAAGAAATAGAGAACTGAAAGAGGAAGGAATTCTGAGCAAAATGAAAAGTAAGGGCAAAAGCCTTGAACTTAGTGTGTTATTCTGTAACGCAGAATGGAACTGGACACAGGTGAGAAAAGAGTAAACAAAGGGCCTTGGCTGGTGTGGCTCAGTTGGTTGGAGTGTTGTCCTGTGAAATGAAACTTTCAGGGTTCCCACCCTGTTCAAGGCATATGCTTAGGTTGCAGGTGTGCTCTCAGTTAAGGTGCATGCCAGAGGTAACCCGTTGATGTTTCTCTCCCTCTTATTCTCCCTTCCTAACCCTCTCCTCTCAAGTCAATTAGCATGTAAGGATTAAAAAAATTAATGAATGAACAAGGGGGAAGATAAACAGGAAATTAAGCTCTGAAAGGTGCATAAGGGTGGAATCAAGTAGGGGAATGAGAACAAATATATCCAGAAGTTTAGATTTTATGAATTATTGAGGAGATTGTGAATTTGAAGAGGAGGGTGATATATATATATATTTTTTAGTGTTCTAGCCAGGTTCAAATTTGTTATTATTAGTTTCCAAGTAAAATATTGGTTACTAAATCAGAAAATCTCAGTCTTCGAATAGTTGCACAAGACCTCATATAAGTAGTTAAAAATAAATTTGAGTTTAAAAAATCACTATATTGGATTAGGCATCATGTTTTACAAATGTGAACAAATTTCTTTTGCTTTATATACAAATGATCTTAGAGAGCCTAGGACTTCTGAGTATTCTCAGTGATACTACAATCATGAATGAGTTTTCAACATTATGATTTCATTTATTGTGTTCTGCAGCCTTTTAAAGTAATTAATTTTGTTTCATTTTCAAAAATTACTCTCTTCTTTCTGTACAAAAGGTAGAATTAATATTCTACTTATCTGAGGGTGATTTACTTTGAATATACTCTTTCAAAAGAGAATGTGAAAGAGATCTGCTTTTATAATGCACATTTTCTTATGTCCCCCCCATTCACAATACAGACAATAATGCACATTTTAAACTTAGAAAAATGATGACCTGTGATTCTCCACAAAAAGAAGATAGAGAAAAAAATGTTTTTTTAAATTATAAAGAAGGAAAATGTGTGAACTATATTATATCTGGGCTGGGCATTTAGATTTTTTCCAAAATTAATATAAGTAAAATTTTGTTAAAAATTGAATAAGTACATTAGAACAATTGTTTTTTTTTAATTTTACGTTACATTGTATTCATGCTAAATTAGTGCATGAGCATTGAGGTGACAAAGAAAACCCTGTAATCTTGAAAAAGTATGTGCTTCCTTTATACACACATATACACAAAAATGTTTCCTAATGAAAAATAAGTTTTATTTGGATCTTAAAAGATGAATGCCCTTGCAAAAGTCATAACTTCTCTGAGAATCATTTTCATCATGAAGTGATGAGATAAAATGGATACCTGTTCTCTTATAACACATTCATTAAATGAATCAAAAGGCTAAAAGTATTGATGAGATCATGTGCAGACAATGTGAAAGATGATTCATTAAATTACCCAGTGAACCTTATTGATTACCTACAATATTATAGTTTATATTTTAGCCATATAATTCTAAAAATGAACAAATGAGACGAATTTTTGTTTGTTTACTTTTTTGCTTTTGAACCTTCTTGTAATCTAGTTGGTGGAAAAACAGCAGCAACAAAAGAATTTGTCAGACAGTGATAATATATGAGAAGAGGGAGCATCAGTATGGGGAAGTTGGGTGATTATTTGAAATGTAATATGTGTAGTCTAGAAAGCTGTCACAGACAAAACATTTGAGCAGATACCCATAGGAAGTGAAGGAGTAAGCCATGAGGCAGGAATCCTGAGGCAGGAAATTGCTTCCAGTTCAAAGAAACACAGCAGAATCCAGAGTAGCTTGACTCAGTGGAAAAAGATAGAGTTGTGTAAGGTGACTCCAGAGTGAAAGCAAGGCTCTAGAAAACAGAGCTCGGGGCTATCATGAAGACTTATAATTTAGCTTTGAATTAATCAATAGTCAATACAAGAGGTAGAGAGAGTGATCTAATCTCACTATTATTTTAAAAGGATCATTCTGACATCTGTATAAAAAAATAGAATCCAGGGAGTTAAGTGTAAAGACAGGAAGTACAGATCATTTAAGCCATCACTAATGTAATCATTATTTTGATTTAGAAATGATTTTACACATCATCGTGTTCAATGGTGTGCATCAATGAAAGTTAATTATGTTACACAGCAAAGATTGCATTAAGATTATATATTTTTCCACAATAACTAAATTAATGTTGGAATTGATATAAGCATAGATAACTCCAGAATAAAGAAAACAGAAATAGGACCAAATACATATAATCAGTTGATTTTAGAAAATGGAACCAAATCAGTTCAATAGGGAGAAAAAAAACATCAGTATTTTTTACATATATTGCTAGAACAAATGACTATCTACATTACAGTACAAAAACAAAAGCATAATGCAAAGCTCACTCCATGCACAGAACTTAATTAGGGAAGGAACATACACCTAAGTGCAAAATGCAAATTTTAAAACTTTTAAAAACTGTAATACAATTCCCCATAGGTCTGTCCTGTTTTCACATGGCTTGTAAGCAGAGGTACTGATGACACTTTTTGTTTTGCCTTTTAAAGGGTGTTTGTACTGTTATGAGTCTTAGAAGACAGAGATGGTGTCTCCCACCTAAATATTGGGTGAGCTTGCTCATCACCTTGGAGGAAAAACATTCTGTCTTGTTTTGGAACACAGTTATGCTACTATCCAGGGAAACAGAGGTAATGTACCTTCAGAGCAAATGACTGATGAGCTTCTAGTCCATTAGAAAAGATTCAGATCTTCTAAGCTCAGGGTTTCTCTCTTGTAACTTCACCCTCTGAAGTTTTCAGCTAATCCTGGCCCATTCATGTAGCTCTCAAGGGATTTGAGGGTCAAAGGAACCTGAGAAAATATGTGAATATTCATATTGCTTATTGTTTCATGATTAATAAAGTATTTTGTGTCTGGCACCCAGAGTTTTGCAGATTAGCATCTGTAGTACTTTAGAAGGGTAAAATGTCATCCTCTTCATAGTTCTTGAAAAAATACTTTTGTAGCCTCAGAGTAGGAAAAAAATTATATGTATATCCTTTCCCCATCAAGACCAGAAAAACACACAGATGATAAAAAATAAAAATAACTGAGAAATTGGACATCTTCAAAATTGAGTGTTTCTCCTCATAAAAAAATGCCTTTAAGTATATTGTTAGACAAAGTACAAACTGGGGGAGAAACTGAAAGAATATGCATCTCACAAAGAACTAATATTCAAAATATAAATAAAAATCCTAAAAGTCATTAAAAAAAACTAGCTTTTTTAAAGGCAAAAAAATTAAATAGCCTAATTATAAAATATACAAATGGCCAGTAAACACATGAAAAGCTGGTAATCATCATTAGCCATCAAGACATTGCTTAATAAAACTACAAAGAGATTATATTTCAGTCACAAAATTGGAAAAACAAAACTTGACAATACCAAATGCGGGAGAGAATACGGAGCAAACAAAAGTCTCATCTACTGCAGATAAGAATGTAGAACAGTGCAGTCTATCTGAATAATTGTTTGGGGGGTTTCTTATAGTCAATGATTTTAATCCCATTTATTCAAGAGAAACACACCATGTATCAACAACAACAACAAAACATATACAGTAATACTTATAGCCCCTTTATTCATCATAGCCAAAAATGGAAAACAAACAAGGTAATATTATCAACAGGAAATTGAAAAAGCAAATTGTGGTTTATTTATACAATGGAATACTGCTCAGCAATATACATACATACATATATACATAAACTACTAATGTACTTACCTCATCAAGCTGCACAGTGACAGTCTGTATATTTTATTATATGTTCATTGCATTTCAATAAATTTATAAAAGGAAAATAATATGAAATTATTAGATAATATTTCACAGGATAAATATGAACATACTGCATAAATTTACTGTCTGTTTCTTCACCTCTAATATAAAAATTATCAAAAATGCAGGGGAGGTTATTTGTATATTTTTATTTAATTTTAAGAAGCAGATGTATACTCAAAATTATTTTGAAATGAAACTAACGAGGGAGTGCTAAGACTGGAAATGGTATGGAAACTAACAAAAAATAAAAATTAGCTTGTATAAAAGAACTCTCTCTCTCTCTCTTGCTCTCATCTTATATGTCTGATTATTTTTGTTCCTTTTGTATCCTGGCCCTAATGATCATCCTTTCTATAGACCAGACTGTATGTTCCAAATTGGGTGGTACTATGAGATACTCAGTTGACATAATGTAATGAAATGCATTTGACCATCCCCATCTCTCCAAGCACCAGTACTCAGCAAAGAGAAACTTATTGGACCAATATATACTCTAAGGTACCATACGTTCCTGACGAAATAAACTGAGTCTAGAAAAGCAAGGTATATATGCATTCAGGTATATAGTAATTACACTTCTGCCTAATAGGGGGAGGAGTAAGCTTTTTAGAAACCCCAAATTTATAAACAGCAACAACAATACTAACAAAAATAATAATAATAAATTTGTTTTTAATTATTTAAATACTTATTTAAGTTATATTTAAAATAATTAGATGGTTATGGGACATTTACACAATGATAACTACTCAATCATTAAAAAGAAGAAAACTTTACGCTTTCCAACACCATGGATGGACCTGGAGAACATTATCTTAAGTGAAATAAACAGTCAGAGAAAGACAAATACCATATGATTTCACTCATATGTGGAATCTAATGAACAAACTGAACTAATAAGCAAAACAGAGAAAGGCTCATAGATAGAACAGGCTGACAGCTCCGGGGTGGGGAGGAACTAGGGAGTGGAGAAATCAAGAAAGAAAGAAAAGGACTGAGGAGTGTGGACAACAGTGCGATGACTGCAGGAAGGGAGGTGTATAAGTGAGATAAACAGTAAGAGGAAAAATACAATTAAAAATAGAAATAAAATGGAGCCCTGGCAGGTGTAGCTCAGTGGATTGAGCGCGGGCCTGCAACCCAGATGATCGCGGTTCGATTCCCAGTCAGGGCACATGCCTGGGTTGCAGGCCATTTCCCAGCAGGGGATGCACGAAAGGCAACCATACATTGATGTTTCTCTCCCTCTGTCCTTCCCTTCCCCTCTAAAGATAAATAAATAAAATCTTATTAAAAAAGAAATAAAATGAAATAATTAAATATACATCATGTTATTTTTGTATTTCATTATATTTACCTCTTTGGTGATAACAGACACACTAAAATCTTGATAATGATGATAATGATAATTATTATAATACGATAATAAAAATAGAAAATTATATTTTACTTATAAGTAATTGCATGTGATACTTTTTTGATCTGAGCTTCTGGCTCATATACTTGTTGGACTGCTTATGCAATTAATTAATATTTTATGTAAGTGGCTAAGGAGTGCAGGTTCAAGGGTAATAAATTATGTTGCCCAAATGTAATTTCTAGCACTTAATTTCCAATGTATTACTTAGCACAACATTAAAAACGAATGAAAGCTAAACATAATATTTTCCTTAATGCATGCAACAAAGTGGGTAAATGAAAACAGGACTTAGGAAACACCTTTCTGAAATCCAAACTTAACCATCCAAGATGCGGGAGAGGGGGTATCTCAACTTATACATTGCTTTTCAGTTATTTTAAACTCCTATGATGTTTCCTCTCTTGCCTCTGAAGCCAATTATGTCTACAATAAAACAAACATATTGATTTTTTTCTAGAGCCCAGGTATGGTCTACCAATAATCTTCATAAACAAACTATGAGTAAAGCGCCAGATCAGTACCATGAAGGGTGCGGTAAGGTTAATGCAGGATTGAAAAGCGGACGTTATCATTTTCAGTTAAGTAAAAATCTTGGTTAGATATAGAAGCTAACATATATTATCCTAATTTATCTCAGTTGCATTAGATCTGATACATTCTATGTAATAGAATTAATTTGTATATGAATATAAACTATTTAAAAAGCAATGATCATTTAGGAACAAAAATGATACTGCTTGATTTAGAAGAAACTTTGGCAGTCTTCCAGTTCAACTGAAATTTGAACGCGTGAGTATATTACCTTCACTGTTCGAATAGTCCCCATATTTGGAAACCCTCTACCTCTTCACACATATTTACCATATGTCTACCATATCTACAGAATACTCTGGTGCATATGCTTAGGACATCAGCAAAACAGGGTAAAAATGCTATGTCCCAATCTTTTTTTCTGAAATAATTCAAAGTATTCATATGTCAAAACAGTATCAGTAATATAAAATAATTTGTTTTACTTTTATTCACATAGTTCATGTTTCTGTCAGAGTTGTTATATTTTAAATTCCTTATGAGAGATGTAGTTCCATAAAGTGCTTAGGGCTTCTGAGGTTCAGTGTGGGTCTATCTGTGGCTGTACAAGTTTTCATTCTCCATGTTAAACGTTTCTGCCTCCTCTAAACACTCTCACAGAGCACCGCTGCCAGTCTATCCAAGGCTCTCCTTCGAATATGCATCAAGCTCTTGCCTCCTAAACGGTCATACAATAACTGACCATAGATTGAGTTCCATTTGTGGCTTGACAACAGGTTGTGTGAGGTAGAGTGGGAATATCACTTTACAGCAATTATTACTAATAACAATGTTTAAGACTATAATTTTGGCAATCAGATCTCATTGCTGGCTCATATTTACTTCACAGTCAGAAAGCCTCCATATGTATACATGTATTTGTAGAAGGTGTATATAGAAGGCACCCAGTCATGTAATATGACAAATAGAGACATTTATTGAAAAAGATACAAGATACAAGAAACATTGGACATAGGACAATGACACCTCGGTCCCCTTCAAAGTAGGCACCTTAGGACCTCACACAGTTCTCCCAGTTGCCATCAGCTATGCCATCATATTTTCCTGAATCTTCTGGGTGTTCTGAAATCTCAAAGGTGATTTTTGTTTTGGGAAAAGCCATAGGTAGTACAAAGCCATTGACGAGTACAGTGAAGTCATCATTGTTCATGCATGCACATGAGTCCACTCTCCTTGACTGCCAGGTCACAGCAAACTGTTGTAATGCAAACCATTCTGGTTGCATTTAATGGCTGGACATTTTTCCTACAGAACTTGACAGTGGTCCCTCACATATTCTACTGTACAGGTGGATTTTGACACAAATCTAATGCCAAGTTAATTTTTATTAAACTTAATTTTGTTATAGTCATTCCTCTAGCAAAGCTTTTTGATTGTTCATTATTTCATGATTTATCATTCCCCTACCCCCGTGGAAAAAAAACAATACATTATTCCATGACTTTGGTGTTGATGGTCTGGCATTCTGCTATGACTGGATTCTGCTATTTATCACAAAAATTCAAAATCCACATTCTTCCATGACTGGCAACACCCAAATCCACTTTATAAATTAACAAAAATTTAGCCACTAGTTAATCAATGACCTTTTGAAGAAGACTTCCCATGGGTCTGAAATTTGAAGCTCTTTCACAACTATTCTCTCCCATTTTAACTAGAACTCAAGACTTTCATCCTCATAGGCTAGAAAAGAAGTTGTGACAAAAGACATACTCCCAGTTCTGTAACCTTGCTTTTCTGCTTAGTAATTAAAGGTGTCACAAAAGATTCTCTGGTGGAGAATAAAGACATTAAAAGGAGAAGCCAAAGAATATGGTACAAAACATTATTTTTATAATATAGTCAAGTTGATTGGAATGAGAAATATATAAATTAATTTCAGCTAGATTTTTGGTAAACTATACTTCATAGATTATCCTACAGATAACAACACCTAATGAGTTTTTAAGAAAAAAAGTTTGTATTTTTATATCACCTATGAGTTAGAGTTGTTTTAATTTATAGATTATATTTATGAATATAATAATGTATATTTAGGTGTCACTAATAGTTTTTAAATATAGAACTCTGACAGGTTTCAGAAGTTTTTAGCTTCCCTATAACTTCTTTACATCCGTGTTTTTTTATTAATGTTAGATTTTCTTCTCATACCTGAAGTTTTACGACTGTAAAACTGTAAAGAATATAGTCTCTTGCCCTGGCTGGTATAGCTCAGTGGATTGAGCACCGGCCTTCGAACCACACTATCGTGGTTCGATTCCCAGTCAGGGCACATGCCTGGGTTGCAGGCCAGTTCCCAGCAGGGGATGCATGAGAGGCAACCATACATAGATGTTTCTCTCCTTCTCTCCTTCCCTTCCCCTCTAAATATAAATAAATAAAATAATTAAAAAAGAATAGTCTCTTTATAAAGAAATGTTGACTTTTCTTGGCATTAACAATCATTTGGATGCTCAAAGTGACCTTCTACCACTAGAGTATGTTTTGTGTTCAGTATATGTTATTGTGATCCTTTGAATTTCAAGAAAAATTGCTTGATCTTTGTTTTACAATTAGGATTTTATTCATTGTTTTTCAAAAATATTTAGTATTACTCTAATTTTCCTCTATAGCAAGATTTTTGTTCTGTGATATTATTCATGTTGTACATTCAAGAAAGAGTAGTTGTTTTAAAATGATCTCCAGTCATGTTCACTCAAAGGTCCAGGAAGTGCCTGCTCTCCCCAGACACTGTCTTGAGATATTTCCTCCATGTGCAGCTGATTGAATTGACTGACACTGAAATCAAGCTCTGTGCAACAGAACACTTTCTCTCTGTGAAAAGATTTATCTTTCAGATCTCCTACTTCCTCTTCTGAGGAAGCTCATTCTCTGATCCATACTTGAATGTGTTGACCTCCGGGTCTGGTAGGTGGATCTACCTCCATTTGCTGTTAGTTTTCTTCTGGTATGATGTTGCTTTTATCATATTTTCAGAAAAAGTCCCATTTTTCATCTTCCTTTTCTCTGCTGAATGTGTCAGATCCTAGAAATATTTCCCTGAAGCCATGTTACTGAGACCTTTTGTGCCACCGTCTCATCATGAATGACCACAGAAAGAAAATGTTTCCTTTTGTTTATGAGTTGAATTAAGTCATTTTAAAAGTAACACATGAACTTGTTGGAAAATATTATGTCAACTGAGGTACAACTAAAACAAAGGGCATGTCATAAATACCTATGTTCAGGGAGAGTAGCATATGGTTCTATAATTTTGGAGAAACAGCCAGAAATAGCATAATCAGGACATTTAGATATATGGCAAAAAAAGGATTTCTAATTAGGGTACATGGCAGTGTCATCAGAGATTAAATATACTGGTGATGTGTCAGAAAACCTAGCAACAAAATCATCTCTCATGTATAGAGCTATTTTCAGGAGTCATTTGGAAAAAGTCATTGTACTGAATCATATGAAAGATGTTTATGATTTTTTGTTTGATCAAAGTAAAAATATTTCATCTATGATATGAAAACCAGTACAAATAGTTTGACCAATCAAAAAAAAACAACCCTCTCTGTTCCTTTATTTTCTAACTCCAATCCCAGTTCCACTTACTTCGTTCATACAATCAGCTATGTGAGTATTGCTAATTTAATCTTCACAATGTCTCTCTTCTGTCCCCTGCCTTTCCCTTAACAAATCACCAGGGGACCTGAAAAAGAAAAGAAGAATCTGCTTTTAAATAATCAATAATGATACTATAAGAAAATTATGAAAATATATGAAATAATTTGTTATTTAAACAAATTTTAAAGTGGGAAGAGAAATAAAATGTTTAGTCAAAGCTTGTACATATAGATAAATTGCCAGGTAATAAAAAGAGTAGCTGTGTAAGCCTTTGTTTTTCTTCTTCTTTTTTCTGTCAAGGATATATTCACTCAGATATATTCCCTTAAGAGGGAAGTAAAAGCTGACCTGTGTGAGAGATAGAATAAGTTCACATAGCTTTCCTAAAGGTAATTTTTTTCATCAAAATATATCTTAACTTATGGAATTTGTATGTAATTTAGAAAAATGACAATTGATCACTAACTTCTGAGAAACTCGAAGAGCTAAATCATCTTCTTTCTGTATTTCTGTATCAATTAACAGCATCACCATCCAAACAACAAGTAAAAAATCTGGACACCATCCTCTGCTTTCCTATTTTTCGTTCCATAGCCAATCAAATCTACCTGTTAAACTTGCTCTAATTATTCCACTTAAACATCTTTCAAAAGAAGTTCATTCTGCTTTATTTTAGCAGCAATACCCTCACTACTCAGATACTACAATACATTGCTAATTTTTCCTTAATAAGTATTTATTATATCTCTACTAATTGTGTCAAATACTGTTTTAGTGCTATACATACAGTAGTGAAAAAATTAACACATTTCTGCACTCTCATGGAGCTCTTAAAGAGTTGCTTGTCTTCAGCCTTAAATCTTCCAATATATTCAACATGCTACAGTCAGTTAGTGTTGCCCAAGTTAAAAAAAAATTTAGTATGTTATACTAAACATTCACTAGGACAAACATTGGTTATCAGAAGTCAAAGTAACATTTAAAATTCTAAGTTCAAAAAACACCACAAACAACTTTAAAAAGAATGTTTGGCTCATTTAGGTCCAAAATTATAAAAATAATAATGATCATGATAGTACAATATGCTCCCTGTTAAAATCTTCAAATTTATTTTTTTCAAGGACTCTACAAACACCTATACTTAAAAGTTTTCTATAAATATTATGATAAATTGTTTCTGAGTTCTTTAAATCTGCCATGTAATTACCTTCTCCAATATTCCATGCTAACTGCTAAAATTCAATACAAATATAATTAGTTTTTGTCAGTTTTAGCCAACATAATTTTTTTGGTTAAATTTCTTTGTGTTTAACCAAACACTGCCAAGATTAGGACAACCAAATCTCACCAGCACTTGTTGTTTGTTGATTTGTTTATGATGGCCATTCTCAATGGTGTAAAGGGATATCTCATTGTGGTTTTAATTTACATCTCTCTCATGGTTAGTGATGCTGAGTATCTTTTCATATGTCTCTGGGCTCTCTGTATGTCCTCCGTAGAGAAGTGTCTATTCAGGTTCTTTGTCTATTTTTTAGATTGGACTGTGTCTTTCTGGAGTGGAGTTGTGTGACTTCTTTATATATTCTGGAGATCAAACTCTCATCTAAGCTATCATTAACAGATATATTTTCCCATACACTTGGTTCTCTTTTCATTTTGCTGATGTTTTCTTTAGCCATGCAGAAGATTTTTATTTTGATGAGATTCATATGTTAACTCTTTTCTATATATCCCTTGCTCTAGGGGATGATGCAGGCACTGGCTTGAGTGTTCACGGCATTATGGATGAGACATGAGACAAATTCATATGGACTAGCAAGTCCTGTGGAGGAAAAGGGATGGCAAGGCTACTCTCTCAAGAGGAGAGCACCCTGACCCTTGCCTGGACAGGTTGTTATTGGATTCAATCAGAACAGGAATACAGGTAAAGTTCATTAATCATTGTCAGGCAGTAAAGATCAAACAATAGATAGTATACAAAGGACTACAAGGGCCTATTCTGTGTCAGGGTCTGTTAGCTAAAGGGCTATAAAACTTTGGGAAACAAACTCATTTCCTGCTTGGACCCTTATCATTTAATTAAGAGCATTCTTATCAAAGCAGGTTTCATGGGATTTTATGTATTCTTTCTTAGGACTGATCACCCCAGAAACCCACCCTTTCCAGTGCAGGGCTGCACCGCCCTCTGTCATTCTTGCAGGCTTAAGTCAGGCAGGGGAAGGAAGGCAGCCAAGAGATTAGGAGACTTCTCACTGACAGAATGAGGACTCAGGCTTCCTCAAAGCCCAGGGGCAAGGGTCCATTACTCTTTTTCTCCATAGCCCCCTAAGTCCTTCCCTGGGGCCTCCACAAGATCATGCCTGTCTTAGGCCTTTCCCCCTTGGGGAATCTTACCCATCATTGGTTAACTGGTCAAGCATTGGGGGCCAGTTATGGATGAAGTAAAAGGAGCAGAAGCAGAACTATCTTACCCATCATTGGTTAACTGGTCAAGCATTGGGGGCCAGTTATGGATGAAGTAAAAGGAGCAGAAGCAGAACTCTTGCTAGGGAGATAAGCTTTGTCTCCTTAGTGGCTTATGGTCTGAAGGTTGCTCACTCAGTCTCAGCCATGTGGGGCAGAGGGGGGTTACAGCTCCTGAAACCAGTCAGGGTGGTTCCCAACAAGGGGATGTATAGGTGAAAATATTGCTGTGTGGTATATCTGAGATTCTCCTGCTTTTGTTGTCCTCTAGGACTTCTATGGTGTCACAACTTAGATTTAAGTCTTTTATCCATCTTGAATTTATTTTTGTGCATGATGCAAAATGGTGGTTGAGTTTTATTTATTTATTTATTTTTGCAATATAATGGTCTAGGTCTCCCAACACCATTTGTAAAAAAGGGTATTTTTACTCCATTTAATGTTTCTGCACCCTGTGTCAAGTATAAATTCACCATAAAGACATGGTTTATTTCTGGGCTTTCTATTTTGTTCCATTGATCTATGTGTCTGTTCTTATGCCTGTATAAGATTTTGATTACCATGACCTTGTCATGTAGTTTGGTGTCAGGTGTTGTGATTCCCCCCCTACTTTGTTCTTCTTTCTCAAAATTGCTGGAGCTATTCAAGACCATTTATGGTTCCATATAAATTTTTGAAATGTTTGTCCTATATTTGTGAAATATGTCACTGGTATTTTAAGGGAAGCATAGTACACTGTTGGTGGGAATGCAGACTCGTGCAGCCATTGTAGAAAACAGTATGCAATTTCCTCATAAAACTAAAAATGGAATTGTCTTTTGACCCAGCAATTCTACCACTGAGATATACCCTAAGAATCCTGAAATACCAATTCAAAAGAACCTATACACCCCAGTGTTCATAGCAGGATTATTTATAACAGCCAAGTGTTGAAAGCAACCTAAGTCACCACCAGTAAATTAGCAGCCCATAAAACTGTGAAACATTTACACATGGAATACTACACAGCAGAAAGAAAGAAGGAGCTCCTACCATTTGTGACAGCACAGATGGAACTGGGAAGCATTATGCTAAGTGAAATAAGGCACTGAAAGTCAAGTACACATGATCTCACCTATAAGTAGAGCCTAATCAAGAAAACAAGCAAGCAAGCAAAATAGAAACAGAGACATTTAAATAAAGAACAAACTGATGGTAAACAGAGGGGAAGGGAAGGAAAAAGGGGAAGGGTCATCAAGGAACATGTATAAAGGACACATGGCAAAGGTCAAAGGGTGATAAAGTTGAGCAGAGGAGGTGGTTATGTATTGGGAGGCAGAAGTGTTGGAGGAAAATGGAGACAACTGTACTTGAACAATAAAAAATAAAAAGTAAAAATAAATATCTCTGTGTTCTATAGCTTCTTTAACATACATTGATAGAAAATGTATTATTCTGTAATATAATTTTTATTTATATTTCTTACCCAGCAATTTATAAAGTTTTTGAATAGAGGAATAATGTCATTCACAGGTACATGCTCAATTCTTAAGTAGGTACATAGTATAAATAAGAACATGTATAATAAATTTGGGTTAAAAATAGATCAGTGAGTAAATTTATCTAGTAAATTCACAGCTATTTTTTCTTTTATTCTTGGTATCTTACAGCTTATTAAATTTTTCAAGCTTACTGGGGTCAATTTATTGTGGTAAGTCATCAGCAATCATACTATTACTGAATTTCTAAGAACAGCATATATTGACTAAATACTTCTTCAGTTTATAAGGTGTCAATAGGTTTGTAAAATAAATCTACTCAGTTTAGGAACTAGAAATTTTATAGATTTTTCTCTAATTCTCAAGAATTTCTTCACTCTCATAACCAAAACTTCCTTCTGGCATAGATTAGAGATAATTGCAGTCTTAGTAGATGTGGAAGAAGCAACCCACAGCACTTACAGAACACTGCTCATGATAGAAGCTTGGTTTTTTTCATTGCATTACATAACTAAATCTGGAAGAAATAAAAAAAATAAAGCCCTTTACAGTTTATTTTTATTACTATATCTTCAATAAGGAGCTCATCTTTGAAGTGGTCTCTCATACATTTATCCCAGGTTTGGCTATTGAAATTTTTGCCCCACACTGTTCAAATTGTATTTAGAGTTCCAGATAAAAAACGCTTTCAAGACTTACCATTAAAGTATTATACATTTCGTTTGCAAATAGCTTTGTTAAATGTTGTTGTAAATCTCTACTTTGTTAAGAGAATGGTATCTGTTTTAGTAGTTTCAGGTTACCAGGTCAATGTAGCTGAAAGCTGTTACTTATATAATTAATCACTTTTGAAACACAATTCATACTGTGTAGTTAAATAACATTTCTTTGGAAGAAAAAAATCTATGGAAAACAATATATCACAATACAATTCTTAAAAATCACTATGGTTGTGTTATTTTAAAATAAATATATGCGGTTTCTAGTGAAAGGAAAAAATGAAAGAATGAAGGGAGGGGGACAAGGAGGAAGAAAGGAAGGAAGAAAACAACAAAGACTGTTTCATATCTCAGTCTTTGAGACTGAGCTATAAGAGGAACCTAATCAACAAAACAACAAATGAGCAAAATAGAACCAGAGACTTGGAAATAAAGAACAAACTGACAGTGATCAGAGGGGAGGGAAGAGGGTTGTTACATGGAAAAGAAGGGGAAGGGGCAAGCAAAGGAACCTGAATAGAGGGCTCATGGGCACAAAAAATGGGGGGATTGTCTGTGGGAGATGGGGGCATGGGTAGGGGTGAGCAATGGGTAAAAAGGCAGGACAACTGTAACAGAATAACAATTAAAAAAAGACTGATTCATATTTAATGTAATTCAATGGGTAATTATCTCATTTAGATGTTTTAAACATAACACACAAGTTCATGATAGTATTTAAAGTTCATTTTATTTTCAAAAAGTGAGCAAACCAAATCTCCAATAGGAGCATACTGATAATGCATATTCTTGGTTCAGAAGTATCCATAAGGCTTGACTGAGTTACATATAATCATGAAGATAATTAATTTTTATTCATTAAGTTATGGAGTGATGGCATACAATACAGAAAGTCTACTTTTTTAGAAAAGCTATCTGCTCCTTTTTCAAAGCATATTAATTCATACAGTCCACAAGGTGCCTATGTAACTACTGTGAAATATAATCAGTACAGTTAAAATGGAATCACTTGATCCATTATAATCTTTATTCACTCCATTCTTATAATTACCCTGTGTATTTGGGGGTTAGTTTTACATCTGGAAATATTTCTCTACCAGTTTGTTGTTCGATGTGATGCATTCCAAAGCTTATTAAAATCACAGATGAAATTTAAACACAAAAACTATTTAGGAAAAATTATATTTTTTACTTGTAAATAAAAGAGATGTGTGTTTCTCTGTGTGTGTATGCAAATGCATGTACTATGCACAAGATCTGATAAAATGATCATATCCATATAACCAAAAGTTTATCTTTACCATGTAGAAAGGTGATAGAAGCCAGTAAATAATATTGTGTTTTAAAAACCCTATAATTTATGCATTTTTCTCTCTCAATTTAATTTTATGTTTTTGGTTTAGTAAAATAGTTATGATTATTTTGAAAAAATTTTTGAGGAAAAGGATGAAGGTAGAAAGCCGTCTAAACTTTTAGAGTCAAGCTTCAGACTCTGAAGATTGAAATGTATTATATTTCTAATGTAAAACACAAAATATAGGATTCTGTGTTTATTATAGGTTTCATAGCTACAGTTAAATATTACGCGTTTCTTCTGCTATTTTCCGACTTCTGCTTTGTCTCTACTGTTTTACGTAAAATCATTTCAATGCATTTCTTTATGCAATTAAGAAAATGTTAGAAGCTGAAATTAAATCTCTATTGTTAATTTTAATTTCAAAATTCTGAAATTGACTTTGCCCAAACATCTAATGTAAAATGCATTAATAACATAATTTCTCATCTCCACATCTTAAACCTGAATTAACAAATGACACATAATTTAGAACTTTATAAAATCTAATGTAAAGAGACTAAACTGATTCCATAAAACTAAGGTTGTAAATAAAATTACTTGCTGGTGAAAGTGACCCATAGATCTTAGATTCTGAGTCAAATGATCAAGAATATATGTGCATGTGTGTGCATGCATGTATGTGTTTTTCTTAGGTAGCTATTTAATAATTAACTATACAGCAGTCCCATCTTATCCATGGTTTCAGTTAACTGTGGTCAATCATGATCCAAAAATATCAAATATAAAATACCAGAAATAAATAATCCATAAGTTTTAAATTGCATATATTTTAGTAGCATGATGAAATCTTGCATGGTTTTGCTCCAGCTAAACCATACATGAATCATTCCATTGTCTAGCATATCCACACTGTATATGCTCTTCACCCTAGTCACTCAGTTGCTCTCTGGCTAAATATAGACTCTCTCGGTATCCAGTGCTTATGCTCAAATACCCCTTATTTTACTTAACAGTGGCGCCAAAGTGCAAGAGCAGTAGTCTTGGCAATTCAGATGTGCTAGAGAGAAGACTTAGAGTGTTTTCTTTAAGTGAAGGCTGAAAGTTCTTGATTTAATAAGGGGGAAAATGTATGCAGAGGTTTTAAGAGCTACAGTCAGAACAAATCTAGTTTTAAAGAAGAAAAAATAAATGTGTTTAGTCTGCTGTTGTACTTCAAACAGCAGAAGTGAGGGTTACAACGCATATAACAACTTAGATACAAAGGAAAAGGCACTGTATTTGTGGGTGGAAGACGTGAACAGAAAATGCGTTCCCACTCACAGCAACATGTTGCACCAGAAAGCATTGAGCCTGTTTAAAGATTTCAGCAAGGAATTTCCTAAAACCCATAGCAACATTCACATAACTTGTATTAGAGCATAGTGCTATAAATGCTATATTTTATTATTAGTTATTATTAACTTCTTACTGTGTCTAATATAAGATAAACTTAATATAGGTAGGTATGTATAGGAAAAAATTGTATGTCTAGGGTTTTGTACTATACACGGTTTTAGGCATCCACTGGGAGAAGAAAATATGTGTGGACCAGGGTTTATTAGCTTATTTAGCGAAGTTTAACTTATTAACTTATTAGCTAAGTTTGTAGCTTATTATTATTACTTTTTAAGATTTTATTTATTTTTAGAGAAGAGATGGGAAGAAAAAGCGAGGGAGAGAAACATCAATGTGTGGTTGCCTCTGGAGCATCCCCTACTAAGGACCTGGTCTGCAACCCAGGCATGTGCCCTGGCTGAGAATAGAACCAGCAACCCTTTGGTTCAGAAGCTGGTGCTCAATCTACTGAGCCACACCAGCCAGGGTACCTTATTATTTAAAGAGAATCTTCGTATCAACAGAAATATGCATTTTACACCAATGTTTAGCTTAATAGCTTCATTCTCATAATGAGAGTTGAAGAAAAAATATAAAGAATTTGAATTTCAGCTTGGGTCCTATATTTCTCTTTATTATCTCACTGTTTATTAAGGCTGTGCAAAAAGTGAAAGAGAATAAAGATGAGAAAATTGGCAGATACAAATTATAAAATGAATGATACTTGAGACTGTGAGAAAGCTTTCAAATTAAAAATGTTAATTTTTATTCAGAGAATGAAAAAATCAAATTAAACCTGATAGGAGATTATGTTGCAAATTTAAGTAATTAGGAGAAAGCACAGAAGAAGAAAGTAAAAAATATTCTCTCTCTGTCAGCATAATTTAAGTACATTGTTTTTATTCTGAAAGCTAAGGTAATAGTGATAACATATTTACCAATTTATATTGGAACTGTAACATGTTATGATAAAATCAAATCTTTCAAAAATTACCAATGCTCTAGATTGCATAATGTATTTTTTCTTCTACTTTCCTAATAGTCTTTCTCTTTGTCTCTGTTGAACACCTTTTCTCCCATTACCTTTCCTCTGAACTTCTCTGAGTTTACCCTAATGGCTTAATTCACTTGCATAATTTCCACTTAACCTTTAATATTGCACATCCCAAATGAAATCAACATCACTCAATTTGTCCAAGAGAACAAAAGGAAGATGGAGCAGAAAACATGCTGAGGAAATATGTGTTAGGAATATGATAATTGAACAGATGTTACAGTATATCAGAAGATCAAAATGTATTAATAAATCAACCAAACAGAAGTCATCCAGACAGAAAGTAAAAAGATGTTGTTTCAACTGGGGAAACATGATTTCTTCCCTTCTTTGTCATTCCTATTATTAAACATACACAGCTCCTTACAATGTATGAAATTCCTAAGGAATACACAATCTTAGTCCCTCCTAATATTGAAAGTGAAAAACCAATAATGGAAAAATATTAAAAAACACATACATTATCTCTTAAGCCTGTGTAATCAGTGATTATGATCGAGAAAAGATTTCACCAACTGTTAAAATATCCAAGTACTTCTATTCTGTTTGATTTTCATAGTATTGGCTATGGTGGCAGTTATCGGGGTCTGGCAGAGATGCTGCCGGTAGTCACCAAGTACATTAAAAGGTGACAGGTGGCACACGTGAATGCATGTGCTATGTCCACACACTGCTCCAAGAGGACTCAACCTTGTGCAGGAAGTGGAAGAGATGGCAAAACAAGCATCATTTTTGAAAGCATTATCAGTAATAACCAAGGGCTTTCTGAGCCCAGTCATTGTGGAAAGCACTAACACAAAGTACAGCCTGGACAGATGGCAGAGCGCTTGGGTGCTCTCTGGCTGCAGCAAAGTGCCCCAAACTGGGGAAATCGGATTAAGTATTCCTTATGCTATTCATTTGTCAGATCGAAGACCAGGTAAGGGCATGACTGACTTTGTGATGTCACTTCATTCACTTCATGGACTTTGGAAAACAAATAATGTGGAAATTATTCAATGATTTGATGAGTGATTACACCTTTAGTAACCAGTTTTATGTATGTGTAGTTTAGTTTTTAAAGGTGTATTGTCTGTTGTGGAATGCACAAATCACATAGGATTTAAATTTCAATTTAAAATAAAGTTAAATAAAATTAAAACTCAGTTCCTCACACCGCTAGCTACACTTCAAATATTGAACAGCCACATGGGATTAGTAGTTATCATATTTTACAGTGAATAAGTATTTCCATCATTGCAAGCAATTCTCTTAGCAAACATTTAAAGGTGAAATGGAATATGTTATTACATAGCATATGATATAATACATAGTAAATGATATACAGTATATAACATATATATGTAACATAAATATTATGGAGCATATACCAGTAATATAGATAGTATATTATATAGTATATACTATATAACATAACATTGACATTTGCATATAATATAATATACATTTGTATGTTTATTACATTTAAATATATACATACTAAGAAATCTGTATGCTGTATACTATTTAATACATAATATAGTGATGTCTAGATGTATTTATACTATATTTTCAATTGTTGAAAATTTAATATATTTTGATATATAGTTAGTAACTATTTGCTATCCAATGACACTACTTCAGAATAAAGAATTGTCTGATAGATTTAAAAAATAAGAAAGCAGTTTTAATACTTGTTTTAATATATTGTATAAATGTATATATAAAATATTTATATTCAGTATCAGAACTCAGGGTCTAACTAATCACACTTTGGGAATATTAGCACCTCCCTTTCTCTTTGAAAAACAAGTCCTCAAAGCTTCAAGCTTTATTTTTCCATTCAAATTATGGCCTCTGTGTTAAACCACATGAAAAAAGTCAATTAAAGTAAAATGTTTTAGGCTTACCTAAAAGGTTTTATAGTTTTATGAAAGAAAATGCATAAGAGCAGACACATGGACCAATGGAACAGAATAGAGAACTCAGAAATAAACCTAAGTCTATATGGTTAGTTAATATTTGACAAAGGAGGCAGAAATATAAAATAGAGCAAAAATAGCCTCTTCAACAAATGGTGTTGAGAGAGCTGGACAGCTACATGCAAAACAATGAAACTCAAGCACCAACTCATGATACACAAAAATAAATTCAAAGAGGATAAAAGATTTGAATATAAGCCATGACACCATAAAAGCCCTAGAGGAGAACACAGGCAGGAAAATCTCAGATATTCCACGCAGCAATATTTTCACTAATATGTCTCCTAGAGCAAGGGACATAAGGAAAGAATCAACAAACGGGATCTCATCAAAATAAAAAGCTTCTGCACAGCTAAAGAAAACAGCATTAAAATGAAGATAGAACCAACCATATGGGAAAACATATTTGCCAATGACACATCAGACAAAGATCTGATCTCCAAAATGTATAAAGAACTCACACAACTCCACTCTAAGAGACAAGCAACCCAATTAAAAAATGGGCAAAAGACTTGAACACATACTTCTCCAAAAAGGACATACAGAGGGTCCAGAGACATATAAAAAGATGCTCAGTATTGCTAACCATCAGAGAGATGCAAATTAAAATCACAATGAGATACCACTTCACACCAGTCAGAATGGCCATCATAAACAAATTAACAAACAACGCATGTTGGAGAGGCTGTGGAGAAAAGGGAACCCTAGTGCACTGTTGGTGGGAAGGCAGACTGGTACAACCACCATGGAAAAGAGGAAAAGAATATAGAATTTCCTCAGAAAACTAAAAATGGAATTGCCTTTTGACCCAGCAATTCCGCTGCTAGGATTATATCCTAAGAACCCTGAAACACCAATCCAAAAGAACCTATGTACCCCAATGTTCAGAGCAGCACAATTTACAATAGCCAAGTGCTGGAAGCAACCTAAGTGCCCATCAGTAAATGAGTGGATCCAAAACCTATGGTACATTTACCCAGTGGAATTCTATGCAGCAGAAAAAAAGAAGGAGTTCTTACTCTTTGGGACAGTATGGATGGAACTGGAAAGCATTAGACTATGTGAAGTAAGCCAGGCAGTGAGGGACAAATACCATATGATCTCACCTTTAACAGGAACCTAATCCACAAAACAAACAAGTAAGCAAACCCTGAAACTGAGAACCAGAGGGGAGATTGGAGGGGACAATGGGGGAATGGGGTAAAGAGTTTGCAGAACCTATTTAAAGGACACATGGACAATAACAAGGGGGGGATGGAAACAGGGGAGGAGGTGAGAAGGGCTGGGATGGTGCGGAGGGGTGGAGGGCAAAGGCAGAAAACTGTACTTGAACAATAAAAATGTTAAAAGTAAATAATCAATAACATTAAAATAAAGAAAAAAGAAAATGCAGCATCTGAGATAACTTTTCCTACTTTATTGCTAGAGATTTGTTTTCTGGCTCCCACTTATTTACATGCATAACAATATACAAGCATCACTATTTGTATATTGTTATTATCTTTCACGTGTGTTAATAAGTGATATACTATTTCCTAAAAAGCTAACTAAACTTTTTTCTGATATTATAACAATTATTTATTAAGTCTCACAATGAGCAGTTATTACCCAGATATCCAAACTTTCATTTTTATCTATAAAGTTTTAAATAATACTGATTATAAATAATTATCTTTTTACAGTTTAAATGTGTTTGTTTTTTTCCTTTCTGTGGTCAACACAAGGGATAATAACTAAAAACTTGATAAGTTAACATCCTTAATATGATATTTTAAAATTATATGCTTGAAATGTTTTATTTTTAATTAAATTTTTATTTTGAGATTCTCCTTTTTCCAACTATTTTACGATTTGTTATATTAAATTTATACTTACTCTAGACAAGGGGTGTCCAAATTTTTGGCATCTCTGCACCACACTTGAAAAAGAGTTCTATTAGACCACACATTAAGTACACGGAGACACATAATCACAAAAATATCTCACGATGTTTTAAGTAAATTTACATTTTGTGTTGGACCGCATTCATAGCCATCCTGGGCTGCATGTGGCCCACTGGTCACAGGTCGATCACCCTGGCTCTAGACTGCATATTATAAATCTTTAATCAGTGTTTTTCAAAGTGAGTTATCACCACCAAGGATGCCTGTAACAATGAATTACTCACGGAGTAAATAATCAAGTAAGAAAAATATCTATTTCCTTTTATATTTTGCCTATGCCTCCATCTTGATTTTTTAACTTTTATTAGAATTTTACTGATAGGTTAGTAAGGCAAGATGGAGACTAAATTCTAAATAGATTTAGCCCTGGCTGGTACAGCTCAGTGGATTGAGCGCGGGCCTGCGAACCACAGGATCGCGGTTCGATTCCCAGTCAGGGCACATGCCTGGGTTGCAGGCCAGTTCCCGGTTCCCGGCAGGGGATACACGAGAGGCAACCACACATTGATATTTCTCTCCCTCTCTCCTTCCCTTTCCCTCTAAAGATAAATAAGTAAAATCTTTAAAAATAAATAAATAAATTCTAAATAGATTTTGCAACCTATATTAGAATTCTAAATTTGTTAGAAGCAGTGGCAAAAATACAATATTTTGCATGCTTCCATATGCCAGGCACTGTCAACTTTATATATATTGTGTGGGATTTTTACAAAGATGCTGCAAAATATCGATAGTTTCATCCCAACTCTCTATATTAGAATAGTGATAATCAGAGACGGTAAGTAATTCACTCAAGTTGACACAGCAAATAAGGAGGAACCAGAATATTCACTCCAAAGCCTGTGTTCTTTTCCACAGAGAAGGAATCCTGAATATGTGCCTATAAATTACATTTTTTAAATATAAAACTGTTCAGATGCATTTGAAGAAATGGTCTGGTCAGTTCATAGACGAGTTTTAGTAGTCTTTGTCAAACTCACCATAAAAAATGAAAGACAAGACCTAATTACTGTCTTCCAGGAGCCGATGCTATGTTAACAGGATGTTACATAGAACGCTTCTGGCTTTTTTTTTTTTTTAAGATGAAAGCATGAGGACAGCACATGCTTTGCAAAGAGACTACCCTACGAAATGTTCTAATGGAAGTAGCCAAAAATCAGTCTTAAACACTTTTACTTATATTGAAGCTTACAGATGGGTTGAAATGTTACAAAATGGAAGATAATTTGTAAGAAGGATGTCTTTGCAGAAAGTTCCTGTGACTTCAACGCACCAAGTAGGAGATAAGGTATGTGTTTTTCTTCTCCTGTTAAAAGGGAAAGGCCTTAGGCAATTAATTAAAGAGTTCAGTGTTTGTCCCATTCAATTTGAGACAGCAGAGGACATAGAGAAGGCTGGGTTCTAAATTCTGCCTGAGAAATCTAAGGATAAGATGTGCTGCTAGTTCGATGCTGAGAAATGAGTCAAGGAGAAAGGGCACAGTGGAAACTGCCTGTACTCTAAGGCTTTGTTGTGACAAATGCTTCACAAGTGTTCGTCAATCAGAAATATGCCACACATCAGAACACCTTACATGAATTCATCTCAGGAACTGTGCAATAGGACCAATTAAAGCAAGTATTAATCTGGCAAATATAAAGTCAACATCAACATTTCTAGGCACTGTGAAAAGAGTACAGCAAACAGTTCTATTAAGGTGGCATTTTCTATGGATGCTGTTAAGAGATAGATGTTCAGTAATAATATGTCTACAAAGAATCCCCTCACTCTAAACATGCAGGCAATGCCATTTAAGATAAATTCAACTTGCTTTCTATGAGTATGCTGACTGCTCTGGCAAGGTAGGGAATTAGAGGGGGAGAGGGATTGAACCAAAAAGAAAAAGGAAGGACTCGTGGACAGGAACAACAGTGTGGTGACTGCAAGTTGGGGAGGGGATGGGTGGAGATGGAAGAGAGTATAGGCGGGATAAATTGTAATGAAAAAAATTAAATTAAAAATAATATTAAAAAATAAATTCAACAGTAAACACCTGCTAGATCCAACAATTATGAGACTGTTTGATAAAGTAAAATAGTATTTGCCATTTCCCTGACTTGCCTTCTCTTTTCTGTTTTCAACTTTGAAGAAATAGGAAACTTGATAACTTACAGAGAAGGTGAGTACTGAAGAAAGCAGTGGGAAACGGCTTTCCCCTTGCCTGGGCATCACGTGGCTGTGCTTAGACTTTTATATATGAAACCTAAGGGAATAGCTATAACATTCAATAAAATTGAATACATTGTCTATGGCAGAAAATTGAACATTTTAAGTAGGTAGTTAAAGTTGTTGTTTTTAACTTAAAGTAATTTTATTGAACTTAAACATTTCACTTAAGAATAACAGGAGAAAAATGGAATTCAAGAGTTTTACCCAGAGATTGTGCGTAAATGTCCCGAAATTAATGTTTTAAAGGGATATTGAAAATCAAAGTAAAATTTATTTGTGATTGAATTCAATAAGCCATGTTTGTTTAAAATATAGTACAATAGAAAAGGTGGAATATGCCCTTTCTGTTATGTAAGCACCTGTATCTTAATATTAACAAGTTGTGAAATAATGTGGAGTTAGAACAAACCTGTTTCCATTCAGACTGCCAACCTCTTTCTCACTGTTTTGGAATAATTCTAATCTCCATGAGTACTTTTATGTTTTTGTTTTTTTTTTTTGTCATCAGGGCTGAATATTAATCCATCTGTAAAGTCTCATGACTTTTTTTTTTTTCAGAAGAGCAGTGAGGCCTTGGTTGGATAATGATATTTTTATACCACTTTACTTTCTATTTTGCTGTGGAGCATTAATTAGATTCTTATCTGTTGCACCTTTAAAAGGAGCTTGGCCGTAAAGGCAGAACCCAGATCTGGAAACACTGAGCACAGTTCCCTCGGTGAGCAAGTATACGACTCCCCTCCATACTGGGTCTATGTTTCAATTTTAATTCTCAGTTGTTTTTTTCTACGTTACCTGAACTGCATGTGTCTTACAGTTAATTGCAGAGATGACCAATTGATCCCCACTGCTCTGTGTTATCTGTGCAGCACAGTGATGCTTTCTGTACTTCTCACTTTGGGAGATCAGAAGCAAAAAAACAATTTGATGAAGAGCAAGTGTCTGAGGTATGATCTTTTCTACTCCATTTACATATGCCCACCTGTGGCTCTTAAACCATAAGTATAAATGTAGAATTTTCAGATGCTTCCAGGGGACAAAGGTTAGTGAAATGGTAAAAATAAATACATTGAATGAAATAAAAATAAAAGAAATTAAAATAAAATAAAAAGGCACTGTAAGCAGATTCTTCCTTAGGCATCAGCCTCACGGGCTTTTGCCTCAGGACTTCTTAAGAAAGAAACGTGTCTATGGTCAATATGCACTGTATAAATATAGAGCTGTTGTTTTTAAAGAAAACTTAAATTTTTAAGGTTTAAATGAAAGAAAGACCCTTCTGTAATTTTTAGATATTAATTACATAATCGTTACAGTCCAGAAATATTCTACTCCTACCCCTTTCCCTGTGACCCCAGGAAAACAGGATTGGTGGGAGACATTTCTGGTGCACATGGCTTTCCACAGTTCCGATGCGGCAGGGAAATCCTGGATCCTTTCACCCAGTCAGTTGAATCACAGCATAGCGTTCAGTCTAGGAACAAGCTGAGAGATTCCAGAAGTAGTTTATGTTGTTCCAGACAAAAGAGACATTTTAAAATATTATGTTGTCATGACAATAGAGATGTCTAACATTTTTCATGTTTCTTTGATTCTTAGTGAAGGAGCAAAATATCTTGAAAATTACTGCTGCCTCAAGTTAATGAGCCTTAAAGTAATTGACGTTTTCTTTGTACTATAGTAGGGACTTAACTCTTTGTTCACTAGGATTGTTTTTCAAGTGGATTAGGAGTGATGATACTAATATGCAAGCACCAAACTGGGTTATTTGGAGAGGAATTCACAACTAAATTATTCTATTATACTTATGTTCATGAGCTCAAAGGGCTCTAAGGATGGGTCATGAGACAATACAAATGGAATGCCTACAAACACATAGTTTAGGAACTCTCATAAAATAAAAATAACTGATATATAAATATAAAATAGTTTATTTGTTAGCATTTGATTAAAATATGGTTATAGTATTTTTCTTTATAAAGAAATTACAATGGAGATATAGAATCAGGCAATTGTCAATAGAAAATGCATATGTTTTAATATTTTGCTAGTTAATTAATTAATTATATAATTTTTAAATAGCACCAATATATATTTTAAGCTTAAGAATACACTGTGAATTTTATTTTTAAAATTCTTTTTTTTACATTTTATTTATTTATTTTTAGAGGGGAAGGGAAGGAGAGAAGGAGAGAAATATCAGTGTATGGTTGCCTCTCATGAGTCCTCTGCTGGGAACTGGCCTGCAACCCAGGCATGTACCCTGACTGGGTATCGAACTGCGATCATGTGGTTCATAGGCTCCCACTCAATCCACTGAGCTACACCAGCCAGGGCTGAATTTTACTTTTAAAAAAGCAGTTATATTGCCTTTGCAACTCAGTTCCTAATCTGTCTCTTTTTATATCAACGTGAATATATTAAGGAAAGTATGTTTTTCTATTTATTTTAATTATCACATTACATATGACATATTACTTACCTCACTTTAATTTGAATATCAAAATAGAATGGTTAGGATCTATGCAAATGTCAAAAATACAGCTTATGAATTTTACCCCAAATGTCATTATTAATTAATAGTGGACTATATCAGTAAAATAGAAGAATCATCTGCCAAGAAATGTAAAAAAATATTTAAGATGATTTATATATGCAAAATAAGATACTTATGCTTAATTTAAAAATAAATGATAAAAATTAGAGTATGAAAGATCACAGCTTTTCCCTGTAAAAAATAAAAAACCAGGGGAACTAACCAAGACTGGGGTGGGATTAAAGGATGCTTTTCTCTGTGATTTAGTTTCCATATGTGCAAAATTGCTTGAATACTAAGAGCTATATCTTGATTAGACTTGATTTGAATCATCATTATAAAACGTATGTAGAACATTTTCCTGATCTTTTAACAAATGTTAAATTATATTCATTATGAATTATTGCTCAATATGAGCAGGTTATTTAAGGACATTTTTTGTAAGATTTTGCCAATGGTGTCAATTAATATAGGAAGAAGTGCATTATAAAAGACACCCGGAAGTCTCACAAACCATAGATTCTCACACATCCAACTTTAAATCCTAGCTCTGAGGCTTAGTGCTGAGTAATAAGAAGATAAAAGGAGAGCTCAGAAATAAAATGCTAACCATTGCAATTGACACTTAAATTCTAAAAGTAAAAAACAATAAAGCTAAAGGAAAAAACTTCAACCTTTCCCTTTTTTTTCTATTTCTCTACCTTTTCACATTATTTTCTACTTTTCACCACAAGTGTGTTTTCAGTAGTCACCTACAGCTCTTCAAGTAATATTTTTGTTTTTTTTCTCCTCATCAGTATCTACTTTAACTAATGAGTCAGTTGAAAGAAAGATTATCGGCCTGGCTGGTATAGCTCAGTGGATTGAGCGCGGGCCTGAGAACTACACGATGGCGGTACGATCTCCAGTCAGGGCACATGCCTGGGTTGCAGGTCAGTTCCCAGCAGGGGACTCATGAGAGGCAACCATACACTGATACTTCTCTCCTTCTCTCCTTCCCTTCCCCTCTAAAGATAAATAAATAAAATATTTTAAAAAAGAAAGATTATTGGCTTTATGATATGTTTCTCAGTCTGGTCACTGTGTCCTTATTTTCCAACTTGTGTACCATAGTCTCAATATCTGGACATTGAACATATTTGGGGAAAGAGAGACACACAGAGAGAGAAATTAATTGTCCCCTAGATTGATGTCTTTGAGAATTGTTAATGAATCATTTTTAAAGAATATATCTTTTTTCCCCCTGGCTGATGTGGCTCAGTGGATTGAATACCAGCCTGCTAACCAGAGGGTCACAGATTCAATCCCCAGTCAGGGCACATGCTTGGTTTGTGGGCGAGGTCCCCAGTAGGGGGCACTTCAGAGGCAACCACACATTGATGTTTATCTCCCTCCCTTCCCCTCTCTAAAAATAAGTAAATAAAATATTTAAATATATATTTTTTCTTTTTCTTTTTTATTTAATCATTGTTATTTAACATCAGTTAATTAAATTATGTAAGTTTCAGATGTTCAATTCTATAATACATCATCTGTATATTGTATTATGTTTTTACTCCCAAAGTCAAGTCTCTTTCCATTATCATTTATTATTCATTTACTCCCTTCTATCTACACCCACCCTCCTTTCCCTCTTATATATCACCATACTGTTGTCTGTGTCTATGAGTTTTTTTCCCATTCACCTTTTCTACCCAGCCCCCAACACCCCTCCCCTCTGACAGTGGCAGCCTATTTTCTGTATCTATGTGTCTGTGTCTATTTTGTTTATTTATTTTGTTCATTAGACACCACAATAAGTGAAATCACATGCTATTTGTGATTTACCATGTGAAATCACATGGTGTTTCTCTGACTGGATTATTTCACTTAGTGTAACATTCCCCAGTTCCATGCATCCTGTCACAATAAGTAAAATGTCCTTCTTTTTACAACTGAGTAGGATCCCATTTTGTAAATGCACCAATGCTTTTTTTATCCACTCATCTAGTGATGGACACTTGGGTTGCTTCAAGATATGGTTATTGAAAATAATGCTGAAATAAACATAGAAGTGCATAAATTATGTATTAGCATTTTGGGTTTCTTTGGATATATTCTCAGAAGTGGAACCACTGGGTCAAAATGCAGATTGATTTTTAATGTATTGAGATAACTGCATACTGCTTTCCACAGAGGCTGCACCAGTCTGCATTCCCACCAACAGTGTACTAGGGTTCCCACTTCTCCATTCTTGCCCGCACTGTTGTTTGTTGATCTATCGATGATGGTCATTCTGACAGGTGTGAGGTGATATCTCTTGTGATGAATGATGTTGAGCATTTTTTCATATGCCTGTTAGCCTTCTAGTATGTCCCCTTTGGAGAAGTGTCTATTCATGTCCTTTGTCAATTTTTAAAAATTGAATTGTTTGCTTTTTGGTTGTTAAGTTTTGTAAATTCTTTATGAATTCTATTAACCCCTTATAAGATGTATCATTGATAAATAAGGTCTCCTATTTAGTAGGTTGTCTTCTCATTTTGATTATGGTTTCCTCTGTCATAGTACAACTGTTTAGTTTGATACAATCTAATTTGTTATTTTTTCTTATGTTTTTTCCTGCCTGAGGAAATATATCAGAAAAAAATATTGCTGTGAGCAATGTCTGAGATTTCATTGCCTATGTTTTTCTTCCATGACTTTTATGGTTTCAGGGCTTTAATCCATTTTGAGTTTATTGTTGTGTATGGTGTAATAAAGTGGTCTAGTTTCTTTTTTTTGCACATATCTGTCCCAACACCATTTATTGAATAGGCTATCTTTACCCCATTGCATGTTCTTACCTCCTGTTCAAATATTAATTTCCTATGAAGGCATAGGATTATATCTGAACTCTCTATATGTTCCATTGAACTACATATCTGTTTTTATGCCAGGGCCATGCTTTTCTGTTTACCATAACCTTACAGTATAGTTTGATCTCAAATATTATGATTGCTCTAATCTTTTCTTTCTTTCTTAGTATTGCTGTAGCTATTTGAAGTCTTGTGTTTCCACATATTTTTTTAGAATATTTGTTCTAGTTTGTGAAATATATCATTGGTATTGTCATAGAAATTGCACTGAAGCTATAGACTGCTTAGGTTAGTACTGACATTTTAATTATGTTAATTTTCCTATCCATGAACACAATCAACATGTATGGTATCAAAGAGGTATTAGACTTTTCAAGGTAATCACTTCATAAGTTAGATAAATGTCTAATTTGTATATTGTACACTTGAAACTAATATAAAATTGTATGTTAACTGTAATAGAAAAATAAGCCATAAAGATCAACACTATTATGTATATCATATCATTATTCTAATGTATTTATTTAACACTTTCAGAATTTATTTAGTGCTGTAATTTTATTAATAAATAGCTTTTGCTATGATTTAATTAACAAATATATTTTGTATAAGTCTTAAGCTCTGTATATATATATATATATATATATATATATATATATATATATATTGTTTTTTGACTATTGTAAATAATAGTGTAACAAATATCCTTGCAAATAGTTCATGATTTTGTCTTTAATATACAGCCTAGGAGAAAACCTTGAAGTGCAAAGCCATGGATATTTTTCAGACTTTCTAAAAATGTTGTGAAATTGCTGTTCAAAATTAATATGTCAATATACATTCATCCCAAAGATTAGAAAAAGTGTTTTAAGTAGTCCTTCTTCTGCCACATATATTATGTTTGCATTTCTTAATTCAAGTGGAGCATAAATATTAAATAGGTCTGGAAGACTTTTGCATTTTTTTCCTTAGGTAATTTAGTAAATTTTTTGGACCTTATTTCTATCAGATAATTTTTCCTATTTTATTGATATATAAAGTAATTCCTTACTTCTGAAATTTATCACTGAAAGTGTTTTGTCAAATTACTAAATCCAGCTTTAGACAGTAAAGAGAGAAACTTTTCTCAGGCTCTCCCTCACTTTCTTACCTCAAAGTCCTTCCTGACATATTGTCATGCCCTTTTTCTTTAAGACAATTTTAGGTACTTAGAAAAATTGAGAGTATGGTAAAGATGTACCCCATATGTGCTGACCTCAAAACACATGAATGGCTCTCCATTATCAATGTCCCTTACAAGAGTGGCACATTTGCTACAACTGATAAATGTGCATGGGCACACTATTATCACCCAAAGTCCATAGTTTTCATTAGAGTTAACTCTCAGTGTTTTACATTCTATAAATTTGGATGCATGTTTAATGGCATGATGATACCATACAGAGTATTTTTACTGCCCTGAAAATCCTTTGTGTCCCAACTGTTCACCCCTTACCTCACCTCAAACAGCTGTCAATTACTGATCCTTTTACGGTTTCCATAGTTTTACTATTTCCAGAATGTCATATAGTTGGAATCATACAGTATGTTGCCTTTTCAGACTGGCTTTCTTTTGGTTACTAATGTGCATTTAGGCTTAGCCCATCTAATTTTACTTTTCTTAATGATGAATCATATCCATTGACCGGAGTTTATTTATCTGAATACAAATAGAAGGTCATCTTGGTAGATTCCAGCATTCTGGCTTTTGTAACTAAGACAGATTTAAACATTGGAGTGCTGGTTTTCATGTGGATAAGATTCCAATCCCTCGAGTAAGCTCAAAGGAGTGCTATTGTTAGACAATAAGGAAAGAATGTTCAGCTTTGTGTGAAATAGCCAAACTGTCTTCCCAAGTGCCTGCTCCACTTTGCATTCCCATTAACATACATTCCCATGTATGATTTTACTTTTGTCCTCATTTTTGCCAGCATTTGGTGTTGACTGTAGATTTTGTTCATTCTAGTAGATGTGTAATGATAGCTTGCTGTTATTTAAAAATATTTTTGCTGATGGCATATGTTGTGGAACATCATTTAATATGCTTATTCATGATGTGCACATTTTTTTGGTGGGATGTCTGTTATATAATTGTATTTTATCTCTTCTTAGCATATAATTTATACTTCTTTTGTTTTTTATTGGTTGCCCTGGGCAATACATTTACAATTTATCTAATCCCACTTTCATATAATACTATATAGCTTCATAGGGAGTGTGAGTTCCTTATAAAACATAACACTCTTAATTTTTCCCTCTTATCCATTATATAAATGCTATAATTCTTTTTATTTTATTTTATTTATTTATCTTTAGAGGGGAAGGGAAGGAGAGAGGGAGAAAAATATCAATGTATGGTTGCCTCTGCCGAGGACACACAATGTATCGTGTGTCCCCTGCTGGGAACTGGCCTGCAACCCAGGCATGTGCCCTGACTGGGAATCGAACCGTGATCCTCTGGTTCGCAGGCCCGCGCTCAATCCACTGAGCTACACGAGCCAGGGCAATAATTCTTTTCACTTATATAAAAGCATACATAAAATCCATAATATATGATATATATAATGAGATACATACATAAGATACATAGTTAAATATATTGTTTTTATTATGATCAAAATGTTATCTGCTAGATAAATAAAAACAAGAAGAAAAGAGTTGAATTTTACCTTTATTTAATCCTTCATTTATGGTCTCCTTTCTATATGTTGCTCTTGAGTTTCTGGCTTGTATCATTTTCCTTGTCACTAAAGAGATTACAAGCCCACTGTAATCAAAACAGTCTGGTATTTGCACAGGAATAGACACATAAATGAATGCAATAAAATGGAGAGCCCCCCCAAAAAACCATGTCTCTACAGTCAATTGATACTCGATAAAGGGGGCGAAAGTAGCCTCCCTTTAAATGGAGTAAAACTAGCCTCCTCAACAAATGGTTTTGGGAGATCTGGACAGCTATATGCAAAAAAAATGAAACTGGAGCACCAACTTGCACCATACACAATAATTAACTCAAGATGGATAAAATATTTAAATATAAGTCACAACACCATAAAAGTCCTAGAGGACAACATAGGCAGATGCTCCATGCAGCGATATTTTCACCAATATATCTTCTACAGCAAGGGACATAAAGGAAAGAATAAACAAATGGGATCCCATCTAATTTGATGAGATGCTTTTTAATTTAAAAGCCTCTGCACATCTAAAAAACATCAGCAAAATGAAAATTGAACAAACCATATGGGAAAATATATTTGCCAATGATATCTTAGACAGGGTTTGGTCTCCAAAATATATAAAGAACTCATACAACTTCACTCCAGGAAGGCGAACGATCCAATTAAAAAATGGGCAAAGACCTGAATAGTAACTTCCCTAAGGAGGACATAAAGAAGACCCAGAGACATATGAAAGGATATTCAGCATCACTAGCCATCAGAGAGATGCACATTAAAACCACAATGAGATACCACTTCACAGTGGTCAGAATGGCCATCATAACAAATCAACAAACAATGAGTGCTGACAAGCTTGTGGAGAAAAGGGAACTCTACTGCACTGTTGATGGGAATGCAGACTGGTGCAGCCACTGTGGAAAACATTATGGATTTTCCTCAAAAAATTAAAAATGGAACTGCCTTTTGACCCAGCAATTCCACTGCTGGGATCATACCCTAAGAATCCTGAAACACCAATTCCAAGGAACCTATGTTCATAGCAGCACAATTTACAATAGACAAATGCTGGAAAAAACCTAAATATCCGTCTTTAAAGGAGTGGCTCAAAAAATTCTGATCCATTTATACCACAGAATACTATGCAACTGATAGAAAGGAGGAGCTCCTACCTTTTGAAACAGCATGGATTGAACTGGAGAGCATTATGCTAAATAACATAAGCCAGGAGGTGAAAGACAAATACCATATAATCTCACCTATATGTGGAACCTAATCAACAAAACAAACAAGTAAGCGAAATAGAACCAAAGACTTGGAAATAAAGAACAAACTGACAGTGACCAGAGGGGAGAGAGGAGAGTAAAGGGGAAAAAAGGGAAAGGGTCAATCAAGGTACATGTACAAATGAACAAAGGACAAGGACCACAGAGGCGAGGATGGAATGTGGGAGGTTGGGGGTGGGGGGCCCGAGGGGAGTAATAAGGGGAAAATGGGGACAACTATAATTAAACAACAACAAAAAAAGGAATTGAAAACAGAATTTCATTTATAGTTCTTGCAAGGCAAGCAATGAATTCCTTTAATTTTTGCGTCTGAGAAAGTACTTTTATTTTACCTTTGAGGTATAATTTCACTACAAAATTCTAGGTTGGTGATTTGTTCTCACAACATTTTACATATTTCATTATGCTCTCTTCTTGCTTGCAAGATTTCTCTATAGGTAAGGTGTTTTCCTTTCTTCTAGCCTCTTTAAAGACTTTTAAAAATTTTTATGGTTTCACGGTAGTATGCCTAAACATATTTTTGTTTCATTTGTTTGGGGTTTTTTGTTTTCTTTTTCTTTTTGTTTCTGTTACTATCTCATTTAGTGTTCTCTGAGCTTCTTGAATCTGTTAGTTGGAATCTAATGTTAATTTGACAAAATTCTCAGTCACTATTGTTTTTTTTTTCTGTCTTTTCTTTCTGGTATTCCAATTTTTTCAACGTGTGTGTATCAACACTTTTTTGTAATTGCCCCACAGTTCTTGCACTGTTACATTTATTATAATCAGTATTATCAGCAGCGGCATTTATTTTTTATTTGTTTTCCATTTGGAGTGTTTCTATTAATATATACTTAAGATCAGAGTTTCTTTCCTCAGCCATGTCTAGTCCACTAATACATCCACCAAAGGCATTCTTTAATCCTGTTAGAGTGCTTTTGACGTAACATTTATTTTAATTATTATTTAGGATTTCTAAATCTCTATTTACATTATCCATCTGTTCTTGCATGTTGTCTACTTTATTCACTAGAGCCCTTAAGATAGTTGTTTTATATTTGTATATAACAACTGTTATATAACAAACAGTTGATTATAGTTGTTTTGTATTTCTTTTGCACTTCCATGTTCTGATGCTTGCTCTCTTCTCTCTCCTAATTGCATTTTTTAGTCCTTTGGTATGCTTTGTCATTGTTTTTTCTCGATAGCAGATATGGTGAACTGGATAATAATACCTGCTGCAGAACAGGCCTTTAGGGATGACAGGCCTTTAGGAATGTTGCAGTGAAGTGTGCAGGAAGGCATTTTATTTACTTATTTATAGGGGAAGGGAAGGAGAAAGATCGGGAGAGGGAGAGAAACATCAATGTGTGGTTGCCTCTCATGTGTCCCCTACTGGGGACCCAGCCTGCAACCGAGGCATGTGCACTGACTGGGAATCGAACTGGCAACTGTTTGCTTCACAGGCCCATGCTCATTCCACTGAGCTACACCAGCCAGGGTGCAGGAAGGCATTTTATAGTCCTCTGATTAAGTCTCAGTATTTCAGTGAGTCTGTGGGTCTGAACTGTGATTTTTGCAATTGTTTTTGTATCTTTTCCCCCTAAAGAGGGACAGGAAAGATAGAGTTGGTAGAATTGAACATGCCCCTTCCCTAAAGTCAGCTAGGCTCTTTTAACACCCCAGTAAGTTAGGCGAAATAGAACCAAAACAAGTGCTTGTTTATTGTTTACTAGTTTTGCCCGAGGACGGGCCTTATTCAAAAGAACAGAATGCTCTTTCACACTTCAAAATGGTTCCTTTGCCATTGGTGGAAGGACGAAGAGATGTTACTTCAATATTTATTATGAGAACTTGGTTAAGCTCCGGGAGATAAAACTCACAATGGTGTCTCTTCAGAGTTTTTAACTCTCAGATTTGCCAGCACTTTGCCTCCCTCCGCTTGTCAATTACAGTTGAGGTTTTCTACTTGGACTCTGTTTTCTCTTGTAGTTTCCTCTAGTGAGTCCTTGTTGTGGGTAAGCTGTGACTCTATGTATTTACCTGTCTGTCTCTCTATTCTTTTTTTTTTCATTCTTGAGGGCAGCAATTTATTCTTTATCTTCCCCTCTGTCAGGGGTCCAAAACAAAATGACTCTGTTTGAGCAGCTTTTTATTTGTTGTTTAAATGGAGTGGCAACTTCCAAATCCCTTTCATGTGGAACTGAAAACTAGAAGGCTCTACTGTCTCTGTGTAAGACAGGGCTGGCCAAAATCTACAGCTCACAGGAGGCAAGTTATCAAGAAAGCATAGTTGGCTTTTTGGCTAATGCATTACTTTGCAAATCAACTGAAATCTCTTTCTATTATGAGATTGGATATTCATGTATTTACAGAAAAAAATATATATATAAAATGTGTTGTTTTATTATACAAATAAAACTGAATAGTTTTTATAAAAGTGTGTTTAATAATATACAAAAAATACCCATATAGCTATGCACTTAGACAATCTCTCCCTAAATCAGGATTAATCAAATAATCACTTTAAGTTTTTTCCTTTTATTGTTTTCTTTCTTCATGAGATGTATTCTTCCATTTTTAAGTAATTGCTATGTTTTATGTGTACTATTTTTAGAAATCCTGTTTTTTTTCTAAGTGGTTTATAAAAGGTATCCTAGAACGATTTATTAAACAGATATTAACCATAAGTGGTTTAATTATAAATTTTATCACATGTATAAATCTTTCTAATGTCCATTTCTTGAGTTTTACTGTGTAATGTTTTTGTTATAGAATCTTATTTTTAAAATTATTCTAGCTATATATTTACTATGCAAAAGAACAAATGCCTTGATGTCTTCAAATTTTTATTTTTCAACTATTTTTCAAAAACTTTACATTACTAATTTTTGTTCAAAAATATCTTGTTATATTTTTTCAAAGTTGTTTTATTTACTTTGTTCAAACGTCTATCCTGTATTTCTCAAATTGTTAAATTGTGGTCAGAAATTTAACCCCGCAATTTTATTTGGAAAACAATTGGTATTTTTAACTTTATACATATGCATTTTTTAAATATGACATTGATTCATAAATATTTTTTAATTGTTTCTTTTTTAAAAAGATTTTATTTATTTATTTTTAGAGGGGAAGGGAAGGAGAGAAGGAGAGAAATATCAATGTATGGTTGCCTCTCCTATGTCCCCTGCTGGGAACTGGCCTGCAACCCAGGCATGTGCCCTGACTGGGAATCGAACTGCGATCGTGTGGTTCGCAGGCCCGTGCTCAATCCACTGAGCTACGCCAGCCAGTGCTTGATTCATAAATATTTATTCTTTGTTAGTTTTTAAGTAATATAATTCTGTATACTATATTCTTATTTTTGCTTATATTTTACCAAAATTAAAAAGTATATTAAACTTCCATTCTGCTTTTTTATTACTGCATATTTCTTCTTTTATTCTTTATAATTATTTTACTAGTCTGATAAAGGTTTCTTGTATCAAACCTTTATAACTCATATTTATTTATAAGCTATACATATTTTAATACATTAAGTATTTTTGTAACATGCAACAATTTTTGTTTTACATTTCTCTGGCATTACTTTATGATTGTATATGCTTGCTTCACTTTTGTCTTTTAAATGTTTATTTGCCCCTTTGATTTATATGTACCTTTGATAGTATCATATTTTTCTCTGATTTGTTTTGGTTAACTTTGTTATTAAGTTAGAGGATGAGAGAAATGAGCTTTCATGAATTCTGGAAAACCACAGACAGATATTTTCAAGAAAAACTAGCTCCACATATTTCACAGAACTAGAACAAATAATTCAAAAACTGTATATGGAACCACAAAAGACCCTAAATAGCCACAGGGTCTTGTATCTCAAGTTTTGAGATACAAGAACAATGTTGGAGGTATCATACTGCCTGATATCAAAGTATACTATAAGGCTATCATAATCAAAGAGGCATGGTACTAGCATAAAAACAGACATATTAATTATTGGAACAGAACAGAGACCCCAGAAATAAACCCACATCTACATAGTCAATTAATATTTGACAAATGAGGCAAGAACATACATTGGTGTAAAGATAGACTATTCAATAAATGATATTGGGAAAATTGGACATATACAAACAGAAATGTAAAACTCAACCACTTTCTTAACCTTATACAAGAAAAAACTGAAAATGGATTATAGACTTAAATATAATACTTGAAAACACAAAAACCCTAGAAGAAAACCTAGGCAGTAGAATCTTTGATATTTCTTTTAGTAATATATTTTTCAGATATAATTCCTAGGGCAAAAGAAATGAAAGGAAAAATAAACAAATAAGATTATATCAAACTACAAAGATTTTGCACAATAAAGGAAACCAGAAACAAAGCAAATAGATAACCTACTGAATGAGGGAAGATATTCATTGATGTTACATTTGATAAGAGCTTAATATTCAAAATTTGGAAAGAGTTCATACAACTCACACCAAAATAATAATAATAATAGTAAATAATTATTGCATTAATTAATGGGCACAGCACTTAATAGACACTTCTCAGAAGAAGACATGTAGATGGACAATAGACACATGAAAAGATGCTCAATACCACAAATCACCACATAAATATAAATTAAAACCACAATGAGATATCACTACACATCTGTCAGAATAGCCATCATTTAAAGAAATCAATAAACAAGTGCTTGTGAGGATGTGGAAAAAAGAAAACCCTTGTGCACTGTTGGTAGCAAGGCAGATTGGGACAGCTACTATGGAAAATAGTGTAAAGGGACCAATTACATCCTGACAGAAGATGATTTGACTTTGGTTGGTGGGCACACAATGCAATATACAGATCATATAGCGTATAAATATGTAATTGAAACCTGTATGATCTTGTTAACCAATGCCACCACCAAAATTTAACTTAAGAAAAAGGTGGTAGCTGAAATATTAAATTATTATAAATAAATGAAGGACTAAATAATTAAATAATCCAAAAAACTAATAATGGAAATGGCTTATGGCTGTATAGTTCTACTTCACAGTTTATGTCTAAAGAAACCCAAAATACAAATTTGAAAGGATGTGTTCATTCCCCCTGTGTTCATTGCCACATTATTTACAATAGTCAAGATATGGAAGTGACCCAAGTGCCCATAAAAAGAGCAGTGGATAAAAATGTGGTGGTACATACACACAATAGAATATTACTCTGCCATAAAAAAGAATAAAATTTTACCATTTGTGATATCATAAATCTTCCTAGAGAGTATTGTGCTCAATGAAGTAAGTCTGTCGCAAAAAGACAAATACTCAAATACCATTTGATTTCACACATATACCACCATGTGGTAGATACAGAGAGTAGAATATTATGCAGCCCTAAAATGGAAGGAGCCCTGGCTGGTGTGGCTCAGTTGGTTGGAACATTGTCCTGTGAACCAATTCCCAGTCAGGGCACATGCCTACACTGTGGATTAAGTCCCCAAAGGGGGTTTGTACAAGAGGCAATTGATCAATGTTTCTCTCCCTCTTTTTCCTTCCTTTCCTCTTTCCCTATAATTGATAATAATATTCTAGATAAAGATGAAAAGAAAGGAAATTTTGTTTTATGGTACAATGTAGATGAAACTTGAAGACATTATGCAAAGTAAGTACAATTATAGTGGTACCTAATCTAGTCAAATAGCTTGTATAAAATGAATACTATTTTGTTATAGTAATTTATTCTTAGTATTTTTGATATTTACCAATTATTATCTTTAACCTTGTTTTCAGGAAGTAAGTTACATGTTAGTATATTGGGAAGAAAAACTAAAAATGAGTAAGTTCTTAGGATTTAAGAAAAAATGAACACTTCTTACCTGTTCTGTATATAGACGCAATGCATTTAAGGCATAATTTCAACAACTTTTCTATTAACCCATGAAAAAACTGACAGAGATCAAGTTTTCTGTAAGAATACTCTCACATTTTTGTTTTTATATTTATCAATAAATCTTTCTGATTTCCTGAAAACAAAACAGGGCTTTCTATACCCTACTAATGTATATGGGATAGTCACATGTATTCATTTATCCATGAAAATATTTTTTTCACAAATCACTTCTTTTCTCACTGATATGATCCCATATGTAGGACATATTGTAATACTTTCTTCTATTCATATACATTTATTTTTGTGTATTTCCCTGTAAGCAAACTTAATGTATTAATTCATGGCTAAATTTTTAAAAAGATAACAATACATCATTTGCTATTCTCTAGAATGGCAGAATTTTAATCCTGTAGCAGGGTGTTCGGTTATTTTCCTGGATTTTCAATGTCTTCATCTAGAGGAATTAATCTTCTAATTGCAAATTAAGGTAAAACCATTAATCCTGCTGAACTGAGAGAACTGGCGTCTCTCAACACATATCCAGGTAGCTGCCACAGTCTTGTTTACCACTCTCAAGCACACTTTTAAAAAAGAACAGCATTAGTCTTTTTCTGGATGAATAGTTATTGCCCTCCATTAATACAACACACAGCCATGCCATCTTTCCTATTCTGATTCTTTAACAAAACCTCGGACACCTTTAGACAGCTTCCCTTCCCACACTGAGGGATGAATCAAATTGGCTGTATTGAGGTAATTATCGTTTTCTATTTTTCACTCCACTATCATTTAAGTGTAAGGCCATCACAATTTCTCCCTGTCATTTTTATGTAGGAAATCCTCAGTGATAAGGTGACAGAGTTTGACAACCCATTTACCTCCCTGGTTACTATCACTCATTGTACTGAATGCTCTGTCATTATCATGAAGATATATAGGTAATTGCCTCTTTCTTACAGATTTTTCAAAATAATCTTGAAGATAATTCTTGGACAAGAATTTGCAAATGAGACTCCACATCTTAACCATCTGCTCTCTCAATGTTTACTTCAGAATTACATCATATAAATAAGACTTTTATTTTTTATTTTTGATATTATACAAGTAGATGCAGATTAATAAAAGAGATCCCTAAAAACTTGAAGGCAGTACATCCAAAATATTCTCAGTTCTAAATTTGAATGAATGAATGAATGAATGAATGGTAACATATTTATCTAAACAGATATCAGTTAATGATAAAGCTGCTTTAAGGTAAAACTTAGAAGATGTGTATTTCTGTACTTAGATTTTTTAATAGTTTTTTTTAAGATTTTATTTATTTATCTTTAAAGGGGAAGGGAAGGAGAGAGGGAGAGAAATATCAATGTATGGTTGCCTCACGTGTGTCCCCTGCTGGGAACTGGCCTGCAACCCAGGCATGTGCCCTAACTGGGAATTGAACCGCAATACTCTGGTTCGCAGGCCAGCGCTCAATCCACTGAGCTACACTAGCCAGGGCATCTGTACTTACATCTTTATTACATGTCACACATTGTATGTCTGTTCACTCATGTAACAATCATAACCTTTGTCACCTCATAGAATTTTAGATTTAGTTGCATTTAAACCCAGACTAATATTGTTTAAACTTTGTCATCAAAGTAATTGGACAAACCCTTCTTTTGCCTGAATCAATTGTTAATTTAGGATAATTGAATGCTAAATTAGCAATTCATTTTTGTGGAAACTAAATCCCACTGTTAATGTAACTTACAAATAAACTGAGAAAAAAATTCTCACTTGTCAAGGAAAACATAGTTCACAGTGTTTGTTTTGGGGACTAGGGCTNGCTTTAAGGTAAAACTTAGAAGCTGTGTATTTCTGTACTTAGATCTTTTTAAAATAGTTTTTTAAAAGATTTTATTTATTTATCTTTAAAGGGGAAGGGAAGGAGAGAGGGAGAGAAATATCAATGTATGGTTGCCTCTCGTGTGTCCCCTGCTGGGAACTGGCCTGCAACCCAGGCATGTGCCCTGACTGGGAATTGAACCGCAATACTCTGGTTCGCAGGCCAGCGCTCAATCCACTGAGCTACACTAGCCAGGGCATCTGTACTTACATCTTTATTACATGTCACACATTGTATGTCTGTTCACTCATGTAACAATCATAACCTTTGTCACCTCATAGAATTTTAGATTTAGTTGCATTTAAACCCAGACTAATATTGTTTAAACTTTGTCATCAAAGTAATTGGACAAACCCTTCTTTTGCCTGAATCAATTGTTAATTTAGGATAATTGAATGCTAAATTAGCAATTCATTTTTGTGGAAACTAAATCCCACTGTTAATGTAACTTACAAATAAACTGAGAAAAAAATTCTCACTTGTCAAGGAAAACATAGTTCACAGTGTTTGTTTTGGGGACTAGGGCTTGAAAATATTTCTCATGCTGACAAAGAAAGCAGGTCTCTGCCATAAAGATGATATAAAATGATTACGATTTGTGTCTTTTCTTTGTTATGTGCTTTGTATTATATGTTCTACATTTTTTCAATTTTCTTAAGGAAAAATTATTAAAAACTGCAATGAACTCATCTTACAGTTCTCATTCAACTGAGGTCCTCTTCAAGAATTGTCCTCATTTGCTTGATGAAACTGTATTATATTTATAATGAAATACAACCTACTTATCTTTTCCCAGAGCACACAGTTCCTTACAATATCTGATAGTGCAGAGACTGGATCAAGGTAGGCCAATCAGATTCTGTCTCCAAGTAACTCAGAATCCTGCGACTCAGTGCTAGGTGCCATGAGTGAAAAATCAGAAAGTAAATAATAATTTAGCTAACAGTGACATTGAAAAGGGAGCCAAAAATAAGTAGAAGTAAAGGGAAAATATCATAATGAAACAATATGGGGAACAAAAAGTAATCATAGATCCAAAATTGCTGATTCCTGGTTCAGCAATTCTTGGATGTATTCCCTTCTAGAATTTGATTCTCATTTTGTGGTTAACAGCAATCAACTTTATATAATAACTTCTGTGGGGAAATGACAGTTTATTGCTTTATAATAATTGCTCAAAAACATTTCAGTGATGGCACAGATCATTATCTTGACTATTCATGATATAATTTACTACCTGTTTCTTAAATTTCCATGTCTGTTAAGTAACCATTTGTTCTTTTCAGAATTGTTTTTCTTCTCTGTCTCCCATCCTTCCACTTGATGGTGGTCTAAAGTCAAGGGATATTGACATGTTATTCTGGCATTAAAAATGAAGACTGCAATTCACAATAAAACCAGTTCTTCAAAGTTTTGCACTGGGAGATTTTCATCTAATCTAGTCAATTAATTATTCTTACAATCAAATAAATGAATAATTATTCTCCAGTCAAATAAATATTTCTGTATTTTTTCTAGCTCTATAGTTTTTAATGTTAAACTTAGGGCTCAGGTTTTAGACTGTGTATCATCCAAACAATTCAATGGGAAAAAATCTGGAACAACTGCTTGGTCTTCTCTCACAAACTCTGGCCTTTGCAAATGCAAATCACTTTGGCTTTCAAGGCTATTAATTCTGCTATGATTTTCAAGAAGCTATTTAACACATTGTTCTTCACTGTATTACTCTCCTCTTGAAAGTAGTGCTTATAGAATTATATGGTGCTCCCAGAATCACTAAAACTAAATTGCTCCGAAATAGCTCATGCATGCAGTAATTTAGTGAAAGGTGGTAGTTTAAGCATTTTTTCTCTTTTTGTATCACTAAAGTCATTATCTTTCTACCTCAATAATTAATATTACCCTTTGACATTAAAATAAACTCTTATAAAATAAATCTAAAAAGACCCTAGGTTTCTTTTACTTCTCAATATAAAATTTCATTCAGTAATTTGGATAGTTTTCAGTTCTTTTTCCCATTTGCTCATATTTCTTTTGCATTTTGGAACATCAAAATGCAGTGGCTAGAATATGGACTATAATGAAATGAGCCACCATAGCTCACAGTTCACTTATCTTATATCTGACAGAGCCATCCTATGTTATAGTGTTATATAGGATAATACAATTCTGTAGTTAATTGTTTTACAAAGAACTCTAGTTACTGAAAAACTTTGTCAGTATATCAATACACACAAAAATCTCATAATTCTAGAAACAATCAAAATATGGTTTGATAAATGGACGGCATATTTATGCTTAATCGTTAAATAAAGATCCGTTGTCCTTTTACCTTTCTCCATGGATTATCATAATCTTATCTGAACTAATCTTCTCTCCAGTCAGTTGCCTTTTATCATATTCCTTTATTTTTTGTTCTTATTTTCTTTTAGAAATTTCCTGTTTCCTATATTAGTGTTTATTAATGTTTTCTAGATTGATGGCATTCATTACATAAAAACTGAAGAGTATAAAAAGGTAAGACTATTTTGTATTAAATAAGCATTGAAATAAGTACAGATGTTTCATAAAGGTTCATTTATATACTGTATAGGTGTACATGTATTATTAATTATAAATTAAATCATCAAAGAAATCAATCCTCATATAAAAATGATCTACACTATAATTGTCTCCTTTATCTGTGGGGTATGTTCCAAGACACCCAGTGAATGTCTGAAACTGCAAATAGTACCGAACTCTACTTATACTAGGTTTTTTTCCTATACATACATAGCTTTCACTTAAAGGAAGCACTTTGTGGCTTCTCTTTGGTATGTCCAACTTACCAGCGCCACTACTCTGGCACTTTGGGGCACTTATTAAGTAACATTAGTGTTAGTTGAGCACCAGCACTGTGATAACCATGATAGGCATCCTGAGACCATTACTAAGTGACGAAAAGGCAGACAGATAGTATATACAGAGTGGAGACTCTGAACAAAGGCATGACTCATTTTCCAGACAAGACAGGACTAATGGTGGGATTTTTAAAGATTTTATTTATTTATTTTTAGAGAGAGGGGAAGGGAGGAGAAAGAGAGGGGGAGAAACATCAATGTGTGGTTGCCTCTTACACACTACTGGGGACCTGGCTCGCAACCCAGGCATGTGCCCTGACTGGGAACTAAACAGGTGACCCTTTGGTTCACAGCCTGTATTAGGTCAACTGAGCTACACCAGCCAGGGCTAATGGTGGGAGATTTTATCACACTGCTCAGAAAGGCCTGTAACTTAAAACTTATGAATTTTTTATTATTGAAAATTTTTATTCAATATTTAAGGCCATAGTTGATTATAGGTTATTGAAACTGGAGAAAATAAAACCATGGGTAAGGGAGGATTACTGTATTTACTTTCTTCCATTGCTTTTTTTATTCAATGGATTTAAAAATATTTTGTAATTCATTATTAAGTATGGTTTCCATATTTAGTAAAATGAAATGACATATTTAAGGCAACTGAGCATGTACAAGAATCGGTAACTAGTGTATAATTGCTATAAATGAAATGAAAATAATGAAGTGAAGTGAAAGTGTGTCAACATTGATAATGTCTGTATATTGATTAAGGAATGGGAAGTTAATGATATTATCTCTTAAATTCTGAATTTTGTTTATCGTAAAAACAGCAATGAAAATCTGAAAATCAAATTTAGTAAGTTGAAATGTTATATAGCCAGATTTCTCTTGAAGAATATACCTATGAAAGAAAGGTTGATAGAAGATAAGATTTCACTATGAACTCTGCTTGCTCACATTATAACACAACTAGAGTTTGTTCACTCCACTGACAGTAACTATATTTGTGAGTATAATGAATACCGACTTCGATGACTTTTGGTAAGTGGTAAAGCATTACATTTCTGTCTTTTTATTAAAAAAGAAAAGGAGGTACAGTGCCTAGCGTGACTGCAATAGTCTTAGACTGCCCACCAAGCTGCTCCTCTGTGTGAGACAATAAATGATACTGCTTTTTTTAGGTTAGTTTGAGAGGCTGTTATAACGTTTGAAATGTAATATATCATTTTAAAGGTAATAAGAAAAACTTTTTTTATTATTTTGAATTAAAAACATTTATAAAGCATATGAATCTGTCTCTCGGCAAAGGTTAGTTGTTTCCTTCTTGCTGTTACCGAAAAACAGTCATTGCACCCTTTTACATTTATTTTGATCCCACTGAGCTACCTGTTTGAACAATGCTTTCTTGAATCTCATTATTTGATAATGTGATTGTTTTACTGGATTTCACTGAGATAATCAACATAAACATAACTGGAATTTATGCATTCTGTATACTCCTGCTGCTTTTAAAATGTCATAAAAATAAAATTTTATTACAGTACATTTCATTTAAAAATAAACCAATATCAAGAACTCTAGAAATTTTATTGAAAAAATTTAGGGATACAGTTTTTCCTCACAATCAAGATCTATTATACACTGTCTAGATTTATAATATTACATGAGATATTCTATGCTCTTATATACAATGAAATTCATGCATATGTCATGCTACTAAATCATGGGTAAAAATAATTAAATGTTATTCCATTTTGCTCAAGTATCAAGCTAAAACTTTATATATATGACACATGTGTGTTCTATACACATTTGTTTTTTTTCAAATCACCTATTTCTTATAGCACAGTACAAAAATGTACAGATTATAAAGTACTTGGTTGTCTGTCATTAATTTTTTTTCTATTATGAATTTCCTCTCTTTCAATGAGACGTATCCAGTGAACAATCTGAAGTAATTTTATGTTTTTAACTGTGTTGTTTATACATCTACAAGCATTACTTAGATTTGTTTTATTATGAAAACCTCCCGCCCACTCTCATCCAATAAATCTGGTGGACCACGCTTTAGGTAGCGGTTTAGGTTTATTTCCAAGCCGCAGATTTTTCCTACTAGTCCAATTTAGAGAAAAGATAATATGGAAATTATTTCCACTCGGTTTACAGAGTTCTTTCACTTGCTGAGAGTGGGTGAAAAAGAAGAGATAGATGAATTAGGAAACAGAGTCTTAAACTGATGTCAGAAAACTTAAAACTGTCCAATATCCAGTTATAAATGCCCACTAGGAAAAAATATCAAATTTCTATGATATTGACAAAAGAACCACTAGGGCAAATTACATATTACCATGTGAAATTTGTATAGGATTTGGTGGTGAACACTTTGTCAAGGTAACTAAGGAAATGAGTTCACTGAGTGTTCCTTGAGTTTCTAACAACTGCAAGTTAGCAAGAGACCACTACACTGTTTTGTCCCTGATGCCCTGATGCCACCTAGCTATATCCCTATGTTAACCTAGTTTTGAACCAGTTGCCTCTCCACCAGAAATTCAATCACCTAAAAACTTTTGTAGAAACACTAAAAATTCAGAAACAGTTGGGAGCAATCCCTGGTGTAGCAATCAGCATTCTGTTAACCCAAATCACTTTCTAATACTTAGTCTCTTTCTTAAATACCTATCTTCCCTATGCCCCAGCTCCTAACTCTTCTCATTTCATTATGCAAGTTTCTTCTGTCATGCCCAGAATCCTGATAGCCATCAATCATCTGAGCTCTGTATGTCAACCTACAAACCTACAAGCTAAGAAAGGAGGCAACATTGAAAGGAGCCTCCCTGATGGCTCACTTAAAAAAGTAAAGTTGTTTAACTCTTTACGTAAATAAATATTTTTATCTTATTTTTATTTATTTATTTATTTTTCTCTAGAGGGAAAGGGAAGGAGAGAGGGAGAGAAATATCAATGTATGGTTGCCTCTTGTGCGTCCCCTGCTGGGAACTGGCCTGCAACCCAGGCATGTGCCCTTGACTGGGAATCGAACCTCAATCCTCTGGTTTGCAGGCCTTCGCTCAATTCACTGAGCTACACCAGCCAGGGCTATGTAAATAAATATTTGATTCAAAATATATTCATACTTTGCTTGTTCTTATAATTTTTATATAACCACATTCATGATACTGTGATTTATAATAAAAATATGTCTGTTCTATTTCTTTGAAAAATGTCATTGGGATTTTGATGAGGCTTGCATTATATTTTTATTACTTAGGGAATATGGCCATTTAATTTAAAGAATTATTAAATTTGAATGGAAGTAAAAAAATTCTCAAATAGCCAAAGCAGTGAACCAAGCTGGAGGGATCACACTCTTTGGGTGGGATGGGATGGGAGTAATAGACAGATAACTGTACTTGAAAAATAATTAAATAAATTTTAAAAAAGACTAAATTGTACTAGAAAGCTACAATATTAAAAATGGTATGGTATTAGCTTAAAAACAGACACACAAACCAAGAGAACAGAATAGAAACCCCAGAAATAAGCCCACATATATATGAGTAACTAATTTTCTACAAAGCCCAAAACATACAACAGAGAAAGGAAAGCCTGTTCAACAAATGGTGTTGGGAGAATTTGAAAGCCACATGCAAAAAAATTCTGATTGACACCAAACACACAAATTAACATAAAATGGATTAAAGATTTGAATATAAACTCTGAAATAATACAATGCATAGAAGAATACATAGGTATTAAACTTATGAACTGTGGTCTTAGAGAGGTTATTGAGACTTGACCCCAAAGGCAAGGGAAATAAAAACAAAAATAAATGAATAGCACTACACCTAACTAAAAAGATTCTGCATGGCAAAGAACCCATCAATAAAAATAGACAGGGGGGAGAGCAAAAATAGTATGGGAAATATAGAATCTAAAGAACTTGAGACATGTAGACATAAACTAAAGGGGGGAATGGTGGGGGAGGGGTGTGCAGGGTGAAGGGGAATGAAGGGGGGGAATGGGACAACTGTAATGGCATAATAAATAAAATATATTTTAAAAAAGAAACCATCAATAAAACAAAAAAGCAGCCAACCAAATTAAAGGACATATTTGCAAATGATATCTCCAATAAGAGACTAATATCCAAAATATAGGAAGAAATCATACAACTCTACAGCAAAAAAAAAACAAAAGCAAATAATCAAGTTAAAAAATGGACACAGGACCTGAAAAGACTCTCTTCACATGAAGACACACATAGAGCAACAGATACATAAAAAGATTCTGAACTTCACCAGCTATAAGAGAAATACAAATCGAATCAAAATGAGGTAACAGAATGGCATTTATCAAAAACACAAGGAATAAAGGTGCTGGTGGGGATGTAGAAAAAAGGAGCTTTCACACACTGCTGGTGGGAATGTAGTTGGTACAGCCACTATGGAAAACAAAATAGAGGGTTTTTAAAAAAAATAAAAGTAGAACTATCATATAACCTAGCAATCTCTCTTCTGGGTATCTATCTGGGAATTTTGAAAATATTTATCTGCAAAGGTATATGTACCTCTATATTCATTGGAGCATTATTCATAGTATGCAATATATAGAAACAATGTAAGTGTCCTTTAATGAATCACTGGACAAAGAAGAAGAAGCGATACATACATACGATGGAATACTACTCAGACACAAACAAGATAAATATTTCCATTTGCAACAACAAATATGGACCTTGAAAGTGTCATGCTCAATAAAATAAGTCAGATGGAAAAGGACAAGAACCATATGATTTTCCTCATTGTGGGTTGAAAAGAGAGAGCAATAACCTAACCAAACCAAAGAAACAAACAATGCTATGTACAGAAGATGTATTATAGAATTGTACACTTGAAACTTCCATAATATTGTTAAATAACGCTCTCTCTCTCTCTCTTTATATATATGTATATATATATATATTTGGCATTAGTCCCTATTCCTGGCACAGAATTCCTTGGAATTTACTAAGGCTAAGGGTGCCTTTTTTTCAATGATAGTGAGCTGACTTATGAAGCTTGTAGGTCATCTTAAGATGGGAGTTGCTTGCCAGGGAAAACATCCAAGTAATGAGTAAGTTTAACTTTCAGTCACACCACCTTGAACTCTAGAAGAGAAGAAGAGCTGGAGATTGAGTTCACTTGTCATTGGACACTGATCTAATCATTCATACCTATTTTATAAAGCCTCCAGAAAAACCTAAAAAGATGAGATTCAGAGAGCTTCTGAGTTGGTTGAACACATAGAAATTTGGGGAGAGTGATGTTCTCAAAGACAGCGTAGTAGCTCTGTGTCCTTTCTCCATACCTTGCCCTGTGCATCTCTCATTGACTTGTTGCTGAGTTATGCGTTTTTATAATAAACTGGAAATTAATTACATACATGCTTTTTCTGTGTTGTGTGAGCTGTTCTAGCAAATTAATCAAACCCACCCAAGAAGGGGTCATTAGACCTCCGATTTATAGCCAGTGGATTAGGCACAGAGGTAATAATCTGCACTTACAGATGGCATCTCAAATCAGGGGGTGGGCAGGCTAACAGGTCTGAGCCCTTAACTAGTGGGTTCCGATTTTACATCTAGGTAGACACTGTCAGAATTGAGTCAGAATACTGTCAGATACTGTCAGAATAGGTAGAATAATAGTACAGCCAGTTGGCGAATTGCCTGATGTGTTGGGGTAAAAAAAAATGCACAACAAAATGGGTATCAAAATCCTAACATTGACCCAAGGCATCCTCTATCTCTCTTGAGAAATTATAAACATCTTGCTAACTGCTTTGCTTGTTTATACTTTTGCCCCTGAACGTCACACAACAACTAGAGATACTCTGAAGAAATGAAAGACAGGTTATTTTCCTTTTATGTCCAAGATGTTATTGGTGCCCCATCTTACCAAGAGTAAAAGAAAATATATTTTTCTGTTCTTATTACCTTACACTTAGCTCTGGCTCATGCCAGCATAGCCTTCTTTTGCACTAAAATATCAACCTGCTTCTACTAGGACCTTCAACCTCTGTGTTTGCTGTTTTGTTCCCTCGCATGTTTTTTCTTAAGATATCTGCATAGGTCATTCTCTCCTTAACTTCTTTCATGCCTCAGCTCTTGTGTCATCTTAAGAGGACGGCAAAAAAATAGTAAGCAACTCCACAACTCCCCACCAAAAACACACACATATACCAATTTTCTTAAGCTGTTTTATATTTCTCCTTAACATTTATCACCTATCTCCTCATCATAACTATATTGTAATAAATAATGTTATATACTGACTTAAGTTTCAGATTTATTTCTTTTGCATATAGAACATAAACCATTCAATGCATGTAACATGCACTCTATTTATTTATTTATTCTGCAAATTATTTAATTTTCGTTTGCCTCAATTTACTCAATGTAAACAGAAAAATATTTCATCAACTATCACTTATGATGATAGTTAAGTGATTTAGATTCAGAAGATAAGTTGAAATAACTGGTTTAGTGCCTAGAATATACAAAATCACCAATCAATATTAGCTGTTTATATTATAATTTTCTTGAGGACAGGTATTATATTTGTAATAAAATATATACTAATATCCCTGTGTCTATTAATAAGTAAGTGCTTTTAGGTTTTATGGAGCTGAGTTTGAGATGGAAGTTCTTGTTAAGGATATTAATCAAAGAAAAACTCTCTAGAGGGAGAGTGAAGAAAGTAGGACAAAGTAGAGAAAAAAAGTAAGTGATATGGTGTCCAATATGGATTTAGATTTTGGAAGGTTTGAGGGAGGTAAACTGTAATTTTTTTCATCAAGAAATACACATGCAGCTTGGGATGGATTTGAGGAACATTGCACCATAAGCAGATTTACTCTAAGTGACTACACAATGTTTAAAAAGCAAAGCAACAATGAAAGAAATCGTTTCTGCTACCACATGAAGCAGTACAAAAAGTAATGTTCAAGTGAGTACCTGGATAATATACTGGTTTACAACAGTTTAACTTTTAAGTACAGTTTGTTGACTGTCCATAATCCACAACTCCACTCCATACTTCAACAATAACATGATGATAGTTCTTAGAAAGAACTACTTAAACACATATGTTTCTTCATTTGACCAATTCCATCTAAGTTTAAAAGTGCAGAAGGGCTTAGGTATCATCCAGAGTATGCCATGTGCAACATGTTACTTGATTAATTTTCTGAAATGAAGTTTCATGAAAAATGACAATAAGATAAGTGAAGAAACATCCACTGGAATTTACAGAATTTTTCACAATGCCGGAAATTAAAGACACTGATTGTAGAGGTTGAAGTTAATTAACAAATAGCTCTGTGCATGGTTCAATAGTCCTAATTCATGTCCCTTCTATTCTCTTCCTTCTTTTAAATGAACTCCAATTTTAGACTGATGATCACACTCAATTTCATAGCCTCCCAGGAATCCCTGAAACTTGTAGAGCATGCAGTGGGATGGTGATTGATTTCTTTCAGTTTGTTTACCTGAAATTTCAAGGAGATTAATAGATGGAATGTCAGATTCAAATGAGGCTTTATTGGTTGAAGCAAAGGAGTGCAATTAGATTGTTGTCTAAGTAGATTAAGACTCTGAGCTCCTACCTGCTCCAAATACTTACCAGTAAGACATACAACTATAGATACTAGACAGCTAAACAGCAGCCAAAATATAATCGGCCATTGATAAAATTTTTATACTTCAGTTATACTTTCTGTTGAGTTCACTTGTCAATAATAATAGCTATTCTGTTGTTTATTACCCAAATATATGCTGAACAGAATAAATTTTAAAGATTTTGATACTTCATGATAAAATATAATAAACTGGAAAACATTTAACGATTAATATGTCAGCAAATGAAATGCAGACCATAAAGCACCTGCTGTGGCAAATAAATAAGAATAGTCCCTGGATTATTGAGAAATTGGGACCATTAATTAAAGTTCTATTTTAAATAATAAACTCCACTAAGATTTAGTGCATTATCAACCTCTTCCTCACTCAAGCTTGGCTCTTCAATCTTACAAAAATGGCTCTAGCAAAACAGGTTTTAATAACAAAACTTATAGTAGTTCATACTCTTGTATATTTTAAATCAATTCCAGATAGATAATCATTATTTATCTAATTTACTGGTTCAGTACTAAAGAAACCTATGGTAGTCTCCTCTCAAAATACACGCACAAACACTAGTGGAAGGGGAGACAGACAAAAGGTAATACATGAGTAGAATTTTATACTCATATACTTGATAGAATTGCAATAAACATTTGCTAAGCATTGAATTAAAAGTGATTATGTATAGTACATTATAGGATAGTTTCTCAATCTTGGCTCTATTAAAATTTTGGATCAGATATTTCTGTATTGTGGTGGCTAAAGTATGCAATGTAGGGTGTTTTGCAATATTTTTTGTCTCTACCCATTAAATGCTAGCAACACCTTCTTTCAAAGTTGTGACAATCAAAAATGTTTTCAGACATCGCCAAATATCTGGGAGAGTGGGGAGGAGGCAAATCCCTATTATTATATATGATGTAAAATCATAATTATTGAGGATGCAAAAGAGCCAATACAGAAACTCAGTACTCTGGAATAATTTTGTTTATCACAAGGCTATGTAAGACTTTTGGGGCAACTGAAAGTTCAGTCTTAGGAAAATGAACAGTCAAAGACAGCTGAGTAGTAGAGAAGGCACATGAGAGAATGTCAAGTCTACTCTCCCATGGGTCAAACCATGTTCAACCCAGCTCCCCAAAGCACCCCTGTGACAAAGAAAGTAAAAGCCCCCCTGCATTCATTGGATTTGCTATCGTATTACGAGCAATATGCAGACAGCTTAACAAGCTGTCTCTATAATTTGTGTGTGTGTTACTCTGGTATTCCTGTCTTCCAACCACTCCTGCCTGTGTGTACCACAGTCTGTATGGACCACATATCAGTGTGTGTGAGCTTGTGTGTGTCACTAAAGGTAATTTTAATTTTCTAGACTGTCCTAACTCCCTCCCAACATAACTATTCTATATTCCAAAGTTTCGTATACCCATTAATTAATTAATAAAATTACATAGAAGACATTGAATCTTCTTTCCCGATATCCTATTAAAATATTGAAGTGTATCCCGTAATTTGTTGAAATCTAGAAAAACTGTAGAACAATTCTTGGGACACCATTTTCACCATACTGTCACATTTTTGCATATCTTGCCAGCAGAAGTATTCCATACCTTTATTTCAAATTATCTTTTCATGATGTTTGTATAATGAAAAGGTGTGGAAAGTAGACATAACAACTCCATCCAGGGGCAAGGAGAGGCATGCTTACTGTTCAGTATAATAAAGATAATGTTTCCTTCTGCAACAAAAGTCAGTTCATTTTTTTTTCCAGTTTAAAAGACTTGGTTTTGCTACCTGGGAGCTTCTTTTTTGCAATACAACTCACTGTATGTACAAGTTCATCCTTACACTCTTCACATCACCCTGTGGCAATTAGGACTCAAAGAACAAGTACTAGAAAATGCCAATATTCTGACTGCTGCCTTTTCAGAGAATGAGAGTGTCTTTGCCTCTGATCCAGGGATGGCATGTTCTGTCTCAGTGTGTAAGAAACTGACAGGCAAATGTATGTTTTCTACTCCTTAGAGCCTCTCTATGCATATTTTTCTGCACTCTCTCTTTCTTTTTTAGTTAAAGTTGTGTGTAAGGAAATGACAATCCTTCTTGGTTTACCTACATTTTCCCAGTTTTACCACTAAAAATTCTGCACCTAAGGAAACTTCTTGGTTCTGTAAAAACCAGAAGAGTTGGTCGCCCTCTAATTCATGTGTAAATTCTTTATTCTGTTTTTATTTATTTAAAACTTCTTGGTTCTGTAAAAACTGGAAGAGTTGGTCACCCTATAATTCATGTGTAAATTCCTTATTCTGTTTTTATTTATTTACTTTTATTTTTAAATTTCTTCCCTTTTCTTTCTTTTCCTCCTTTCCTTTTCCTCCTCCTTCTCCTCCTTGTCATCATCTTCTCTTTATCTCTTTATCTCTCCCTCAACATCTCTCTCTCTTTTCTCCTTTCTTTTTTTTTTATTCTACAGTTATTCAATTAGGATCTTAAAAAGAAAGCACCAAAATTTAGTTTAAAGTGTTGGAATAAACAAAACACATTTCTGGAACAGTAACTGTAAGTTTTATAATTGAGAAACTGATAGAATACAGTTGTTTATGTTTTAATAATTTTAGCCTGTACTACTTGCTAGCAATAGATGTTTTCTCATATATATTAATTTTAGATTCTGAAATTGATTCCAATATTGTCAACTATTTGCTGCCCATATTTGTGGAAGGATTTGGACTCTCATTCCATTCATTAGGTCTGGACCTGTGATTTGAATGCTTCTTTCTCTGTGTGTTTTAATATACATTTGTTTTATTTTACAGAGTAGGGAATGAAGGAGAAACAGAGGGTAAAAAACAACAATATGAGAGAGAAGCATCAATTGTTGCCTTCTGTAGGCGCCCAGGGGGGCAAACCTCAGACCCAGGCATGTGCCAGACTGGGAACAGGCAACACTCAACCAAAAAACCCACACAAGTCAGGGCTCAATTGGGGATTTTAAGCTGTCAAATTTATGGAATCAAAATTGTCTGTGTGACTTACCTTAGCCAAGGAATGTGGGCAAAATAAAACATAGCCCTTTCAAGAACTTCCTTTTTGAAATTGTTGTTCGAGAACAGTTGTTTTCATTTGCCCCCACCACTTCCTGCCACCCCAGCCATCCCCACCTCCTGCCCTCAAGAGTCAGAAAATTGTTACATCATTGTCTTTTGACATTTGTTCCCAGATTGACAGTATCTCACATCAGACTAACCCAAAATCTGCATCAGGTTATCTGTCTCTCCAATCTATTGGTGCAATTATGCAAAACAATAAAGACATCATCTTCAGGTTTTTGTACTGTTTTCCTCATTCTCTCTATTTTTAACTAGGGAAAGGGAAACTTATTAACCACATAGAACAGTTAGAAATATTACTGATTAGGTAGCTATCATAGATCAGCAGCATAAAGGCAGGAAAGACTATATCTAGTGTTAAAAAATGATTTTTATATCTGACCTATATTTTGTTTTCTGGGGTTACTATATATATTTGAGGAAACCAAGCCCTAAACCATACAAACAATTAAGAAAATAGAAATAATACTAAGTAAAAACTTAAATGAAACTTCTTTAAAATAACCTTAAAATAATTTTTATATAAAGTATAGAATGTATGAAAAATAATATAATAGTTGAGGGAAAATATACACCCACACAAACAGAACACAAATTACTAATACCATAAAATGAAAGAGGGGGCATCACTAGAGTGCCCATAGACATTAAAACCCTATAACAAAATATTAACAAATTGAATCCAAGACTGTATTAAAAAAATTATACACCACAACCAAGTGACATTTATTCTAGGTATGCAATGTTTACTTATCATTTGAAAATCAATTAATGAAATTTAATATATCAGCATGCTAAAAAATAACACATGATCGTGTGAATATAATAGATGTTTTAAAAGTATCTTACAAAATTCATTACCTATTAATAATACAAGATCAGTAAACTAAAAGAAAAGGGAAGTTTGTTAACTGATAAAGAATATCTCTTCAAAAATACCTATAGTTAACATATATTTCTGAGAAGTTTCTCACTAAGATCAGAAATAAGGATCGGATGTGGCCTCTCACCACACCTGCAGCAAAAGTTCTAGCTAATATGAAAAGACAGGAAAAGAAAATAATAGGGGTAGAAATTTTAGGAAGGAAAAATGGAGAACATTTGGTATTGGCAAAAGAAAAGACAGATAGAGGTAATCCCATATAAAANTATTAATAATACAAGATCAGTAAACTAAAAGAAAAGGGAAATTTGTTAACTGATAAAGAATATCTCTTCAAAAATCCCTATAGTTAACATATATTTCTGAGAAGTTTCTCACCAAGATCAGAAATAAGGATCGGATGTGGCCTCTCACCACACCTGCAGCAAAAGTTCTAGCTAATATGAAAAGACAGGAAAAGAAAATAATAGGGGTAGAAATTTTAGGAAGGAAAAATGGAGAACATTTGGTATTGGCAAAAGAAAAGACAGATAGAGGTAATCCCATATAAAAGGAAGTCAAGTTACTTATGACAAAGATGCAAAAGAAGTACAATGAAGCAAAGGTAGTCTTTTCAACAAATAATGCTAGAAAACTTAAATGTCCACACGCATAAAAAACAAATGTAGACACAGACCTTACATGTTTCACAAAAATTAACTCTTAATGTCTCATAGATCTGAACATGAAGTAAAAACCTATAAAATTCATACAATATAACATAGGAGAAAATCTGGATGACCTTGGATATAACAATGCCTTTATTTTTTATCTTTTTATTCATTTTTTAATCTTCAGTAGAGCACTTCTTCTCTTTCTAATAAAGAAGCGTCAATCAGTTGCCTTCTATAGGATCCTGTACCCGGGATCATGTGCACTCAGACTGGGGATCCAACACATCTGAACCAAGGACCTAATTCACAAGCTAGGTATGTGCCATGACCCAGAATCAAACCCACAAGCCTTTGTTATTGTTACAAACGCACAAAAAATAGAGGCAGGATGAACCAGCTGATCTGATCCAAGTGCCTTTACTTGGTGCTGCACGTAGGGGTGGGCTGAGTCAAAATGGACTACAGCAGCAAAGGGAGGCAAGAGTGCGGTTTTTAAAAGCAAAGGTGCAGGGTTTGTGGGGGGTAACGTAGGGGTTAGTCTCTTGTTCTTCTGGGCAGGTGCCTCGGGGTTTGAGGATGTAAGCCAGGACATTGGGTTAGGTAAAGGGCCAGGCTGTTCTCAGGTACAGGAAGGTCAGTCTGATCTCTAGCCAGTTGTGGCTGGCACCAGATGTTTACTCTGCATGGTGGAAGAGAGTTTTGATTAAGCTGCTGGCTGTCAACTGAGTTGGAATAACTGAGTCATGAGCAATTCAGGGGGTTGGGAAACTGGCCTGACCCTTTCAGTTACCAGATGACACTACAATCAACTGAACCACACCAGCCAGGGCAATATAGTGATGGCTTTAGATACAACACCAGAGGCACAACCCATGGAAAACCTAATAAAAATGGATTTTATTAAAAGGAAAATATTCTGCTATGGCTAGTGTGGCTCAGTGCAATGGGTGCTGGCCTGCTAACCAGCGGGTTACTGGTTTAATTCTTGGGTTGTGGGTTGGGTCTCCAGCTGGGGGCGTGCAAGAGACAACCACACATGGATGTTCCCTTTCTTTCTCTCTCCCTCTTCCTTCTCTAAAAATAAATAAATAAAATATTTTTAAGAGTAAAGCATTCTGCTCTGTAAAATACTGTGAAAAATACAGTAAAATAAAATGAAAAGACAAGCCACACTAGGAAAAAATATTTTCAAAAGGCTATGTAAAGCACTGTTATGCAAAATATATTTTTAAAAAACTTTAAATGGCATAGTAAGGCAAATGCCTTGATTTTAAAATGAGTGAAGAAATCTTAACAGACATTTAACTAAATAAGATACACAGGTGGCAAATAAGCGTATAAAAAGATATAGTACATATGTATTAGAATAGTTCAAATCCATAACTCTGACACCTAATGCTAGTGTGGATGTGTGTAAAAAAGCAGTCTGATTTATTTCTGATGGAAATGCAAAATGGTACATTCACTTTAAGAGACAGTTTGGTAGTTTCTTATAAAACTAAACGTATTTTTTCATGCATCTGGCAATCACTCTCCATGACATTTTCCCAAATAATTTGAAGACATGTTCACACAAAAACCTAAACACAGGTGTCTATTCAAAATTGTGAACACTTTGAAGCAACCAAGATATTCTTCAATAGGTAAATGGGTAAATATACTGTGTTACATCGAGGCAATAAAATATTATTCAACACTAAAAAGATATGAATCATTAAAATGCATGGAGCAATATTAAATGCATGTGACTAAGTGAAAGAGACCAACCTGAAAAAGGCTACACACTGTATGACTCCAACTATACATCATTCCGGAAAAAGCAAATCTATGGAAACAGTATGTGTGTGGTTCCCAGGAATTAGAGAGGGAGGATGCATGAATAGGTTAAGCACAGAGATTATTTACATCAGTGTTCCACTATATAAAATGTTTCTGTACCAATGCACAACACCAAGAATAAGCATCAGTATACACAATGGACTTTGAGTGGTTAACACTTGTCAGTGTAGGTTTATCAGTTGTAAATGCCCCACTCTGGTGAAGGATGTTGGTCATGGGAGAGGTTATACATATATGGGGCAGTGAGTATACAGGAAATCACTATACCTTTCACTCAACTTGCTGTGAATATAAAATCATTCAAAAATAAAGTCTTTTACACATATACACACAGTTCTGAAAGCTTGGACACTTGATTGTAGTCCACGTCTTCCCATAATTAGCTGTTTAATTATGTGTAGGTCACTATAGATTTCTGTATATAGTTCTTTAATGAAAAGTGAAGTGATTGGGTCTCCAAGCATCCTTCAACTATAATATTTAATGATCTCTCTCCACTTCACTTCAGTGAAGGAATTATTCATTTTTATAACAGTAATTTTCTTCTTTTATGAGGGAAATATACATATTTTATAATATTGTGTTCTGATATTGAAGTTATTTTGCCTGTCTATAAAATCCTTGAATGTTCAGATTTTTGTTCATATGTACAAGTGTTCAGTTCATCGTTCTGTGGAATCTAATGAACAAAATAAACAAACAAAATGGAGACAGACTCACAGATAGCAGGCTGACAGCTGTCTGCTGGGTGATACTGAGTCGGAGGGAGGAGGGAATAAGCCAAAAAAATAAAAACAAAAAAGAGAGAAAGAACTCATGGACATGGAAAACAATGTGGTGATTTCCAGGGTTGTGGGAGGGTAGGGAAGGTGTGAGAGGGTGTAGGCAGGATAAGTGGTGATGGAGGGAGACTTTACTTGGGTGGTGAACAGGCAATACAGTGTACAGATGATACGTTATAGAATTGCACCTGAAAGCTGTATAGTTTTGTTAAACAGGGTCACCCTAATAAATTCAATAAAAAGGAAAAAACAAAGGCATTGATAAAGATTTTTTTTAAAGTCAGTAACATTGTAATAACTATGTATGGTGCCAAGTGGGTACTGAAAATATTGGGGGCAGATAATGTAAAGTATGCGATTATCTAACCACTATGTTGTACACCTGAAACTAATACAAAACAATATTGGATATAAACTATGATTGAAAAATAAAACTGAAAAAGAAAAAAACAAAACGAAAAAGTGCCATTAATACAAAATAAGACTGCTTTTAATATCATTATTATTCAACCAATGTAGAAAGAAAAAGCAGCTGAAAATGAATAGAGGTAAATACTGTTCTTTACAGAACCTTGTGGACACTTCCATGCAGGGCTCAAACTCTGCTATCTCTAATTTGAGGATTGTATAAAGATGTAAGAATATTCTAGCATTCATCATGTGTCATTTCTGAAGAAACAAAGTTGTCATGAGTCACCATTTAAGTCAAAACTAATTATGGCTCAAATTACCACCTTTCTAAATTACATGCTGGCTCTCTGTGGGCAGTACCAATAGGCTATACAAGGCCTGTCCAGAAAGTAATCAGCCACATAAAGTGACAAGTCAGGACATTTATCGAAGAAGACACAAAATACAAGAAACACTTTACACAGGACTATGACACCTCAGTCCTCTTCAAAGTAAGCAGCTTGGGATCTCACACAGTTCTAATTGCTATCAGCTGCCTTGTCATATTTTCCTGAATCTCATCTATGGTCTGAAATCTCTTCCCTTTCAAAGGTGATTTTAGTTTGGGGAAAAGCCAGAAGTAGCAGAGCACCAAATATGGAATATAGGGAGTTAGTTGAGTCACCTGGGTGATTTGATGTTTCACCAAAGATTTCTGCATGAGATGTGATGCTGGTGCATTGTTGTGATGAAGATGCCAATCACCAGCTGCCCAGAGCTGAGGCCTTCTGAATCACCCAAATAGATTCTGTGTAGGAACGTTCAAGCTTAATGAAAAATTTGATGCAGATCCATTGTTCTGCTTCCTCATTTTGAATGTGACAGCCACACAGTACACATGCTCGCTCCACAGTGTCTACTATCCCCACTGATTAGTACAGTGAAGGCATCATTGTTCATGCACATGCATTCCAGTCCACTCCCCTTGGCTGCCAGGTTACAATGATACTGTGAAAACTGTTCTCATTATATTAGCAATGACTGGACTTTTTCCAGACAGAGTCAATTTAACTTGCACTGCACATAATGTGAATTATTCCCACTGTTAAATAAATTTGTGCATAAAACAGGATACATTTAGCTCTTTCTCCAGATCATAGATGGTTAAAGGCTCCAAATTAATTATATGTCTAAAGCTTGGGAGCTAGTAGAGAAATTTCAATTTGATATTGAAGCTGGAAAGATTCAACATAAATTAATGAGGTTGGCTATCTGCAGAAGTGACCCATTCTAACAGATGGTTCTTAAATATGAGAATGATTACACAAGGGTCTTTCTTAAATCTTATTAAACAGACTAAAATAAAACCAATGTAAGATAAAATGTGACCTAATTAGATGTCACTTCTTCTATGTAATGTCAGCAGAAATCTAAGGCTTGTGTGAAGTCTTGGGGTGAGAAGAATAAAGAGCCCACAGTTCAAAATTTGACAGTGGTATCCATTCAGGCAACATTTACTGAGTGCCTACTCATGGGCAGCATTAAGCAGTATTTTGGCTCTTACTTACAGAATAGAAACCATGAAGATAAATGTTTGAATATGCCTGGCAAATATTATTTTTTGGTAGAGAGGATTGGATTACACTACCAGACTTTATTAATTCTATTAATTTAAATCATCCAAATTCCTATAGTCAGACATTATAATAAATTTGCAATGTTATTAACAAATATATTTTGCTTCCTTCTTATTTTTAATTTTAGTATAGTTAATAAAATCATATTATTGAGAAAATACTAAGTGGAAGACATTTAGAATAAAGCTATGAAGAATGCCATAATAAATGTGTCTTGAAGTCTTATTTGCTGTTTTCAAAAAGGACAAAAAATCTATGAAAACATAAATACAATATTAAGTAAAAGGATATAGGAAAGAGATAATTCTTCATTTGGCATTTAGAAGCAGGAAGTGAATAGCAGACACTTTCATTAAGGAGATAACATGAGCTGAATCTAAAAAAATTGAATAGCTCTAGAAATGAGGATGAGAACTCCAATTGAAGTATATGATGTGGTTAATGCATTAAAACAGGAAAAAGTAAAGCTGAAAAATTTCTGGAATATAAAAAATATGAAAAGGAGTGACAGATAAGAGTTGAAACATGTCTGAAATGAGGTCGTGGCATGTTACATGACAAGATAAATATAATCAATGTAATTCTATAAAAAGCAGAAACTACTGAAATAATTGAGTTAACACATAAATGGGGATCATGGTTAAATATTTGAATATCTCCATTCACAGTTATAAAATTACTTTCTGAATTTTAAGTTAATATATTGTTATTTGGGTGTATATACTAGCACACGAACATCCCTAGAAACTGGCAAAGTTATTATCCAGATTATAACTTACTAAAAACCAGATTCTGGATCATGGTATGGATGTCTCATAAAATTATAATGTAACAACCCAATGATGTGTTTTTACTCATCTTCTCTTTCCTCTATACAGCGATAAAGTCCAAATTTTAAAAGCTGGATTATTACTGAATTAAAAAGTGAATATATTTAAGTTCTTGTTAAAGGTGAGATCATATGGTATTTGCCTTTCACCACCTGGCTTATTTCGCTTAGCATATGCTTTCCAGTTCCATCCATGCTGTTGCAAATGGTAGGAGCTCTTTCTTTCTTTCTACTGCATAAAATTCCATTGTGTAAATGTACCATAGTTTTTGGATCCATTCATTTACTGATGGGCACTTAGGGTGCTTCCAGCACTTGGCTATTGTAAATTGTGCTGCTATGAACATTGCGAGGCATAGGTTCTTTTGGATTGGTGTCTCAGTGTTCTTAGGATATAATCCTAGCAGTGGAATTGCTGGGTCAAAAGGCAGATCCAGATGCCCATCGGTCAATGACTGGATCAAAAAACTATGCTACATTTACACAATGGAATTCTATGCCGCAGAAAGGAAGAAGGAACTACTACCCTTTGCAACATCATGGATGGAACTGGAAAGCATTATGCTGAGCGAAATAAGCCAGGCGGTGAAAGACAAATATCATATGATCTCACCGTTAACAGGATTCTAAACAAACCAAACAAGCAAGCAAAATACGACCAATGACACTCAAATATGGAACAGGCTGACAGGGTCCAGAGGGGAGAGGGGAGAGAATCATAGGGGAAAAGGGAATGGACTCACATGAACAAGTCTAAAGGCCACATGGACAATAACTAAGGGTGGGGTGTGGAAAGGGGAGGGAGGCGGGGAGCATGGGGCGGGGGACGGGCAGGGTTGGGAATATAAGACAGAAACCTGTACTTGAACAAGAATTAAATAAAAATTATATTAAAAAAAGAATAAATAAATAAATAAAATGCTTAAAATAAAAAGAAAAAGAAAAAAAGGCAGATCCATTTTTAGTTTTCTGAGAAAATTTCATACTATTTTCCATAGTGGTTGTACCAGTCCTCAATTCCACCAACAGTGAACTAGGGTCTCCTTTTCCCCACAACCTCTCCAACACCTGTTATTTGTTGTTTTGTTTATGATAGCCATTCTGACTGGTGTGAAGTGGTATCTCATTGTGGTTTTAATGTGCCTCTCTCTGATAACTAGCAATATTGAGAATCTTTTCATGTGTCTCTGGATCCTCTGTATGTACTCCTTGGAGAAGTGTCCCTCACATTTAACAGGAATATAAACAATAAAATGAACAAATAAGCAAAATATAACCAAAGACACTGAAATAGAGAACAGGCTGACAGTGTCTAGAGGAGAGAGGGGAGGGAATTTCAAGAGAATTTCAGGGGAAAATGGAAAGGGTTTACAGGAACAGGTATAAAGGACACATGGACAAAAACTAGGGGGGCTAGAAATGGGAGGGAGGTGGGGCAGGCTGAGTGAGTGGTCTGGGATGGGAGTAAAAGAAAACTGTACTTGAACAACAATAAAAATTTAAAAAACTGAATACAATAAAATAATGTTTTCATAAGGAGAAAAAGGTTTTCCCCTCAAAACTACTAAAAATAGATGATCACATTATTGTATTCTCCTTAGAATTTGTATTTCACATACTTTGAGATCGAAACATTGGTTAAGCTATTTTTATTCTAGTGAAAAACCCATCTTTTGACAGTATTTTTTTACTGTTTTATAGATGTTTGAATACAGTTGTCTCCATTTTAAAAATATATTTTAATTTGTACTTCAAGTCATAAATTATTGTTTTAAACTACTTTTCCATTGAAGTTTTCACTAGTAAGAAATTTTCAACATTATTGACATTAGTGATTTCTACTGAGTTGCTTTTGTTTTTCATGTATTCTTCAATTAGAGACCAGAGTGTCAAGTTATGTGCTCCTATAGCCCATTTCTTAGGGGGCTATCATAAATATTGAAAAAAGTAAATGACCACTTTATTTACTGATTCCAAGTTAAATGATTTGTTTTTTTTTCCAATTCTTTTGAGTACTTGATTCAATATCTAAACAGAATGTCTTCTTATTATCTGATTTCAGTACAAGGTAAAACTGAGAAAAACATTCCATATATATAACATATCACTTAGGTATATATTACATCAATATCTTTTTTTTATAAAAGTACTTTTAAACTTTTAATTTTCTAATTAAAGGATATTAGTGTGTTGTTGTTTCCTTCTAGATAAGCTCATATCTGTCACCATAGAGATTCCTGTGAAAAGCAGCAATAAGAAGTAAAAATAAAAAATTGAAACTAAAAACATTAAAAATAATACCAAAAGATGAGAGAATTGATCTCTCTCATAAACTAATGTAATCTGAGACTTCTAAAATGATACTAATACAATGATATTGGTTAACTCTCATTCAAGTCACACTAGAATTAGTTCAAAATCCATGTTTTCCAACAGCCCACTGCTGACCTTTGAATTTTAGTCATATGTGGGAGCTTAAATGACTCTTTTTTCTATGCAATTACAACAGCTGCCACCACCATTCCATAACACCCAAGAGCAGTAGGGTTGGTAGGAAGCATCTTTTTTTTCTATGTGTGCCCTGCCATTGACACCAAGAACAGTTACCTCATTTCCTGTGCAAGATCCATGTGAGACATCAGATAGTCTTCCAAAGATAATGTTCTATATTGAATCATGTACCTGCAAAAATGCTGAAATTCGAATATCTAGTATCTTTGATTGTGATCTAATTTGGAAACGGAGTCTTTGCAGATGATCAAGTTAAGAAGAAGTCATTAGGATGGCACTAACCCGATATCCGTTTCTGTCTGAAAAAGAAGAAATTTGCCCTGTTCGGGTGGTCCAGTTGGTTTGAGTCATTGGGAGCAACAAAATGCATGCAGGTTTAATCTCAGTCGGGGCACATACCTAGATTGCAGGTTTGATCCCCATTTGGGGGGTATACAGGAGACAACCAATCAATGTTTTGTCTCCCTCTTTCTCCCTCCCTCTCTCTCTAAAATCAATAATAAAAAATAATATCTTCACGTGAGGATCAAAAAAAATCTTTCAGGGAGTCATCAGGAGCCAGCACTCATGGACACCATGATGGCATGATGGATGATGAACATAATGACTGAGAATGAAACTCTAACATTGTACAAATATTAGGAAAATATAGATGCAAGAAAGTCCATATTTGTTCAATATAGACAAGTTCTGTTTTGACTCTAGAGCCATAGCACTGTGAGTAATAGAATCTCTACCTTTTCATATAATGAAAGATATCAAATTAGCCAGTGCTATAGACTGAATGTTTGTGTTCTCTCCAAATTCATGTTAAAACCTAAGTCTCAGTATAATGATATTTGGCAGTGGGCCTTTAGGATGTAATTAGGTCATGCGAGTTGAAGGGAATCAGTGCCTTTATTAGAGACCACAGAGTATTCTCTCCCCTCAGTGAGAAGACAGCCCTCATGAAACAATGACTTTACCAGTGCCTTGATCTTAAACTTTTTAGCCTCTCAGACTACGAAAAATGAATACTCATTGTTGAAGTTAGGCAGTCTATGGTATTTTTGTTATAGCACCCCAAAGACATTAGACATGTCTTTAGCTAAGACATTTAGACATGATGATTTTAAAAATTAAAGAACACAAAAAGATGATTTCTGGACTGGAATATAAAGAGATGATAACAAGTACTAATAAAAATTTATTCTCACTGATAGGATAATAAGTAAATATGTATTTATTATTTGGCTAGATCCATGTTTTTGCACTCACCAGTATGTAAAAAGATATACTTCTATATCCATTATTTTAAGTTTTCATTGATAAATCACTATGCTTCACAAATCCTTATAAATTTTATATCACATTTTAGCCAGCCTTTTTACACAGCAAAGTCATGTGAAGTGGGGTTTGGTACTAGCTAATGGGTGGGAAGAGTGGTCATCCAGAAAGAGTACCAGTATTACAAATCACAAGAATCAGTTAGGTCCCAGGAACCAGTGATTCCCAGTGAAAATCATTTCCACATCTCCTTGGCTGCCCTTATATCCACCCCTCCCCTTTCCTTTCCCCTGAACTTCAGTATACTGAAAGGTTCTTAGCATGGGTTGGCTTAATTTTTTGAACCCCAGTATCAGTTTTTTGGTGGCAAACTGAAATTTATCAAGGGAGACACTGGTGGGAATTTGGAGGGCCAAAGGCTAAATTCACAACAACGTTCTCAAGCTTCCAATCTTCAAAGTCTTCCTGGCCAAGTCTGCATCAACTGCAAGTCCACAGGGTGTGTATTCCATTTGTTTCATCTCTAGTAACAATGACCCCTCTCAGTTTCTCACTGGCCTAAGGGTTACAATGACTCCCTAACCATAATAACCTGAGATGAAAATTTCCGGAGAACCTCAAGTGTTAAAGATATTAGAATGGTCAATTCTCTGTATAAAGCCCCCTATTATAAATACTTAGGAAAGTTCCCTTTCTTTTAATTTAAAAAAATATTGAATCTATTGGAGTGAAACTGGTCAATCAAACCATACAGATTTCAAGTGTACAACTCTATAACACACAATGGGCATACTGCACTGAACGTTTTACCACCCAGAGTCAAGTCTCTTACTGCCCCATATGCCCTCTCAACTCCTACCACTTCCCTTTCCCTCTAACAAGCACCATACTGTTGTCTGTGTCTGTATTGTTGTATTTTCTTCTTAATCCCTTCATCTTTTTCACGCAGCCCAATAAGCCCCTCCCTTCTGACAGCCATCAGTCTGTCCTATGTATCTATGATTTTGTTTGTTAATTTTGTTCATTAGATTCCATATATAAGTGAAATAGTAAAGACTTAAATGTAAGTCACAAACCATAAAAGTCTTAGAAGAAGACATATGAGATAAAATCTCAGACATTTCTTAAGGAGATATATCAGCAATATTTTTCTGATATATCTCCTCAAGTAAAAGAAACAAGAGAATAAATAAACAATTGGGACTACATCAAAATAAAAAGCTTTTGCACAGTGAAGGAAACCATCACAAAATGAAAAGACAGACTACTGAATGGGAGACAATCTTCATTACTGTTACATCTGTTAAGGGGTTAATTTCCAAAATTTATAAAGAATGTATACAACTCAACACCAAGAAAGCAAACAACTCAATTTGAAAAAAAGGGAAAGGACATGACTAGAAGCTTCTCCAAAGAGGATATATACATGGCCAACAAGCACATGAAAAAATGTAAAATGTCTCTAATTGTCACAGAAATGCAAATTAAAACCACAATGAGATGCCTGACCAGCGTGGTTCACTGTGTTGGGCATTGTCCTGCAAACTGAAAGGTCACTGCTTTGATTCCCTGTCAGGAAACATGTCTGGGTTGTAGGCCAGGTCCCAGGTTGGGAGCTTACGAGAGGCAACCAATCAATGTACTGTTGCACATCAATGTTTCTTTCTCTCGTTTTCTACCTCCTTCTCCTCTCTCTAAAAATAAATGAACAAAAACTTATAAAATAAAACCACAACAAGATATTATATCATGCCTGTCAGAAGGGCTATTATCAATAAATCAACAAACAAGAGTTGTCAAGGATGTGAAGAAAAGTGAACACTCCTGCAATGTTGGTGGGAACGCAAATTGTTGCAGCCACTGTGGAAAACAGCATGTGGTTTCCTCAGAAAATTAAAAATAGAACTGCCTTATGATCCAGAAATTTCACTTTGGGGAATATATTCAAAGAAACCTGAAACACTAATTTGAAAGAATACATGCACTTCTATGTTCATTGCAGCTTTGTTTGTAATAACCAAGATGTGGAAGCAACTCAAGTGCCCAGCGGGAGATGAGTTGATAAAAAAAAAAAAGTGGTGGTACATTTACACAATGGAATACTACTTAGACATTAAAAAAGAAGGAAATCTTACTTTTTGTGACAGCATGGGTGGACCTGGAGAGTATTGTACTAAGTGAAATAAGCCAGACAATAAAGACAAATACCATAGATTAAGAAATCCCTTTCTTAATCTAGTCCGGTAGTATTTATCTACTACAGTAGTACCTTCATTTTCCACACAGTACAACAAACGTGGCAAATCAAGTCCCATCTCTGGATTTCTTTCCAGTATTTTTTTAAGTCTACCATTCTCTCACCCATGGCTCTAAATATAGCATGAGCACCACAGGAGTCCCATGGGAAAGTCCCTTCTGAAGATACAAATGTCAACAAGGTACTAAGTTGTACTAAGTTGAAAGCCTGTGGAAGAATTTTGCCTCACGATTGGTGATTTTTGTTAGTTGGTTCTGCATTTCACTGCCATTTCTTTTACAGATGAGGGGATGGAGTGAATAAATATTGGTCCCCATATACTAAAGACTCCAATATCATTGCTTTTTCCACCTGAGGGTGGTTAGGTCCGGTGATACAAAAGGTGGTTAATGACTCCCACCAGGGACACTCCTCTCTGCATGCCGAGACACCAATGAAACCGGTGACATACTGAAGTACACCAGGAAGATTCCTTGGTTGAACTTAATGTGTTAGACCATTATTGATGACATCACCTATGGTATAGATGGCCATCTTACACTTACAGTAGGACATTGCCAAAGTTAACTCCAAACCCAATGTCAGGTCAGTTAGAGAAAAATGGTATTTCATTTGGCTGGTGTCAGGATGCTATATAAATTGAATAGAAAGTGTTTGTTACAGGGATAAAGCTCCCTGCAATGGTTCATTCTGCAGGGAGCTCTTCTCTTGCTGCTGGAATCCATTATTGTGCCCACATCAAAAAATATAAAATAAATAAAAACACATAAAACAAAGAATATTTGTTTTCCTTCACCCATTTCTCTAGACAGAAATATTTGCAAAGGTATACACAAATTGTGGGTGTGCTTTCCACTTTAATTCCTAATAGGAGAAAAATAGCGGCTTTTCTCTGTAAATAAGAAAAAAAGAAATTATTATAGATACATAAGATAAAAATCAATAATTAAAAGTACATGTATAAAAATGGAATCAAATCAGAGCAAATACTTCTTATGCCATCTATCAGGAAAATACTTGAAATTTCCTAATTCATTTTCCAAATCATATTAACATTTCCTGTTTGTAACTAGAAAAGCCAGCCATGAAAGATGACAAAGTACAGTAGGTGAGCAGGTGAGCGATCACTTCAGACTTTTCCTCTCCTGCCCTTTATTTTAGGGATAGTGGCTATCATGGCCAATTACACTACCTTTGAGGGCATTTTATAATTTTCAGTGCCTAACAATGTTAGTCATTTTTTGTTGTGCTTCTCAAAGATGAAGCATTCTGTACCTTGGCCAGGGTTTGCTTTATTTTCTTATTTTGTTTTGTTTTTTCAGGGTCAAATAGTGGTCTTTGAGCACATCCTTTCCAAAGTTAATGGGTTTTCACAACACACTGGGTTGCTGCTTGTAGCACCCCAGGTGTTCACAGTTCTTCTTTAAAATTCAGTGGTTTAATGATACATTTTGCAGTTCCATCACCATTCTTTAATTCAGCATTGAAGCCACTCATAAATAATGATTGACGCAGGCTGGAGGATGCCTGTTCAACATGAAAATGATTTCAACTATAGGTTTCTGAAAATTGCTGATGATACGGCTATTTTGACTAGAATCTAAAGGTTCATTTTCAACATATTTTCTATAAACAATGTGTTTGTGATGACTAGACTTTTTCATTATAAATCAATACATACACAAGATGTTTTTCTGCATCAACAGTCGGTGGCTATACGATGTATCTTGCCTTTAAGAACTTTAGAGAATAGACATTCTGTCCTGTTTTTATTCTCTAACAAGAAAACTATGTTCAAAATGAAGCCTCAGCAACATAAGCTTTTTTTTCATGTTACAGAGATGCAGTTTTTAGGAGTCACCACAGGTATAAACAGTTCTGATATCACAGAATTCTGTAAGAAACCAGCGCTGGAGACTGAGAAAGTCCCATGCACATCTTCACATATATGGACTATAAAATAAAAAGCAGGTCCAACTCTTAACCTTTGAATAGTCTATGAGAATTCTCTTAGCTAACTCGCTTGCTCTTTTATCACTTGCTTAGATATCATTTTAGGAATGGCAGAGACTGTAAGTTTGGAGGTCTCCACATCCCACTCCTAAATCTGGAATTTCTAAATATTCAGTCTCCAAGCAAGTACTGATAACTAAAAGTATGCATGTTCTCAATTTTTAGAATTGCTGGGAAGTTTACAGAATATGTTTGAGCACTATGAACTAAATTGTCACAGATGCTTGCATTTAGCCACTCTGTTACCACTACAATCTAACCTAACAATTTAAGGGACTGTATCTTATCATAAACATCTCAGCATCATAAAAGACTACGATTTCTCCCCATAGTTGTTTAGAGACTTTGCAGGAATAATTTTGTGGAAGCTTTATTAACTGTAAGCTAGAACAAGCATTAACAATAAATGACACAGTTTGTTATGAAATGCACATCATTCAGTTTTATTTGTGTTTTAACCCTGATTGTAGGAGTTCTGGAATCTTTTCAACTCTTCTGTTTAAAATGAGGGGTTAAATTAGGTAACATTCATATTCTGTACTGTAGATATATATGGAAATGTCTAAAGTCATGGAAGCTCAGTTGACCAAAAAGATCAAGAATAATTTTGAAAACCACTGGAAATAACTTAAGTGGTTATAGTTTAACCTTGTCTCTTCTAAACCTTCTTCTTAACTTCAGTTCTTAGTAAAAATAATTCCCATTTATTTGTATATCCCCAGTTGTATGGAATGCCTGTCAACAGATATATTGGTTAAATAAATTTTGATATATAACTAATGGAATATCTTTGTTCCAATTAGTGATGATGTTTTAGGAGACTGACTAATGACATAAACCATGAACATGAGTATGGTAGGCAGAACAATGACCTCTCAAAGATATCCGTATCTTATTCCCTGGAACCTCTGGATATGTTTCCTCCCATGGCCAAAGAGACTCTGCATATGTGATTAAAAGTTAAGGATCTTGAGCAGGAGGATACTCTTGGATTTTTCATGTGGGCTTAATACAATCACAAGGATTCTTATAAGGAAAAGAAGTGGGAGAAGAGTCAGAGAAGGGTTGATGAGTAAACAGGTATTGGAACGATGCAGTCATGAGCCAAGGGATTTGAACAGCCTTTGGAAGGTGGAAAAGGCTGTTCTCCCCTGGAACCCCCAGGGGAACTTCACAGTGCCAACACCTTGATTTTAGGCCCATAAGATCTATTTTCAGACTCTGCCCTCTAAATCCTAAGATATCACTGCGCTGTTGTAAGCCACTAAGTGCATGATAAGTTCTTACAACAAGAACAGTAAACTAACAAAACTTTTGTGTTTAACATATTATTTTGGAAAATTTAAATTTGAGGTCAAGCTAGAAGAGAAATTACCTTATCTTCCTTCCAGTTCCCTCTAATCTTATTGAATTGAAGTTAAAAAATGTTAACATCTGTAACAGTTCAAGTACAGTACTACAGGAAGGATATGCCAACAATATCTGAATACGATTAAAATATTTCTGACAGGTTGAAAATCAAGACACACATATTGAAAAATTAATCTGAATAAGAGAAGCTGCAATCCAGTACACAGATATAAGAAGGTTGAAGGAGAGATAAGATATATTTTATAAGTTCTTGAGGCAAATAAATTTTGAAAGTAGGAGTAACGGGATGGAAAACAGGTTGATCAGTTAAAAGGTTTGCTGTGGTATATAAGTTGCTTGTTCAGTTGCCCCCACTTTTTTACCACCTCCAACTCCGCTCATACAATCCTTCAGCATCTGATGCTTCTCTCAAGGAAAAAAGTGGACTTCTGGTTTTAAAAATTGCACTCCTAAGGACCTAAATACCTTTTGCAGATGATATTAGGGCTTCAGAGCCATTTCATCTCACTTTAGATTTTCAGGGAAAGGAACAACAGCATGCTTACTACTGATCTCGGTGTATTTTTGCCAAAGCTTGCCTGCAAATCACTCAGCTCTCCCATATATGTTCAACTGTCACTAGTCAGCATTATGAATAAGGAAGCAGGCTTTATGAGAAACTAAGCTTCATTATATAATGACAAAAGGCATCCACACATAGCACAGTATTGAAGTATTTCTGACAGATTGAAAGGTAAGGCACCCTTATTGAGAAATTAAATAAAATAGAAGAGATTCTCATTCAAATTATTTGTTCTTAAATATTAATAAAATTAATAGGAATATTAATGTATTAAATAGTAATGGAAATAATAAAGAAACTATTTCAGATAACAAGAAGAAAACTAGATATATGTTTATGTATATTAAATCTATCCTCAGGTTTGTTTGATAAATAATTAAAGTCATAAAATATAAACAAGAAAAGATTGCTGTAAAATCACAGAATACAACAGAAATTTGAAAATTTTGAAAAAAAATTGCAATTTTAAGAATTAAAAATAGCCCTGGTTGGTGTAGCTCAGTGGATTGAGTGAGGGCCTGCGAACCACACGATCGCAGTTCGATTCCCAGTCAGGGCATATGCCTGGGTTGCAGGCCAGTTCCCGGTTCCTGACAGAGGATGTGTGAAAGGCAACCATACATTGATATTTCTGTCTCTCTCTCTCTCTCTCTCTCTCGCTCTCTCTCTTTCTCCTTCCCTTCCCCTCTAAGATAAATAAATAAATAAAAATCTTTTAAAAAAAGAATTAAAAATAGTCTTATTGGAATAATCCCAAAGAGTAAAGCAGCATTTTTAAGAAGTGAAAAAAGAGAGGAATGGTCAAGGGAGATATCATTAAATTGAAAAAATGATTGAAAAGACAAAACTTAAAAATTGGAAATGAAAGTATCCTCCCAAATATTGGAAAAATCTTTCAGGCTAAACAGGATTAACAAGTGACTGGAGAGGTAAATAACAGAGACATAAAAAAGAACACAGCCTCATGAAATGTCAGAAAACCAAAAAAGAAGAATCCAAAAGCATTTGCATCAGCAAAAAAATTTTTAGAAGGAAATTACAATTGGCATGACACATTTCTGGAGTTACCAGAAATGGTAAAATGATTATATATAAATATCATGAATTTATAGATGGAAATAGATATTAATAGCATTTAAATCAGTTTACCAATTTTCCAAGCAACTGCTATTAGTATACTGCAGCAAAATACCTCTCTATAACACTTGGCTCTGTCTCTCTTCACTTCTTCACAATTTGCCTCTGTTGTAATCTGGTCCCCAACTTGAATATTGCCTCTTATTTACAATCTAGCTCTGTCCATCTGGATTTGGCACTTATGTCCAGTCTCCTAGCAGATTCCTGTTTCCCCACATCAACTCTGTCTCAGTGTCGCACACTGACCGAAACGGGGAGGCACTATTTATTTATTTATTTATTTATTTTAAAGTTTTGTTGCACTTTAGCCAATTTTATTGTATCTTCAGCTAATTATACATGCTTGCTTTCTTTATCCAATATTCATTGACCATAAATGCATAGGTTTATTTCTGGGCTCTCTATTCTGTTCAATTGACCTATGTGTCTGTTTTTATGTTAGTACCATGCTGTTTTGATTAGTATGGCCTTATGGTACAGTTTCACATTGGGTAGCATGATTCTTCCAACTTTATTTTTCTTCCTCAGGATTGCTATTACTATGCAGGGTCTTTTGTGGTTTCATATAAATTTTAAAAATATTTGTTCTAGTTCTGTAAAATACATCATTAGTATCTTGATAGGAGTTGCATTGAATCTGTAGGGGACTGGTTTGTTTTGGTCGGCCAACTGTGACTCAGCTCTGTATGGAAAACCTACAGAAGTGAAAAAATGGGCAGGAGCCAGACCTTAAAACTGAGTTTTCCTGTGGGAATCAGGCCTAGAAAATGCGTACAGACTGTTATGGCTTGCTCTTGCTAAAATTCCATCACCCTGGTCTAAAACAACAAATGTGTATTGTCTGTCATCAAGGTAATATCCAAAGCTTGTATGAATTTGCCCAAGGACAGAGCTAATTGGCTTATTGCCATTCCCCTCTGCATGTTATTTTCATTTCCTTGATTGTACCTAAAACGTAGACAATAATATTCTATGTAATAGATAATAAATCTTTCTTTGATGTAAGACCCATGGAAAACAATAAAAGCCTGTCTAGGCAAGGGTCCAGGCACTCCCCTCTTGAGGGAGTGGCCGAGGCATCCATAGACACTCTTCCCTTGAGAAAGTAGCTGTACTGTCGCCTTTTTCTCCACAGGATTGTTGTCACCTGTGCATTCATTCTCACTGTCAGCCACAACAGGCAGGCTCTGCTGGCCAGAGTCTGCCACATGAATCTATAGATTACTTTGTGTAGTATGGATGTTTTAATAATATTAATTCTTCCTACCTAAGAACATGGTATGTGCTTCCACATTTTTGTATCTTCTTCAATTTCTTTCCTCACTGTCTTATAATTTTCCAGGGACAGGTATTTTACAGCCTTGGTTAGGTTTATTCCCAGGTATTTTATTCTTTTTAAAGCAATTGTGAATCGGATTTCTTTTAAGTGCATAGCCTATCATCCTGCCAGCCCAATAACCAACAAGAAAGGCCTTTGCAACAGGGTTAGTGGAAAAATATTATGGTTTACTTGAGATGACCAAATTTATTATAATTCTTCAGAAGGATTTAACATATTTTTATTAGGGAGCAAGTATTTATTGTTCTTCTTGTTATTATTTTAATTTATACTCTCAGTTATTGAAATGACACACAATTTATCTCCATAGTACCCCTATCAATTTTCTTTTAGTCATTCAAACTTTGCTCACTAGAAAGTATATTTCAAAGCCATCTACAGCTGCAATTCACAGCCCATATATGTTCAGATTAGCAAAGTGTATTTCAGTGGAAGTAAGTTAAAATATGATGGATTCAAAAGTGACACGAATGGAATGCTCAAAATATAATATTCATTGCCCGTTTACTGACAAAAATTGCAGCCATGTTGAAATTAGGTATGCATAAAGACCCCAAAGCCTAAAGACCTTTTGCATCCTAAATTGGTTACTAAGAAAATGCTACAAGATTTTAAAAAATGCAATCATCCAAGAACATAAGTAAAAGGCTGATATGACAACTATTGTGTGCAGTTTCTGTGTAACCACAGCAATCATTTCTTACTGTAGATGAATGAGGTGGTAGAGACCTCCCCAAGAATAGTTTCTGAATGGACCCGAAGCCTAAAATCAATGTTTACCCATGTTTTTCACAGCACTTTGCTTTCAACATTGATTGAGTTTTATTGAAAAGCTCTTACCCTCTATCTTAAGTATGATGTTAAATTGAAAGTTCCCAATGGTGTTACTGAAACCTATAACTGCCAGGCACGCTTGGTTTTTCAGAGAGCCAATGACCTGACTACCATTGGTTGCTTAAACTCTTGGCAGGCAGCCACAGGATTTCTGAAATTAACTGATTTTTTGGACTGTTTTCATTAAACTTAAAAAAAGTCTTATAGAAAGTAATAAAAAAGGCTTTACATTAATTTTAGTAATTAAATGTGACTCCATCTATTATTATTAGCTTCTGTTCTTTTCTGCATTGCTAGAAGAAAGGGCAGCTCCACTTAAGAGTTTATGCCTAGCTGGGCATGAATTATTTGAATCAAGTAAGTGGACATGCTACAAATGTATTCTATTTGAACAACTTTGAAAAAAATTGAACTTTTGTTTTGAGTAGAAAGAAGTGTTAATTTCCTAATGGATGTAAATGTGTGTGGTCAGGCCAAAGGACACTAAAATGACCAAATACTATTTCTTTGTGTCAATATATTTTTTAAAAAGATAAATTAGTACTGAAAATAAGAAGAATTCAGAGACGAGTAGAACTGAATTCTCTTTTCTAAATTGTCTTTATATTAATTTTAAGAAATGCATTCTGGAGGAAAAAGTATTCAGTGCTTTCCGTTTACTCTCCATGTGGTGTTTATGACATTTTGACTAATGCCCATGTTTAAGAATATCATGCAGTTATTACCAGTTTAGTATAAGAATTACTAAAAAAGGATCTGAAGATCTTTTTATATAAACTTTAGATGAAAGCTGGTCATTAATTAATATCCAGAAAGTAGTTGTCTCTTTCTGTGACATCTCTAAGTCCAGTATGTAGGAAAAGAAGCAAATTGTTTATTATTTGATGATTATTTATTATTTAATGATTATTTATTATTTATTCCTTTCTGTCTTTAAACTGTTTAAAATTAGAGAGTTCACCATGATATTCTCATAAGGTTTCAGTAGAAGGTTAATAATTGCAGCAGATATGTGTTTATTTCCTCCGAAGCACTCATTATCACTGCTTACTCTTTATTATTGTCTATAGCTTTTACAGGGAGGTGATCTAAAATCCCACCTAGGAAACTAAACATGAATCTTTGACTACGCCAATCATCACAACCCATGACCTGACCACAGTGTTTGCTTCAGGGATGAGAATGTGATGAAGTTGGTCCAAATGAAGTATAGCATAGAACCTCTACTCACAATTCTAACTAATATACAAGTATATAACCTCTCCAATGAAGACAGTATATTGGAAAGATCACTATAGCCATTTTGCTATAAGAAAAATGTCAACCTAAGGATGAACTGATACATGGAGAGCCCAGAATCCTGGAGATGGAGCAACTGAGATGGAGCCAGGATTAAGCCAGTCTTGGATCCCACCACATTCCTCTCTGAACTTGTGTGTGCATGTGTGTGAACTCTTTATCAGTTCCAGTTGGATTATATTCTTGTAATCAAGAGTATTGACTACTACAGTATTCAAAGGAGTTAGTACAATTTTACAGTTAACTGTAAAATTACTAAAACCTTTTAAAGCCTAAAGTACCACTGTTTAACAAATATTCTGTGCTGCACTAGGTCTCGTCAGAGCACCAAGGCACAGTGATGAACCTCCCACAATCCTTCACAATCATATCAGTAAAATTTAGTAATATATAACACATATTTTTAGAAAAACAGTATAATCATTGTTTGGAGGAAACTTAAAATATTTAAAACACCACTAATAGAGTAGATAGATTATACTACATCCAGGCTAATTCAGTTGCCTTATTCAGGAATTTGATATTCAAAAGGTTTAGTTAAACTTAAACTTGGGAAATTTAAATTTAGAAGTACTTACTAAAAGCACATCTACTATCCATGTTTCAATTAATACTAAGGCCTTTTCCAAATAGCAAAAACGTTAGAAATTATGTTTCTGTTGATGAAATTAATGGCTTGTTAATCACTATAGTGAATATCAGCAATAAATTCTCAGTAAAATTCATAGTATTCTAGATCTATAAATTGACTAAAATAAAATTAGGAATCACTCACATTTGCATAATCAAATCATAAAATTCTCTCACAACTCCATCATTGAATGGTTCTGTGGCCAGACATTGGGCTCAAATATTTCTAATGTCTGTCGTCACTTAAAAAGAAAACAGAATCATATCTCTGGAATAATAGCATGTTTACCTTATGTAAATATTTCATTCAATGTGAGGTCAAAGCATCAAAAAGTCAGAGAGCCGGGGTTTTGTTGAGCTCACAAGTGGTACAAACTATTTTATGTCTACTGGTTAATGTTTGCTTAATAAATTTCTGTATATATGGCTGGAATGGGCCTAAGAGTTTCCTTTTAATCTTTTAGCAAGACTCTAGGGGTTTAAGATAATCTTCATCTACCTCAAAATTCTCCAGCAGCTATCATTATTTAACAAAAATAAAATAAAATAAAACTAAGCATTGTGTATAACTAAAATAGCTTAGGATATTTCACAATACCTGTTGTTAAAGCAATGTCTCTCAGATATAACATTGTGATACATGTATTCAAAGATGTGATTTAGAGTGAGACATAACCTGTTTCAATACATAGGCAAAATTATAATTTTTTCAAAGGTGAAAACACATATTCTAATATTGACACAAAGCTAAATGTCAACTAAATGAAAAAATATTAGGTCTGTAATTATAGTTTTTCTCATAGCTATTGCATTTATTTTAAGCTGATTTTAAATAATTTTCTTACATTTTCATTTTGAAATGTAAAGCTCTTTTTAATTAAAGTATAGTTGACATACAATATTAGATTCGTAGTGATTTGACATTTATAAAACTTATGATATTCTCACCAGGAGATGTCTAGCAACCATCTGTCATCATACAAATTTATTGTGATATTATTGACTATATATTGAAAGTACTATGCTGTACTTTATAGCCAAGATAGGGAAGCAAAGTAGATGTTGGTCAATATATGAATGGATAAATAAGAAGTGGACACACATGCAAACAGTAGAATATCACTCAGCCATAAAAAAGTATGAAATCTGGCCATTTGTGACAACATAGATAGACCCTAGATGGTTTTCTGCTAAATGATAACTCTGAGAAAGACAAATACTACATATTTCAATAACATGTAGGATCTGAAAAGCTAACCCAAAGAAAAAAGAAAGAAAACAGACTCATATATAGAGAAAACAAATTAATAGTTTGCCAGAGGGTTGGGCAGTAGGTTGATGGGCAGAAAGGTGAAGGGGATTATGTGATACAAATGTAAATAAAGTTTTTACTATACAAACTACATATTAATTCTTTATGAAAAATAAATTATGTACATGAAAATAAAGTCGCCACAAATATTAATAAAAGATACACCTCTTTATCAGTTACTAGTTGTCTTTCATCTCCCAGAATTTTTTTCTGTGTATTTAACATACACACACATATACAGTTATGGAAAATACATATATTATTTAGGATGAATAAAGAAAAGTTATATAAACACATCCTTTTTTTTCATTTAGCATTACTTTAGCAAAGAAATTCACATAATTCCAGCCTATTGTTTTAACTTAGCCATATTAAATTGATCATTTACCTTTTTTTCTGTCACAAACAATGCTGTGGTGAAGGTCATTGTAATGTCTTCTGTAATTGCTAATATAGGAGGATTTCTTCAGGGTTCAATACAGAAGTTTTTATCCCAGCCTAAATTCTAATTGATTTGAAGTAGAAATGCTGAGTAATAGAGAATGCATACGTAAAAATTTAAAAGATATAAGAAATTGTCTTTTAAGTGCTTATCCTTCTAATGAAGGGACCTGTTTCCAAATAGTGACTTCCTTATTAACACTCGACATTATCATATTTTAATTGTTTGATTACCTTATGAAAGAAACCTGTATCCCATTTACATTTTAATTATCAATTATCTGATTCCAAGGTCAAAAACAGATTCATAAGTGTATTACTAATTGAAATTTCCCTTTTTATGAATTTTTGTTCACATTTTTAATCTAGAAATGCTTTCATAGAAACAGATAATCATTGCTATATGGCATTAACAATTAATAGCAATTTCCAACTTGTTTGGTCTTTTAACACTTAATCCCTCAGTTGTGTCACTTACCAAAACAATCTATTGTTTTAAATGTGGACTGCAAAGAATGATTGTGAATTACTGCAAAAAGTTAATAAAGTGGTACCTGTGCAAATTCATATATTTATTATAAAAAGTATACAAACTTTCTGAAGAGAAAATTATGAAAAGAAAATACTAATATTTTCTTATTATCATTTTTAACTTCATATTCAAAGTTATCAAAATCATAGTCATTGATTTTTCTAAATTTTGAACAACATATTACAGGTATAAAAGATTTATTTTCAGTAAAAAAAAAACAACATCTTTTTTGGATGTAAAGAAGAGGATGAAAAAAGAACAAGAATTATAATTAATGAATTTCATTTCATCAGGTGTGCAATAGCATCGAAATATGACTATACAGCCTTAGATAAGAACTATTTAAGTGTTTGGAACACTTTTTCATTCTATTTTTTCTTCTATGCCTCAAACAAATACTTTAACCTCTACAGTTTGCTGTTCTTGTTTGCAATGTGGGAAAATGTTTAGATCATATTCTTGTTTTAATTATTTTAATAATGATGAAAAAATTATGCACTGCAGAAATAGCTTGGATGTCTAATGGAAGCAAAACTTCTGCTCATTACATTAAGGAGAATTAAAGAAAAATACAAGAAAATATACCATAGGAAAAAATCATATTCTCCTTTAATATTCTTATCTTCCCCAAAATTCTAGATAACTATTTTGTCTTTTTATAATGTGGCCTTCAGAGACATGTTAGCACATTTTATATTAGCATTTCCATAAGGCATTTTATCATTAAATTTTCTTAGAATGTTTCAAAAAAGAGACACTGCAGTTACTAAAATGTCTTATGGATTTAAATAATATTAATTTAAATTTAAAGCTCAATAGAAAACTTTTAATGTTTCATATATAGTGTTTTTTGTTTGAATTGTTAAGTATAGTTTATTGATTATGCTATTATGGTTGTCCCATTTCTTCTCCCTTTTATCCCCCTCCACCCCACATGCTCCCACCAGCATCCCCCCATCCTTAGTTCATGTCCATAGGTCATACATATAAGTTACTTGGATTCTCTATTTCCCATTCTATTCTTAACCTCTCCCTGTCTATTTGGTACCTACCGTTTATGCTTCTTAATATCCTGTACCTTTTTCTCCATTCTCTTCCCTCCTGCTTCCCACTGATAACTTTTCATTTCTGTGTTTCTGTTCCTGTTCTAGTTGTTTGCTTAGTTTGTTTTTTGTTTTTGTTTTTTAGGTTCAGTTGTCTATAGTTATGAGTTTGTTGTCATTTTACAGTTTTTACTTTTGATCTTCTTCTTTTCCTTAGATAAGTCCTTTTAACATTTTATATAAGAAAGTTTTGGTGATGATGAACTTTAACCTGACCTTATCTGGGAAGCACTTTATCTGCCCTTCCATTCTAAATGATAGTGATACAGGGTGCAGCCAAGGGGGTGCCCAGAAAAGATTTGGAATGGTGTCCAGAACTCAAAGTGTACAGGAATATTGGAGGAAATATTAAGATGTCCTCACCCCCTCCCCAGGTGTCAGTTGGGGAAAGGGATGAATGGAGCAGGGCCATTGAGAGCTGTTCTGCATAGCAACAGTTTTGCAGCTAACCTCTGGAATGGTTATTTAACATATCTATAACTTTTAACTGGTTTCATAGATATGTTAAATAGCTGTGGCCAAGTTTGGGGCCAGGGAGAAGTGAGTAGCTACCCAGGCTGGAATTGGGAGCTGCTTCTCTGAGAGTGCCTGCGAGAGAGCCATGTGGCTTTAGCAGAGTGAGGACCCCCTCTTGGCCAGGTGAGGGGGAGAGCCACGCTATTTAGAAAGATGTAGACCCCTGGAGCCATTAGGAGGGAGAGCCGAGCGGTTTCAGCAGAGTGCAGACCTCCTCTTGGCCAGGTGAAAGGGAAGACCACGCAGCTTTGCCAGAATGGAGATCCCTGCGGCCAGGTGAAGAAGAAAGACGCGCTTTTGGTGGAGTGCGGCTTTGGTAGAAGAGGCCCACGCAGCTTTGGCGTGCTCCCTTTGGCTGAGTGGCCTGGAAAGCAGGAGAGACTTTGACTGGAACTTGGTACAAAGAACTCTTGCCAGTGAAAGGTGCCGCATGACTTTGGATTAATTGGAGATCCTGCCTGGACAGGCAGGCGACACAGCTCAAGTGCCAGCGACCTGAAAAACGGACGTGTGCTCTTTTCCTGATTTACGGTACCCAGAGTTGGGACAGTGGGAAAAGGGGGCGCTGTATGTGTGTGTGTGTGTGTGTGTAGGTGTATACCCTCAAAGACTTTAATATTTTAAGGAAGGCATTAGGCCTGAATAGCATTAAATAAACATTTTGTTTCCTTTTCACAAATCTCTGGCATTGAGAGATATCTTTCCAATTGGCGGCGGACAGAAGAGCCCTATAGATATTAGTGTATCGTCCTTGGGAGGGGCCCCTGTTTTCTGAAGCAGTTTTTGGCATCCCTCGGTGGGCCAAGTATTGCCCCCCCTCGGACCCTTGTTCGGTAACAATAGCTTTTCTGGATAGAGTAATCTTATATGTAGGTCTTTGCCTTTCATGACTTTAGACACTTCTTTCCAGCCCCTTCTTGCCTGCAAGGTTTCTTTTGAGAAATCAACTGATAGTCTTAGGGGAACTCCTTTGTGGGTAACTGTCTCCTTTTCTCTTGCTGCTTTTAAGATTCTCTCCTTATCTTTAATCTTGGACAGTTTAATTACGATATGTCTTGGGGTGCTCCTTTTTGGGTCCAATTTCTTCGGGACTCTCTGAGCTTCCTGGATTTCCTGGAACTCTATTTCCTTCACCAGATTAGGGAAGGTTTTCTTCATTATTTTTTCAAATAAGTTTTCGGTTTCTCTCTCTTCCTCTCTCCTTCTGGCACTCCTTAAGATGTTGGAACATCTAAAGTTGTCCTGGAAGTTCCTAAGCCTCTCCTCATTTTTTTTTATTTTTGTTTCTTCATTCTGTCCCAGTTGATTGTTTATTTTTTCCTTCTGTTCCAAATCATTGGTTTCAGTCCTAGCTTCCTTCCATTCACTTTTGGTTTTCTGTATATTTTTATTTATTTCACTTTTGCATAGCCTCACTTCTTTCTCTCTTTTGCAAGCATTCTCAACCATTTGTGTGATTACCAGTATTTTGAACTGTTCATCTGATAGGTTAGCTATCTCCTCATCCCTTAGTTCTTTTTCTGGAGTTTTGATCTGTTATTTCATCTGGGCCACATTTCTTTGTCTTGGCACACCTATTACATTGTAAGGGGTGGAGCCTTAAGTGTTTACCAAGGCAGAGCAACCCACTTTGCTGCATTGTGGTGCTATATGCGGGGTAAAGGTCAGAGAGGGAACAATGCTCCTTGCTTGGCTCTCATCCAGCTGTGAGTCACTTCCTCCACTACCACAAGCACACTGGGTCCTTCCGGTTCTGATTCCTGGGTGGGTGGGTTTGTGTGCATTCTAGGGCCCCATGGCCCTCTCCAACAAACTCTCTTGTGAGGCTGGGATTTTCTTCTGCAGCCACAACCCCCACAGATTTTTGCAGTGAGAGGTTTTGAGGCTTTAGTTTCTCATCCTGAAACCGTGGGTTGTGTCACCTGTCCCACTCCCCAGTTGTTCCTCCTGGCTTATCCACATGAGAATGTGAGGCCTCCCTGTCTGTGAGCAGCCGCCTCACCAGGCCTTGTCTGTTGCTTTGCCACAAGTCCTCTCCAACCCAGCTGCCTGTCTCTGCACCTCCTACCAGCCTGGATGAATGTTCCTTCCTTAACTCCTTAAATGTTGGATTTATATACAGTTTGATTTTCTGGCAGTTCTTCTTGCTTTTGTTTTTAAATTTGCTGCTGTCCTTTTTTTGGTTGTGAGAGGAAGCAAACCATAGCTACCTGTGCCTCCATCTTGGACAGAAGTCATGTCTAGAATTTTTATCCCTTTTGGGAACAATATAATTATCTTTTTAAAAAGTCTAATTAGTTTATTATCCAACACAAAAATGTTCAATTTCAACCTATTGATTTTCTGTTCTTCCTATCTTTATCTATTGGCTGACATTATCTAATTTGGTAACATGGTAAGATGTTTGCCATTTTCTTTTTGAAAGAAGTACTTATTGAGAGGTTTAGTCTCTAAGTTAGTCTCCTGACTGTTTTTATGCTCCTCATTCTGTAAGATTTTTGATTAATAGAATGAATGATAATTGTAGTTTGTTTGAAGTATATTGATTTATCTATCACATAACTATTTTTATGGTAAGTATGTCAGACTGTTCAGAGTAATTTCCAAGGAATATAACTGTCTTATAAGTGTTTTAAATACATAAATAAAAGTTCTTTTTTGTGGGTCAATATACCAAGGTGTATATCTGTAGGAGACCGTTCTTCATGGCATGGGCCCAGCTCCCACTCAGAGATGCACAGGACCACACCCACAGATAGGTGCTCCATGGGTAATCAGACCTGCAATGTGCCTGGGACACTTTGAGTCTTGTTTTTTGCTAAAAAACTTCCTCACCCGGATTTCAGGCAAACATTTTCTGTAAAATAACTTCCTAAAATCCATGCTAAACCTTCCAAGGATGCGTGTAACTAGTTCAACCACTTTTGCCTTTTCATTTGCAAATATCCCTCTTCTGTGATGTGATTAGCAGCATTGGCTCCTTTGTTTTCTGTATAAAGTAACCACCTAAAGCAACCTGTGCATAGTAAATAGGGGCCATCATGTAATGTGCAAAGAAACCCAGTAAAGGCTGGTCATGGCAAGGGCCGCGGCTTTTGCTCCCCTTAAGAGAAAAGCCATGCTGTCCCTTTTCCTCCACCAGACTCGGTAGTCCATGTGAATGTCTCATTTCATCCATAATGACTCGGACACTGAGGGTGGGTGTCCACATCAGATATCTTTGTAGGTTTTTTAGGAAAATGATTGAGAGATTTGTGAAAAGAATTCAAATTCTGTCATTCTCTCCAGGCATTTTGTCTTATTCTTAATAATACACTTGTTTGGAAAAATCTTCAATTAGGTATGCCAAGAACTTATAGAATAGCTAGGGAAGTTGCACAAACAGATTTTGAGTTGGACATGGAAAATATACTTATAAATTGATTGATTTAATTAAATAGCACGTTAATAGCAGTGGAGAAACTAAACCCTCACTTATATTTTAGTATAAATTAATACTAAACTATTAGAGAAAAATTATAAAAACACAATTGTCTTTATACTTTGCCGCCAGTAGACATCTATGGCTATCACAAAAATAAATCATATTATCACTGGTAATTGTCTTTTATTCAAAAGTTCTGCTTTCTGGAAAGAATGTCTCAGATATAAGAATGGAGATCATGAATTGTGGAGACAGATATTATTGTCAATATGGTTTTAGAAGATAATGCATTATCACATTAAATATCTGGCCAAGTATGAATGGCCAGCTTAATATGCTAGATCAAGGAAACTAAATTTTAATGTCATGTGTAAATTTTTGGCATAAATTTAGCTCTCATGTAGTACATTCTTGAAAAAAGAATAAAAATTATCTACTTTTTATTTAACCTTTGCAGAGGGTAAAAATACCTAGGGAAAAGTACAGGTTAGAAACTAAGATGTTTGCCAAAATCATGTGTGTTATTCAATAATAAAAATAGTGTACTGTTTTTCAGATGTTTTCCATGCTGGATGTTGAATTAACAGCATTGATGGCAGCAACCTTTTTTCTTATTCTTATGTAAAACTCAGTGTGATAAAATGAGAATAGAAACTATTGATACAAAAGCAGAGTATTTATTTGATATATATTCTTGCTGAAATTATAGTGATAAATGCAAGTTATATAATTTTGAGTTATGTCTTTTGCTTAAATTTATAAAGGTGATGACAATTACCTTAAATAAGTCTAGAAACATAGTAGATAACAAAAGACCCAAAGACAAACATTCTATTTAAATGTGGCATCATTTTAATGTCATGTCAGTCAGGCTACTTTCTACTCTTATTCGTATAGCACTTAAAGAGTTTTCCTACAAGAACTATAAATTTGGGGATGTTTTTCTGAATGTCACTCTTTTTTCCAAAATTTTTCACCATGTCACAAAATATAAGGATACAAATGTTTATTTAAAATCTCATTCTTGGTATATTTGGGTCATGCTCAGGCCAAAAAAAAAAGTTCTGTCAGTAGAAATTTCTTTTTTTTAAATATTTTTTTATTCAATTCTTGTACAAGTACAGCTTTCTGTCTTATATTCCCAACCCTGCCCACCCCCCGCCCCATGCTCCCTGCCTCCCTCCCATTTCCACCCCCCCACCCTTAGTTATTGTCCATGTGTCCTTTATACTTGTTCATATGAGTCCATCCCCTTTTCCCCTATGATTCTCTTCCCTCTCCCCTCTGGACCCTGTCAGCCTGTTCTGTAATTGAGTGTCATTGGTCATATTTTGCTTGCTTGTTTGGTTTGTTTAGAATCCTGTTAACGGTGAGATCATATGATATTTGTCTTTTACCGCCTGGCTTATTTCGCTCAGCATAATGCTTTCCAGTTCCATCCATGATGTTGCAAAGGGTAGTACTTCCTTCTTCCTTTCTACAGCATAGAATTCCATTGTGTAAATGTAGCATAGTTTTTTGATCCAGTCATTGACCGATGGGCATCTAGGTTGCTTCCAATTCTTGGCTATTGTGAATTGCTCTGCTATGAACATTGGGGTGCATAGGTTCTTTTGGATTGGTGTTTCAGGGTTCTTAGGATATACTCCTAAGAGTGGAATTGCTGGGTCAAAAGGCACGTTCATTTTTAGTTTTCTTAGAAAATTTCATACTGTTTTCCATAGTGGTTGTACCAGTCTGCAATCCCACCAACAGTGAACTAGGGTCCCCTTTTTCCCACAACCTCTCCAGCACTTATTGTTTGTTTCTTTGTTTATGATAGCCATTCTGTCGGTAGAAATTTCATTCAATCAACCACCTACAATATTCCAGGAGTCCTATGGTCAATTGTGAAGAAACAAATCCGTTAAAATGAACCCAATCTAATAGAGCCCTCTATTTAAAAGAGAAGACAGGTTTATAAACAATTAACTGTAATATAATGTAAGTATTACTCTAACACTATGAGTGCAATAACTATAGAATAATGGGGAAACAAATTAATCTCTGAGTGGAAAGAATGAAATTATTAAGAATCCATATGAGAGATTATATTTGGATTGGGCCTCGAAGGGTGATCAGGTGTAGAAAAGGTAGAAAGAGTATTCTAGGCAGAGAGAAGAGCACAAGAAAAGATATCTAAAGCATTGAGCATCTGGGGTCACAAGTTCCATGAGAAGAATTTGTAGAAAATGAGACTATGTGTCCCATTGTTTTGCTAAATTCAATTATTAGGTTGAACAGTTTTTTTGGGTGGGGTCTATAGTATTTTCCATGCACACTGTCATGTCATCTGCAAACAATGATAGTTTTGGTTCCTCCTTTCAAATTTGGATGCATTTTGTTTCTTTTTTGGGGGGGTGGAGTCTGATTGCTGTGGCTAAGACTTCCGATACTATGTTGAATAGAAGTGGTGAAAGTGGTACGAGGAGATAATGGGGGTAAATGGGTGATGGGTGTTCAGGAACAACTATAAAGGACACATGGAGAAAACCAAGGGGGAGATGGAATCAGGGGAGGGAGTTAGAGTTGGCTGGAGTTGGGGGAAGTTATGGGAGAGAAAGGCAGGCAGACAACTGTACTTTAGCAACAATAAAATTTAAAAAATTAAAAACAAAAAAAATTGAATAAAAAAAAAGAAGATGAGACTAGATGGTGAATGGCCATGAATTCATTTAAGCAATGATTAACCATAAAAGAAAGTATACATTCAGATAAGTGATGATACTAACTGTTAATATGGGAGAGATAGAGAGGCTGAAAGCAAGGATGCCTGTAGAAGGATCCTTGGATGCTTCTGTTCTGTTCACTAGTTCACACTAGTGAACTAGTGTCCACTGATGACAGTAACAACTGGCTAAAGACAAATCGAATGAAAGTAAAAATGCATACTTGGGAGTATTTTAGGCATTAATTTACAAAGTCTCAGGTAAAATTTCTTTTAGTGAGTAAAGAAAAGAATAGATGAGAAGGTATTACATTAATTTTAATAAGATATCCAAGAAAAATAATCCATGTGGAAAAAAGAATGTACTCATAATTAAATTTGGTACACTTGACAAGACTATGTATTGTATACCCAGGCAAAGACAGCCAGTTTCAACTGCAGATATGCATGTGGGCTTGATAGAATTGTTTAATTCTGCAGCTAGTGTTTTGGGAATTATTGGCATATTAACAGCAGTTGAAAAAGGGCTAAGAGTAAGTATCAATACTTAAGATTAGAATAAATAAGTTCTCAGTGGAAAGCTTAAGGACTTTCTTTGCACACAAACTATTAGCATTTTTTCTCCCAACACTGGGAAACTGCTATATTCTCTGCTTAGCTTTTGAGCCTCCTAATGACTACTTTCTGCCAAGTTTCTTAGAATCTTATCCTATGTAGCATTTTATTCAGGGTATTAACCCTTCAAGTCTTGATCTCCGTGGTAGCCTTAAATCCATTATTTTTCTATTTGGCTCAGTGAGCTGTCGAGAACTTGAGGCTTTTCCTTCCTCTGTAGTCTCTCTGTCTCTTGTGGGAAATAAATTACCTGATGTGGAAATACTACTGAAAAACTCAGCTCACCATAAGACCTCTCCTTCTCTCTGGAATACTAACCACTAAACTCTTGGCTTTCCCCCCTCTTTCTGTTGAGTTCAAATAGTCATTTTTTAATACTATTCAGATTCTATATCTTGCCATGTGTTGGAAGGATTAATTCTGTAACAAGGACTCTGTCACCGACAGGTATGGAATTCTCCCTTGACAGGATCTTGTATGCAGCTCTTTAGAACGTTACTGTACTGTTCTTTTATTATTGATATTTATATATAATATTGTTAAGTGTAATGTGCTTTTCTCCCATTAGACTTAAGAACAGAGAATAGTTTATTATATATTTTTTTATTCTTAGCACTTAATATCTGGTTCAGTAAACTATGGAAAAAATCCATGTGAAAATTTCTGAGAGCTGTAAGGGAATAGCATCTGTTGTAGAAGAAGAAAAAAAAGAGCTATTTTTATAATCACTTAGTGGAATACGTCTCACGTTGTCACACTCTACCTCCTCATTATTCTAAACTTCTGGCTTTTGTTTGTCTTTCTATGAAACTCGTTTTCCTTCCTCAAGTTTTTGTTAGGCGGCATCTCCTCAATGAAAGGTTTCTACATCCCCTTCCTTTCTTATGCTATCTCAATATTTTGTGTGTTTACTTTTACAATTATTGTCTGCTTATATGCCTGCCTTTCTATGGAGAACACTGAATGCGCAATTCTACATCTAAGCATTTTTCAGAACTCCTGTGATGACTATTGGCTAATCTCCATGGGGAGCTTACAGGCTGTGGATAAGAGCTTTTTTCACATTTTTCATTTATACTTTACACACATATATTATGTTTTAGGTATTTGTTCCATTTAATTTATGAAGAGACTGAGGTTCAGAAAAGCAGGGAAAATTATTCAAATTCACAAGGTAGTAGCAACATCACAGATCAAATAGTCTATATTGTCTCCACATGATTTTTCTTTTTTCTTTTTTTTTCAGAGTTCAGCTGTTATTGAACACGTTACAAAAGAGGTTTAGTCAAAAACCTAAAGTCCATGTCATCATTAGCCTCCTTAGATTCTTCTTTCTTTGCTTCCAATTTTTGCCCTCAGGTCCTCAGTGGGGGAAGGGGCAGGACCTCCTGCTAGTGCAAAGCCAGCTGCCAGGGCAGGTCCATAAGCCTCCACTTTGCAGATGAGTTTCCCAATGTTAACATTGGTCAGAGCCCTGCAAACTGGCATGGCCAGAAAGGTTCAATATTTACACAGTGATCTTATCCTCTGTCACTGTCACCTCATCCTTGTGCAGGAGGAGGGCCAAGTAAATGCACGCAAACTCCTAGAAGCAGGCCATGGCATGGGCCAGTGCTGGATAAGAGCTGCTTGGCACACTTCCAGTCTCCAGAAGTGAGTGCTTCACCCCAGTGAGGCCTTAGTTTCCTGAGATGGACTGAACACCTTATCAGCATCTGGGAAAAGGAGTCCAAGTGTATGTTCTTAATTTCTATTCCTGCTTGCCTCAGCAGTGTCTGGCACCAGACAGGAAGTACATAAACTTTGTGAAAAGGGACATACTAATGAATGTGCCTACTGACCCAGTGTTCCCACTTCTAGAAATATATCCAAGGGAAAACAAAACACTAATTAGAAAGATCATTATCACCCTTATGTTCATTGCATTATTAGTTACAATCTTCAAGATATGCAAGCAGCTCAAGTGTCCATCAGTAGGTGAGTAGTTAAAACCATTATGGAAAACAGTATGGAATTTTCTAAGAAAACTAAAATTGGACTTGCCTTTTGACCCAGCAATTCCACTGCTGGGATGTATCCTAAGAACCCTAAAACACCAATCCCAAAGAACCTATGCACCCCAATGTTCATAGCAGCACAATTTACAATAGCCAAGAGTTGGAAGCAACCTAGGTGCCCATCAGTAAATGAATGGATCAAAAAACTATGATACATATACACAATGGAATTTTATGCTGCAGAAAGAAAGAAAGAGCTCCTACCTTTTGCAACAACATGGATGGAACTGGAAAGCATTATGCTGAGTGAAATAAGTCAGGTGTTGAAGGACAAATACCATATGATCTCACCTCTAACAGGAAGCTAAACAACAAAGCAAACAAGCAAGCAAAATATAACCAAAGACACTGAAATAGAGAACAGGCTGACAGTGACCAGAGGGGAGAGGGGAGGGAATTTCAGGGGAAATAAGGGAGGGATTTAGAGGAACCTATATAAAGGATACATGGACAACAACTGAGAAGGGTGGAAATGGGAGGGAGGGGGGAGGATGGGGGGTGGGATGGGATGGGAGTAATAGACAGAAAACTGTACTTGAAAAATAATTAAATAAAAATAAAAAAAATAATAAAAAAAGGAAAAAATAAAAAATAAATAAAATAAAATTAAAAAAAACAACTACGGGATATTTATACAATGAAATACTACTTGGGCATAAAAAAGAAAATTTCACACTTTGAGATAGTAAAATAAGCCAGTCAGGGAAAGAAAAATACCATATGATTTCATTCTTATGGAATCTAATAAAAAAAACTGAACTAATAAGCAAAATAGATATACACTCATAGTAAGGAACAGAATGACAGCTAACGGTGGAGGGGGAAGGTGGGACTTGAGGAATTGAGCAAAAAGTAAGGACTAATGGACATGGACAACAGTGTGGTTGCAGGGGGTGCACAAGGAACTAAATGGTAATGTAAAGAATATTAAAAAATTTAAAGTATATTATTGTATTATATTTATTACATTACATTAATTATATTGCATTACATTGTAAAGGGGTATAAGTCAGGATTATTTTATCAAAGAATAACCATTTGTAGGTTAATCACCAAACAGAAAATATGATTCATCTTCATTTATTTCAGGAAAAACAATGAACAGACAGGAATGAATCATTTACTCAAAAGAATCAATCATGTGAAAAATGGAACATTTTAATGAGCAAAGTTATATAGAACTGTTATAATTTTCTTAAAATTATAGAATTTCCAGAAATAAGAAATATATTAGTAAAATGTTTTATTTTAACAATTTGGTAATCTGTATAAAGGGAAATTATAGGCACACTTTATTTGTAACTCTGCCAAATCTCCTTTATTGAAATAGCATAAGAGATGATTACTCTTATAACAACATAAAAATGCAGACAAGAGGTTGGGGGCTTGAATTTTAGTAGTGCATACAGAATGTTACTGAACTTTGTCTCTATTACATTATGTTAGTTATTTGCATTGTGGCTGCTAGAAAAAATTTTCATATTAAAAATATTAGACTAATTTATTTAGAAATAATCAAAGCTGGGTAAAGAAACAATTTTCCTTCCCTATATAATGAAATGAATTGTATGAGGTCTGTCTGGGAAAACTCTAGTCATTGTTACTATAACAAGAATAGTTTACGTGGCGTCACTGTAACCTATCATCCAAGGAGAGTGGACTGGCATGTGTATGCAGGAACATTGACAACTTCACTGTACTTGTGAATGAAGGCAGTAGCCACCACTGAGTGAGCATGTGTGTTGTGTGGCCATTGCATTCAAAATGGCTGAGTGAGTAGAGCAATGGATCTGCATCAAATTTTGCATTAAGCTTGAACACCCCTCCATGGAAACTATTGGGATTATGCAAAATGACACAAGTATGGGCAACTGGTGATTGGCAGTTTCATCTCAACAATGTGCCTACTCATGCATCTTGTCTCCTGCAGAGCTTTGTGGTGAAACATCAAATCACTTAGGGGACTTGAATTTTAGTAGTGCATGACTCAGGCCCCTACAGCCCAGACTTGATGCCCTGTAACCTCTGCCTTTTTCCAAAACAAAAATCACCCTTGAAAGGGAAGAGATTTCAGACTGTTAACGAGATTCAGGAAAATATGACAAGGCAGCTGATGGTGATTAGGAGAACCATGTGAGGTCCCAGCGTGCCCACTTTCAAGAGACTGAAGTGTCATTGTCCTAGGTAAAATGTTTCTTATACCTTGTGTCTTCTTCAATAAATATGTCTGTTTTTCATATTACCTGGCTGGATACCTTCTAGGCACACCTCATCATATTATCATGAGCTGAACAGAGAGAATCAATTTAGAGAGTAGTCAACTATTATCTTCATGACAAATCTACTACAACTATTCATGTATTATGTATTAAACACAATTTAAGTACATAATACAAAGTATGCTAAAGAGCTAAGTTATTCCCAGAATTACATATTATGCCAAAATACTGTCAGTTACATAGTAAAAAATAAGATTGTTAACACATTATTTGGGAATCAGAATTGAAAGATGTATAATCAATAGGATCTCACACACACAAACAGAGCAACACACACACACACAAGTTCACAGTTCATTTTTTTCAAATGATTGGCAGGCTGTACTTTGTGAAAGTTCAACAAGTTAGGTGTCAGTTCCCTTTTCACTGTGGCCTCACATTTTCTCAGACTGCCTTGTTCTCTATCATTTTGTGTGTATTGAAGTAATTTAAATTTTAATTATTCAGAGAAATAATTTATTCGAGTAAATTATGAAATGCATTCTAAAGTAAACAACAATAGTCTGATTACTTAACTCGTGATTTTATATTTTACCAACGAGTCCATAATTTTTTTTTTCATGAGCAGATTGCCAAGCTACTGGTCAGCACTGTTAGTGGTAGTTTCCAAAGTTTCACACAGGTTGACCCCAGCATTGAATGGAGACACTATGGAAGTTTGAAAAGAAAGATCAAAGAGAGAACACATACATGAGTATGTAAATTTTCAAAGTGCTTTAGCTTCTTGCATTAATCGGTTGCATACATATTCACGCATATAATGGACCACTGAGGAAATACAACCATCAATCGTCATTTCATTGGTGGAAGGGTCATTCCAAAATGATGGGACTGTTTTAAATTAGGAATTTAATATTCATATTCTACTCAGTTTATTAACTTTGAATAAAAGATAGTTCACTGATACTAGAATATTATTTGTAGAAAATGTTGTAAGAAAATATCAGTATTTCAACTCTAAAAATGTATTTTTAAAATAATAAAATTATTACATTCGAAATGCATGAAAATGATTTCTAAATTATCAAAGACTGATATATATATATATATTTCTTTGCATATGTATATATATCATACACATATGTATTACAAATGTACATATCTCTGTACAGTGAGTTACTTTTATTTATTTATAAATCAATGTTATCAATATAGTAATTCTGACTAAACCAGAATAGTGAAACAACCAATCACCTATCACAAAACCACTTCTAGTAAATGTTAGCTTACAATACAAAAGCACCACAATGTTTACTAAGGAATTATACACACGCTTGTCATTATCTCTCTAGTTTCGCTTCCTATGTGAAGTCTCTGGTATGCATCAAAAACTTACTGGCTTCATTTCCAAATACTACTACTAGGCCATATCTAGGAAGAAATATAAGAACACTAATATAAAGAAATCAATTTGGCACTAAAAATACGGTAATCAAAGTACCTTTCTTCCTTGGAGCACTACTTCCTCTATTGATAGTGGGTAGAGTGAAATTTGGGCTCACTTCCTCTTTGTAGACATTGTTTAGAAGGTAGAGCCAGATTGGCGTATGATACAAGTGTTAAGAAATGACTCTCAGGTACAGACCTTGAGGGACAGGAAATTTAGGATATTAAGAGGCTTCCATGGTATCCATTGCCTAAGGTTAGAATATGAAAGTCATTAGGATTCAGCAGCAACATTATAATAATTTCTATAAGGTACATTTCACTGAGTTGTTGCTTCTTTCTTAATTCTCAGTATCTTAATTGTAATAGCTGGGGAGTTATGAAAAGCAACTGAAATAAAAAACACTTTAGAGCCTAGAAAACCACAGAAGCACCATCTACAACCAGTTTCCTCAAACTCATTAACCACAATTTATCAATACTGAAATACATAGTCATATTTGTCATGCAAATATATCTTTTAGGTATGCAAACTTTACCAAGGCTCTATATTACAAATATCTCTCAAATATATAATAATGTCCCTATAGTCTTTATGTTTTTCATGACTGATCTTGGCCTCCGCCACAACATCTATAAACTATAAATATTAAATCATACAGTGAGATTATGGAAAAATGGAACACATGGTAAGACATGAAGGTAGAAATTTCTTATTATGGTTGCATATTTTACCACTGCTTCAAAATGTTTCTCTATTTTTTGAATATGTGAACATTTGTTCTTTGTTCTTTGTACTTTGCATTTCATGATGCTAATTGTCTTTTTATCACAAAGAGTAATTTAATAAAAGCCATGACTGTTCATCTGTGCTTCTAAAATTTCCACACACATGTTTTGCACCTCTAAAACTAGACAAAATTAGTTGATATCACATTATGATTTTTCTCAGAACATTAGTGATATTGAGCATTGACCATCTGTGTGCCCTCTTTGGGAAGTGTCAATTCATGCCCTTTGACCATTTTAATTAGATTATTTGTGGTTTTTGGTGTTGAGTTGTATAAGTTATTTATACATTTTGGATATTAATTAAAACCACAATGAGATATCACCTCACATCTGTAAGAATGACTATAATCAATAAATCAACAAAGAAGTATTGGCAAGGATGTGGAGAAAAGGGAACCCTAGTGCACTGTTGGTGGGAATGCAGATTGGTGCAGCCACTGTGGAAAACAGGATGGAGTGCTCTCAAAAAATGAAAAATAGAACTGCCTTTGACCCAATGATTGTACTTCTGAGATTATATTAAAAAAAAACAAACTCTGGAATGCTGATTCAAAAGCATAAAGGGCAGGGCAAAAGTAAGTTTACAGTTGTGATTACTTTAAACACATAATTTATTCTTGTTTTATTATTTATTAATTATTGTTTTATTTTCCATATGAATAACCATGAACATAATTTTGTACCTCTCTGTATATTCACTCTTATGTTCATTGCAGCTTATTTACAACAGCCAAGATCTGAAAAGCAGCCTAAGTGCCCATCAGTAGATAAGTGGATAAAAAAAACTGTGATACATTTACACAATGGAATACTATTAGCTGTAACAAAGAAGGAAATTTTACCTTTTTAATAGCATGGATGGACTTTGAGATTATTGTGATAAGTGACTAAGCCAGCCAGAGAAAGACAAATATCATATGATTTCAATTATATGTGGAATCCAGTGAACAAAAAAAGCAAAATATTATAAACAAATAGATATAAGAAATAGATGGACAGTTGTCAGAGGACAGTGAGGCTGGGGAGACTGAGTGAAAAAGTTGAAATGATTAAGTAAAAAAAATAAAATAAAACCTCACAGACACAGAAAAAAATAAAACCTCACAGACAAAAGTGTGGTGATTACCAAAAGGAAAGGGTGGACAGGTTGGACACGGTAAGGAGCATAATTGGTGATGGAAAAGACTTGACTTGGGGTGGTGAACACACAATGTAATATACAGATGGTGTATTATAGAATTGTATACTGAAACTGATATAATTTTATTAACCAGTGTCACTCAATAAAATCAGTAATAAATCAATATATAAAATAATACTAGATCAAATATCTTTCTCTTACTAGCTAGTAAGAGAAACTTACTAGCTTCATTTATTCATTGCTTACTACACATGAGCCACATATTGTCCTTATTACATAATGCCTTACATATTGTATACATATTAACTCTTTGAAACTTCATTATAACCCTTTGAGAAAAATCCTATGTTTTTATTTTTAGTGTATCCTATCCATGTTCACATAGCCAGTGACTAAGACTAAACTCATGTCATCTGGCTGTAAAACCTGAACTCTGAAATGTTACTATAAAAAGCTCACATCAATGACTACCATTTATATAGCATGTACTATCTTGATATGTATTTTGATTATATCTCCCTTTGATTCTTCATATTGTCCAAATTCTACAAATTTAGATAAAAAGGGGTCATGATTTCAAGTTCAAGTGATATGGAAAAAGTCGCATGACTATCCCAGTTCCTGAGAACTAATAGAATTTTTATTAGCTTGAATAATTGAATGAATCAATACATGAGTGCATTTTTAAAAACTCAGTTACATAGAAAATGAGCTAAATTATGCAATCCTTTAATTTATACTTTGAAAAGTCCGTACAAATCACTTCAGTTAGATAAAGCCATAGTGACCATAGACAGCAGCTAGGAACATGTCAACATTTATTTTTTTTAAATTATTATTTATTTATCTTCAGAGGGGAAAGGAAGGAGAGAGGAAGGAAACATCAATGTATGGTTGCTTCCCGTGCATCCCCTGCAGGGAACTGGCCCCTGCTAGAAACTGGCCTGCAACCCAGGCATGTGCCCTGACTGGGAATCGAATCCCGATCCTCTGGTTCGCAGGCCCACGCTCAATCCACTGAGCTACACCAGCCAGGGCTCAACATTTAATGGAAATGATGCATGAGGACTATGTCAGAGATCTCAACTGCTACATAGAACGTGTTATAATAAAATTATAAACAGTGAAGGGCTTTGGAGCAAGAATATTGGGCCTAGTTCAACAGTAAAGGCATACTTTCATGGGCAGACAGGTAAAACCCTAACCTGGAGCCCAAGTATCATGAAACCCAATTAGATGTCACTAGATTTCTCCTATGGTAAATTGCTAAAGAGAGATTGCATTGAGGAAGCAGGTCATTGCGAGAAAAAAAACTGATTTTATGATAAAATGAGTTGCACATATTTGGGAGACATTAAATAAGATAATTGTCTTGGTGGGTTAATATCATAAATTATAAAAGGAAGATATTAATACAAAAGCCTCCTATGTTATTTGAAAATTAAACTCCTGGAGAGTGAAAGAATCAAATTATTTATAACATATTAAATAGCCAATAAAATTACAGACTAGAAAAAATGTTCAAGATTAATAATAAAGTGACAAAAGAATGGAGATGAATTGGAATACCATGCTGTTTGCCCCTTAATTTCCCAAGATTTTTCTTAAGGAAAATGTGACACCAACAGAGATGCATCTCCACCCTAATCAGTCATAACCCATTAAGAGGTTGATATGTATACAGTATTATGGGTTATTTTAAAGCCTTTCAGCCACCACATCTCCTAAAAAATTAGGCTTATCATTCTAGAAATATCATTAAAATTCAGTTCCATCCCTCTTTCCTCAAAATCAAGACCATAAATCCAGATGTCTACATTGCACATTCTAGATTGCAAGAAAGATGAGAAACATTTTACCAAACACACAGACTGATAATCAGTGTTAATACAGTCTTACTGGAGACAGCTATACTAATGCATTTAGTCAGGACTAATGAATCCTGAATAAAAACCAAAAAGTGAGATAAAAATCTTAATTCAGTGTACTGATACACTGTGTATATGAACAATCTTCAAGATGAATATCATTTAGGTTACTAACTGTTTAATTTGGAGAACAATTTAAGTTTTCTGCATGTAATGGAATGTAGCCTATAAAAAAAGTTTTATTTTGTTACTGCTAGGAGTACCATGTGGATTTCCAATATTACATTATAGAATTATAGAGTATGACTAGATATGAAGCTGCTTAGGCACTTCCCCACTGTGAGGGATGAGGGTTGAATATACATGAGAATTTAAAAAGAAAACCACATTAATATTAATTTGATAAAAATGGTGGTCTAATTAACTAATGGCTCTTTTTTAAAAAGGACAAATTCACTTTTAAAAAAATTGGTAAACATTGAAAATATTTTTAATTATAAAATAACATGAAGCAACTATATTTTATGATATTGATTTATAATGCTAGATTTCAAGCTTTATTTTTCTTACTAATTTTAGATTAGACATACATAAAATTTAAAAAATCTTATAATTATTAGATTAGAGTTTGTTATATTTATTTTTTACATTAAACAAATAATATATGCATGCTATTGCTCAGAGTGGCAAATTAATCATTTAATCATATTTATAAGAAGCATGAAAAAGTCCTTCATAACATTGGATTCAGATAAAGAAAAACCATCATATTGCCCTGATAAATAATGAACACAATCACAAATAATGCAGAACCAACATAAATAATTTGAGTAAATTATTTTTAATATAATGTGTTTGAAATATCCTATTAGCTATTTTGCATTAAAGTTGCTAATTTTTCTTTTTAAGTGCAACTCATATCTTTATGTACTTTTATTCATATAAATTATCGATACTGAAGTGTATTTCAATACTAATATTATGTTTCTCCCATTAAAGCTTACTTAAGATTTTTCCAAATAAAAGAGTACTATATTATATTAAAATGTTATTTTCACCACAACTTGTAATTGTGGTGAATAAAGTGAGTATATGTATTTTTTATTATTTAATACTGATCTTTAAAAATTATTTTAATATACATTCTCTATTTTATTTATTCTAGGTTTTGTTCATACTTACTATGAACATTAGTGTGCAGGCTAGAATGATGTTTATATATTTTTTCTCTCTTACTTAAAAATCTTTATTTGTTTAAAAAAATTCAAATCTAAATGTGGTTCATGAACAATTTTAGCTGCTCTGCTCTTATCTTTATTGTGAATTATTTTTTGCATTGGTTATTGTTTCAACTACTCTATAATTAAATTTCTTAACTGTCTATATGTCATTAAAATTGTACTTTTTTATGAAAATAAGAAGTTACGTGGGCAGCTACTACTTTTTAGATATTTCTATAGCTATTCTTCTTAATGAGAGTCATACAAGTTTTTAGTTAACATTTGATTAGTAAGTGTATTCATAAGGAGTTATTCATTTACTAAAATTCTACATAGATTGTAAGAATCTGTGTTATTTTTGCAATGCTTCTCCAATCATTTTCATTATAAAATTATATTATTTTGTATTTCTTTTATTGTGGTTCAAGGACTCCATTTTCCCTCCATCACTTTTCCCCACCTCCCACCCTCAATCCTTTCCCCTTCTGGCTTTGTCCATGGGTCCTTTGCACAGGCTCCTTGACCACCCTTTCTCTCTTTCCCCAGTTATTCCCTGCACCCCTCCCCTCTGGTTACTGTCAGTTTATTTCAGTATCTCTGGTTGTATTTTGCTTGCTTGTTTTGTTTTGTTGATTAGGTTAAATAGTATTTGTTTCCTTTTGACCAAGGGTACTATAGGGATAAGCTTGATGCCTTGACAATATCTCTTCCTATGATTCACTTTTGAGTCAGATAGATTTCTTAGCTGCCCTTAAAAAATACAAATGTGAGAACATTCATTTGTCTATTGTCTCCTGAATATTTTAATGGAGAAAAGCTTACATATTCTTTTTTAGCAATGGATAAAACTTGATGAGCTTTCGAAGACCTCTGGTAAAATGGACACACCTTACAGAATAGCAGCACGTCTCTCTTCTTTTAAATTACTCCTTGTACTTTCACACACTATACATTGAACTAATGTACACACACAAAGGCTGGAGGGTTTTTTTAATGAAATTTATGGACACTAAATATAAGTTAAAATGCTTTATGCAATGGTATCATAGCAACCAAATTTCTAAACTAAAGCAATCAGAATGGCAAAGTGGTATCTCTAGACAAGTGTGTCAGAAAGAATGAGAATGGTAGTTATGAAACTCCACCAAACCGACTCCGTTCTACTCCATGCCAAGATCCATGGCAAAGAGGCAGTTTTCATTCTCTGGATTTCAAATACCCCATTTCTGGATTTTAGAATGATGCGGAGTATAAAGCTGAAAGCTGATGTCTCTGCAATGGTGGTGTAATTTAAGATGGATAGTCTAATTGGTACACATATGCCAAAGTAGATACTATATTTTTAATCTCTATTGGAAGTTACATTTCTAATGAAGAAAAATGTATACAGCATTATTAAAGAAAAAGCCAGAAACTTCAATTCATTTATCAGTGTCTATAATTGGAGCAAAAAAGGCTGTGTAAAGGATAAAGTGGTTATTGGAGTGAAAATGTTTCACTCTGTTCATTTTGACCATAGTTCTTTTATTTTGTTTGGCAAGCCATACAAACTAAACATTCTTTTGGATCAGAGGCAGCCCAAAGAAGAAATCATGGAGGAACAAGTTCATAAGATAAAAGTAATAAAACCATTCCAAAATGAAGTTAAACTGAAGATGACCATAGCTGTTTAGAAACAAAGAAAACAGTCCCATTTTCAACATGCCTTAAATACTAAAACCCAAACTATCATTGTTTTAATTTTTATTTTCTGGCTGACTCAAGTTACATCTGCTACATCAGTTTGTAATGATGTTGGGTGGCACAATTACCAATAATTATCTAATCACAAATAATCAGAAACCTTAAATTTTATCAGTTTGCATGTTATTTTTTATCTTTACACAAAAATATTCAAATCAATATCACTAAGAAAGTGAATTCACTGTTATGACTTACTTTGCATCAAGAATTGTTAATTACTACCAGGCAGGGCATTGGTATAAATATATTTCTAAGTACTGAGTAAAATAATTTATATGTGCTGGAAAATGTGACACATTAACTTGCAAGTCCAGAGACAATTAACCAGAAGAGGGATTCCTCCTACATTTCATGGAGCCCACTGAGGTGAGAGGAGAGGCAATAGATAGGTTGAAAATAGATTTCATTGATCTTTCATTAATGCAAACTTTTTCAGCTGTATTTCATCCCTAACTTTAACTCCTTCATTCCCAACAAAGTGAAGGTTTTCTGTATCCCTTTTTTCACTCACTCCCCAATCCCGATGTCCTACATGTTGCCATAATCTTTAACACCTCTATGCAAACATTTTACTAAGATGATAGCCATTTAAAACAGTTTCAAAGTTTGATTTTAGTCAACTCCTTTCTTGAGATGTCTAGGACCTTCACCTTGAAACACTTTCCTACCTTTTCTATCACTTTTTTAAATGTTGTTTTTATGCATTTCTTTCTACTTTTAACTCTTCTTCTCAGTATTCTGTGGGTTTCTGCTGTGGAACTTTTCCATAAAATTTGGTGTTTCCTAGGCTGCACAGAGTCTCACTGCTGTCATTTCAGATACTTTCCTTCAGCAACCTTATCCACGGTTACAATTACAAATATTGTAGTGATTATCTGTAGGATATCTTCATCCGACTGACTATCTGGTTATTTAATGTAAGCGTGCATCATTCATTACCTAATGTTCCCTGTATTCTTCATTTTGGTGGAAGACTCCATGATCAATTGGGTTGCATAAGCAACCATGATTCATTCGGTTCTTTTGACATTTCTTTCTTAGTCCTTGGGCTTCCAAGTACATTCACTTTAGTTCTGCCTCTTGTAGCCATTACTACTACCTTTGCTTCACTTTCCTGTCCTGGCTATCACAACGTCCTTTAGAAAAAAAAGTTTCATTTCATATGCCTTTAATTTTAGTGTGCTTTCCAGTTTACTTTCCACTTCCTCACCTCAGAGCCATAGAGATGTTTCTTAAAAGCATAATTATAATACTTCTCCACTTTAAATTTCTTCAACATTGCACTTGGGCATAAGATAAAGATCAATCTCCTTTATATAAATGAAAAGCTCTTTAGCACTATCATACAAAGCAATCTAGTTTTTACTAAAGAGACCAAATTAGATTGTCTACTTGCTTCTTTTGTCTTTAATATCATTCTTATGTATCCAGGATGATTTATAAGCATAAAACCATCTTTTAAATTATAACTTATTTGATGTTTATTTAAGGAAAACACTTTTTGCATCTCTAGACTATTAGGTTCTTCCTCTTCTAGGACTCTATAGCAACTTGATTATGGCTTTCATAATACTTATGTCATTCATCACAATTTACAGTAATGTATTATGTTCTATTCACCTATGTATCTTTGGTTCTTAGTGGCTTCTTAATGAACTAGATTGAAGCCAAAAAAGAGGATGGGATGAAGTGAAGGAGAAATAAAACAAAAGTAATTTTATTATTGGTTCTAATATTAGGATTTCTTTCAGCTTGCCTCAAATTCTACTAACTTATAAATGTTTTGTACTATTTTTATTACATTCATACAAGGTGGTGGTTCATTTTATGTGTCAATTTAATTGGGACACCTGTTGTCCAGACATTTGGTCAACCATTATATTGAAAATGACCATGTGGATGTTTCTGGATGTGATTAACATTTGAATGGTGAACTGAGTTAGCAAATAGCCCTCCTAATATGATCAGGCCCTACTCAATCAGCTGAAGGCCTGGATAGAACTAGAAGGCTGCGATTGACATGAATAACAGGGAATTTCCTCTGGCCTGATTGCCTTGAGCTCAGATTATTTTTACTGCTGTTAGATTTGAAGAAACATTGGCTCTTTCTGACTCTTGAGCCTGTAGACCTCTGGACTGGAACTATGCCATTGGCTCTCTTCAGTCTTCAGCTGCTGACTATAGATCTTGAAATGTGTCAGCCTCCATGATCACAGGATACAATTTCTTGTAATAAATCAATCTTTTTATCTCTCTTTATATAACTACATCTATAGATACATACACAAATTCTATTGGTTATATTTCTCTGAAGAATCTGACTAATACAAGAGTACATATAAGGATTAAACTGTATATGTATGAGAGGTGCATTATGAACGCACCATACACATGCACAGACAAATTATAATCAATTTCCCAGTAAGAAAAAAATGAATGTCTCATAATGTCTACTCACTTTGTCATTGCAAACTTCAAAAACCTTAGGGCAAAATGTACATAAGGATATTGAAGATGGAAAAATAATTTCTGTGATTCCACTGCTTTCCTGTGTTGGCCCAGATTATCTGAAATCATCAACATTCTTAACTTTCTTAGATTTTCTAACAATGTTTTTTTTTCTGTGAATATGTATGTACAAAATTTCATAGAGACTTTGTTCTTTATCCTTTTAATGCAGATGAATATAGCCTCTGATTATGTATAAAATTTTTGCCAAATTGTATGTTTAAAAAATCTCACTCTATAAAGTGCTGAGGCTTTGGAGGGATCTGCAGTAAGATCACTTGGGTGCATGGACCAGGTGGGGTGATTTAGTGCTTGCATCTAGGATAATGTGGTAGAGCTGAAATCACCGTAAGAACAGCATACTGAGTAAGAAAATGACAAACCAAACACAATTACCTTTCTGACTATGTACAAACAGTAAATATAAACTTTCTCATAACTATGCTTGTGATAGATAATTGCAATACAAGGCAAGAGAGGGAAAAATATAATATTAATAGAATAATAATAGTAAATGCTAAGTAATAGTTATCATATTAGTTAATATTTAATAAGTGGTCACAATATCAAAATGTGCTGCAAACACACTTTATACATTATGTAATTTAATTTGTGATGCCTTCAAAAGATAATACAATTTTCGGCTAGTTTGGAGAACAGATAAGAAATGGAGACTAGATTCAAACCCAGGGTCTGTGTTCTCATCCCTATTTAATTTTACTGCTTAGATCATAATAAGTCTCCGAAGTAGGTACCTGACCACAAAGAGACAGATTATAGAAAAACCAAAGCAGTCAATTTTCAGGGCTTCAAACATAATATATATGTGTTTGGAATATATATTCACAATAAGTGAGTATAATGGGGTCAATTGCCCATTTACATGATTAAATGATGAAATGGAGTGCTTCTGTTTCCATTAAAGTATATTATCCTCAAAAGGAAATTTACTATTATTTTCTTAAAAAGATTTTTCATGGCATCCATTGTTGCCCTCACTACCTCAATATATAACAAATATTTAAGAAAGAAGCTACAAATGAATAGCCTGCAAGCAGTATCAATTTGTAATAGTTCATCTTGATTAGATGTCTGCCCCAAAGTACAAAGGAGTAGATCAATTGCTATTTTTATGCTGAGTTTCTAAAAGTATAACAATTCAGGGAACTCCGTGACCAGGAGGCAAAAAGAACAGGGCAGATAAAGAGAAATAGCAAGCGATGCATAAGAAATTACAACTGTGAACTGGATTTGTTGAATTATCTACAGAATCATGCCTAACTTTATTTTCTGAACAAATATAAGAGTAGAAGTGACAATAAATGTAGTTGCCATGTTGTTGGTGTAAAGAACAATGGAAAGTATATTTAGTGTTAAGCTGTTCTAGAAATTAGAAAAGATCCACAGTATAAGTCCAAAGAGGCAATCAGAAAGCACACCTGGTATCTGAAATAAATAGGCTGCAGCAAAGTAAAAACAAACCCGAAGACAAATTCCCAAAGTCACAGCTGTGCACACAAAGAAACTTCCATGTCCCGGCTAGTGCCTCAGTGAACATAGGTGTGCAAATATATGTTTTCAAATAAGTGTTTTCATTGTTGTTGGGTAAATACTCAGAAGTAGAATTGCTGAGTCATGTGGTATATCTATTTTTGTTTTTTGAAGAATCTCCATATAGTTTTTCACACCGACTTCACCAGTTTGCAATCCCACCAAGAATACTTAAGGGATTCCCTTATTACCACCTCCTCACCAACATGGTATTTGTTGACATTATGATAATAGCCATTCTGATTGGTGTGAGGTGATATCTCATTGTGGTTTTTATTTGCATTTCCCTGATGATTAGTGATGTTGATTATCTTTTCATATGTCTGTTAGTCATCTATATGTCCTTTTTGGAGAAATGTACTTTTTGTCTTTTGTCCAATTTTTGACTGGTCTATTTATTTTCTCTTATTGACTTGTTTGAGTTATTGATATATTTTACATATTGACCCTTTATCAGATATAGAAGCAACTTAGGTGTCTATTGATAGATGATTGAATAAAGAAGATGCAAGATAAAATATTATACAGCAATAAAAAAGAATGAAATCTTGCTATTGGCAAATATGTGGGTGGACCTAGGCAGTGGTATCCACCCTGTGACCCATGGGCTACATGCAGTCCAAGATGACTATGAATGATGCCCAACACAAAATCGTAAATTTACTTAAAACATTATGAGATTTTTTTTGTGATTTTATGTTGCAATGTATTTAATGTGTAGCCCAAGACAGCTTTTCTTCTTCCAATGTGACTCAGAGATGCCAAAAGGCTAGACATCCCTGATAGAGAGTATTTGCTAAATGGAGGAAGTTATGCAGAGAAAGATAAATACTGTATGGTTTCACTTATATGTAGAATCTTTAAAAATGTGAAAAAATGAGCAAACAAAACAAAACAAAAATAAACTTATAGAAACAGACTAATTGGGATGATTTCCAGAAGGGAGAGTGTGGAGGGATAGATGAAAAGGGAAAGGGTGATATAGTCAATAATTATATGATAAGTTTTCTGGGTGACAGATGGTTACTAGAATTGATGGAGAGATCACATTGTAAAGTATAGAAATGTTTATCACTATGTTGTGCACCTGAAACTAATAGAACCAATATATAATTGTATAGTACCTCTACTTAATCTTTTAAAATACATTTTTCATAAGGAATTTGCACATAAATTTTTAGAACGCTTTACCGAAAATGTTTCTGATTTGATTTGATCAAGTATCTAGAATGAAATGTGATTCCAATTCCCTTGGCTTTGTAAACCTGATAAAGTGGGACTAAATTTTTTGAGAAATGCAAAACCAGCTGCCTTAAGCTCTTACACTGTCAGTGAACCATATTTACAATATTAGCTTCCTGGGTTATGTAAGAGCTTACCACAAATTTAGTAGCCAAAGCAATACACATGTATTCTTTCACAGTCCTTTGTATCAGGAGTCCTGGCATGGCATAGTTGGGTACTCTTCTTGGGGCGTCATTAGGCTGATACCCAAGCTAGGTGGGCTACACTCTCACCAGTTACTTGAATGGGGAAAATATCCATTTCTAGTTTCCCTCCAGTTACTGGTAAATTCATTTCCTGCAGCTACAGCTGCAGAACTCATGGTGACTTTCTTCTTGAGAGCCAGCGTGAGAGAATTTCTGCTGCTTTGTATCTCTTCTAAAGGCTCAGGTTTTGATTAACATAAATAATTTCCCTTAATTAATATATCTTTTAAATTTAAATTGATTTTGAACCTTAGTGCATCTGTACAATCCCTTCATCTTTGTCATTTTTATTTTTGGTTGGAAGAAATAACAGACTCAAGGAGAATGGATTATACAAGAGTGTGTACTAACAAGTCAATAGAAAGGATGAGACACAAATTCAACTAATCATAGTCTTGAAAATTTCCTAAACCAAAAAGTACCTTCACTAAAGCTTCCTACTTTTAATACCTAAATCACAGAACTCATCAATTCTACCAATCAAGTCTATTTTTATTATATTCTGACTTTTTTGGCAGCACAAAATGATCAGTGTTTTCTTAAAGCACTCCTTTGTTTACTACCAGTTTCAAATACTCTTATATCACTAATGAATTATATTTTTCTTATAAATACAAATTTTCAATTTTATAATGTTGCTTCCAGGATTTCAATATGTTTTTTATTAATTTGAACCTTTAATGAAATATAAGATGACCCTAAGAAGACTTAATGTATGTTTGTATATCAATAAACGTATGTTCTGGTTTTCAAAAAAAGCATTATATGGTTAAAATATTTTCAACATATGTACCACCAAGGAAGTGAATACTTTAGTGTTACATTATTACAAACTATTTCCAATGTGTGTTTGTTAAATACTGACTTATACCAAACATTTTCTTATTGTTTTCTTATTATTTTTCTAATATTTTTAAATTATTTATATGCTAACTCCATCCTTAAAAAACATGTTTTCCCATGTTGTTTTCTATGTTATGAATGAAAATGTTAAATAGAACTGGGCCAAGCTCTCTATAGAACATTTCTTATCATGTCTTCCTTTCTCACCATGAAATATTGAAAATGATACTGTAGATTACCACCTACACATTCATTCTATAATCATTTTCAGTATAATAGTTCAGTTAAACTGTTTGCACTTTCCCAATATATTGATGGATATGTCATGCGGAACAAAGTTAAAAGTCTTGCTAGTATAAAGACTGATTAACTTTATTTTTCTTGGACCTTCTGAAGCTACTATTTGGTATGACAAGGGCTTTTGATCTCAAAAAATTCCTCTGGTCCATCTTTCTCTAATTACAAGGGAGAATTTCTTTTCTTTTGTTAATTAAGATATAAGCCCAAAACACAAATAAAAATACAGTTTTCAGCATAACCTTTTTAATAATTATTTTACTTTAGCTACAAGAGTTTCTTTAAATGTTTTTCTCATCCTCAGTGAAATATAAGAAAACAAAGTCTATTAGCTTTTTCCATGATCAAATCATTAGTACCTAATACATTTAACACACCCAGAATTGGTACATTTCTATACTCTTTCCATCTGTTTCTACATTCCCTTTCTTCTCTGTTCCATTTTGGGTTTTTTGCCCCTATATTCTATAGTTTTCTATGTCAATTTTGTTCCTAATGACACCAGTTAAAATCGAGCAACATCTGCCTTTTTCTAAGTGACATCCGTTATTAGCTCTCCTTAGGTTTGTTTGTTTGTTTGTTTCTATCTGTTTTTTAGACCTGCCAGATGAAAAGAATGCTTTACAATTCTCTTTATGTAGTGTGTAATTGCATTTCATTTTGTTTTGATTTCTTTTTGCTTTCTCTCCCAGTGTTCACTAATTCTTTTCCTTGTAAATTAATAGCCGTCTTTCTTTGTAATAGCCTCCATGTGTTTAACTTCTACTACATCATTTTATAGATACAATGATTGAGCCCATATACTACATGCTTCAATGAGAATGTCAGATAAAATTGTTAGTGAGAAAGTGCTTTGTATCTTGGTAAATAAAAGGAATGATGACACAGTAAGACATAATTAATTTTGTTTGTCTTCAATATATTCTAAATGAAATTAAATAATTTTAGTATGGGAAAAATATATTTGTTGTCACATAACTGAAGTCTTCCATATATAAAGCAACACAATAAAAGGATGAGTAAGGAAGAGAAAAGATAGATTTCTGAGCTCTTATACTAAATCTTGTATAACACCACCCACTTCAAGATAACTTGCTGTATACCATAACAAAAGTGAAATCAAATGTGGTGCTTTTAGCCATATAAACATATCCCAAAATTTAAAAAGAAACCTAATATTAAAGCAACTAATATTATGCCTAGTATAAACATGTATCAAGTAATAAATGACTCATTATTATTGAATTATTTACACAGGACTAGATATGACAATTCTGTGCCTGCAGGTAATGGTGGTGGTCCTGGCATAATCTACTCAATGCATGAAGAAATCAAAGATTTAATATTTCTTAGCTACTGCAGCTCACCAGATGATAATGTACCTTATACTCTAGCTTCATGATAATTGTACTTTCCTATGTTTACCTTCTATTTTCATGTCAATATATAGGATGATCCAGGATAAATTGCAACCTATTGATGTTTAGCTCTGAGCCATTATTCAAATTATATAGTTAACCACAATGAAATACTACAAATATAGTATTGAATGAAGAAAGCCATTTATATGAAAGTGCATGTTATGGTTTCAATTACATAAATTTTGGAAACAGTAAAAATAATCTTTGATTTTAGAATGCAGAATAGTGGTTTCTTTGGAGGAGAAAGAGAGGGGAATTCTGAATCGAAGGTAGCGGGAAGGAGGTTTCTGGATGCTCAGTCATAAGCCTTAACTTGGTTACGTTTGTTTGTAATTTCTGTGGATCTTTATTGCACTGTACTATTTTCATATATATTATATTTTAATAATAAAAATGTTATGTTTTTGTACAATCTCAAGCCATGTGGGGTGATATTTCTAAGCTCATGAAAGACCTAAAAATATAAAGGGTCACAAAATGATAATGGCCATAAAAGTGCCAGAAGAAAATATAGTGAATATGTACAATTTTGTATTAAGAAAAAAAATTGCAAGATTTAAATCAAATTAGGAACCATAAAAGAGAAGAAGAAAAAACTTCATAAAGATTAAGACAACAGAGAAAAAATAGGAAACAAGAAAAATAAATGCATATGAAAGATAGAGTGTTAACTAACTGATCTCTTTAGAAAAATGATGGCAATTCATTGTCTGTAAACGATGTAAAGATTTAAACATTTATTCTGTTTTTCTTTCTTTTTTAAATGATTGTATATTTTTATTTTTAAAATATTTATTTATTTATTTGTTTGTTTGTTTATTATTTAATTTATGTTTTTATTTTAATTGCTGTTCAAGTACAGTTTTCTGCCTTTTATTCCCATCCCAGCCCACCCCCTCCCCTTCCCACCTCTTTCTTGTTTCCCCCTGCCTTATTTTTGTCCATGTGTCCTTTATACTTGTTATTTTTGTTAAGAGAGGGAAAAGGAGAGAGAGAGAGGGAGAGAAATGTTGATGTGTGGTTGCCTCTCACATATCCCCTAATGGGGACCTGGTCTGCAAACCAGGCGTATGCCATGACTGGGAATCGAACCAGTGACCCTGTGATTCATAGTCTAGGCCTCAATCCACTGAACCACACCAGCCAAGGCTATTCTGTTTTTCCTATATGAACATTATCATAGGTAAAAATTAACAGTTGAAAGGAAGATTTTCTTTGTAAGAACATTCTACTAGTAAATAAAAAGTACTGATATTTTATAATATATGCATTTATTTGGTTGTACTCTATGAAGTAATGAATCTAGATATTGACTATCAATGTAAAAAAGGCACACACTGGTGATACAGCTATAATTAATTTGAGATTCAGAATAGTCATTTAGTTGGCAGGAAGAAGAGAGGTTGATACTGGGATGGGTTTTTTGAAGTGTCTTGCAAAATTATTTTTTTGACCTGAGTAATTCTATCAATATTATGAAAACATTTACCTTATGCTGTATAGTTATTTTATACAGTCTTCTGTATCTGTGTTTTATATATGATAAAATATTTAAAACTATTTACCATTAAAATATATAGAGAAAAAGTTAAAATAGATAAAAAATTAAACACTCCAAAGAACAATAAAATAAATCAATTCAAAAACAAAGCAATCCAAATAATAAATAAAAATGTACAACAATTCTTAGCAGCAGTATATGAGATTCAAAATTTAAAAATAATATTTATTTTATATATCACATTTCTAAGAATTAAAAAATAATAATATACCACAGAATTAGAAATGAGTGCGTACCCCTTCTAACAGGCATTTGGTAATTTGCATTCCAAAGAAAGCTATGCATAATCAATACATTTAAATTGGCATCCGCAGATATAAGCAAACAAACAAATGAACATATTAAGACAAGTATGCAATATTCTCTCCCTACTATGCTCTAAACAATAATTGGATATAATCTGTCTAACAATATTAATTGAATAAGTAAATACTGGCATAACCATAAAAGAAACTACAATGTGGTATTAAAAACTATAATATAGACCTTCATCTGTTTACTTGAAAATTTGCCTATCATATACACATTACCAAACATCCTGGCATCTTATAAGCAATAAATTTCCTGCTGTATTTATATCTTACTTATGACATTTGAATATTTACATGAGTAACATGTTACTTTTAATCAGGAAAAAGTTGAAGATATTATTACTCAAAAAGTGATTTCAAAGTTGCATATGGCTTCTCAAGCATTTAGTGAATATTTTCCTATACAAGTGTGCACATTTTTAATTTTTTTCTTTCAGAAGAAGAAATATAGATTTTTTTCAGAATATATATTTGTCCATTCAATTACTTCTATATATTTATTTGTTTGTTTATTTTATTTTATCTTATTTTATTCATTTTTCCCACCCACCCCCACCTCCCACCCTTAATCCTATTTCCCTATGGCTTTGTCCATGGGTCCTTCATTTATTTTAATTTTTATTTTAAATATTGAAATATTATATACCTGTTGGGAACTCCCCTGCCTGGTTTCAGGAGTTGTAACCCTGCTGTGCCTGAGGCTAAGTGAGTGACCTTCAGACCATAAGCCATGAAAAAGACAAAGCTTATCTCCCTGGAAAGGGTGTTGCCTCTGTTTCTTTTACTTCACACTGCCTGGCCCCCAAGGCTTTGATCGGTCAGCCAAGGACAGGTAAGATTCCTCAAGGCAGGGGTGACCTAAGATAGGCACGATCATGTGAGCCCCCAGGGAAGGACTTGGGAGGCTATAGAAAAAGGGGATGATGGACCCCTGCCCCTCAGCTTTGACTTAGCCTGAGTCCTCATTTGGTCTGTAAGAAGTCTAATCTCTTGGCTGTCTTACTTCCCCTGCCTGACTTAAGCATGAAACAATGCTGGAGGTGGGTGCTGCCCTGTGCTGTAAAAGGCTGGCACCCTTAGGTGATCAGGCCTAAGAAAGAATGCATAAAATGCTATGAAACCTACTTTGCTAATACCCTCAATTTAAATAATAAGGGACCAAGCAGGAAGTTAGTTTGTTCCCCAAAGTTTTATGGTCCTCTAACTATTTGATACTGACTTAGAGTAAGCCCTCAGAGTTCTTCAGAATGTTATCTATTGTTTAAAAACTTCTGCCTGACAGTGATTGATGAGCTTTATTCCTGTGCAAATTGAATCCAATAAAAGCCTGTCAAAGCAATGGTCAGGGCACTCTCCTTTTGAGACAGTGGCTGTGCTGTCCCTTTTCCTCCACAGGACTTGGTAGTCCTTGTGCATTTCTCGCATCTTTTCCACAATGTCAGGGACCCCACGAGCCCAGCTCCTCATCATACACCCAGAGAAAAGAAAATAAACATAATAGCCAAATATATTCACCACAGAATAAAAACTGCTACTATTAAATACATTTCCTTTACCTTTGAAAGAAATAAAATGATAGCATGCTAAAGTCCCATTTTTCCTTCTGTTCTCCTCCATTCCTTCTAGAATTAATCTGGTATATGTGTAGCTTACAAGAACATTGCATATCTTTTCACTTTTTATGTAGGTAGTTATATACCATATATACATTTTTGCACTGTTGGTGAGAATGGAGATTGCTGCAGTCATTAAGTAAAAGAGTATGGAGGGTCATCAAAATGTTAAAAGTAAAACTGCCTTATGTTCCAGTGATTCTACTTATGGGTACATATTTGAAGAAACCCAAAATGCTAATTCAAAAAATACATGCACCCCCATGTTCACTGTGGCATTATTCATAACAGGCAAGATACAGAAGCAACACCAGTGTCCATCAGTAGACAAGTGGATTCGAAAATGGTGGTACCTCCCCTGGCTGGTGTAGCTCAGTGGATTGAGCACGGGCCTGCGAACCACACAATCACGGTTTGATTCCCAGTTGGGGCACATGCCTGGGTTGCTGGCCAGTTTCCAGCAGGGGACACATGAGAGGCAACCATACATTGATATTTCTCTTCCTCTCTTCTTCCCTTCCCCTCTAAAGATAAATAAATAATTTTTAAAAAAATGGTGGTACCTATACACAATAGAATATTATTTATTGGCCACAGAAAAGAATGAAATCTTACCAGTTGTAACAGCATGGATGAACCTCTGATATTTATTAGAAATATCAGAGAGATATTTCTGATAAAATATCTTTTATCAGAAAAGATAAATACCACATGATTTCACTTATATATGTAATCTAAAGAACAGAATAAATGAATGAACAAATTTGAAATAGACTCATAGACACAGAGAGCGAGCAGGTGGTTAACAGTGGAAAAGGAGGTTGGGGGGACTATGTAAAAGAGGCAAAGAGACTAAAGTACAGATTGGTAGTTATGAATGGTGAAAGGGACATGAAGCACAGTGTAGAAAATATAGTCAACAATATCACAATAACTATGCATGGTGTCCGGTGATATTTGTGTGCAATCCATAAATCCCAACCCCTGGAATTAAAATTACTTTTAAATTTTCTTATGAATATAAAATATTTTTCACATTTAATTTCTTTAATTTCTATCAGCAATGTCGTGTAGTTTTGAGTGTAAAGATTCTACACATCCAGTGTGGGAAAAAGTAGGTTTATAGTTGCTAATATGGAAAATAATATAATAATTAATAAATAATAATAAAAGAATAAGCTCTCAAAACTCAAAATCTCCTTTTTCCCAACCCATATGTTTCAGATATATAACTATTTTATATCTTAATGCTATAATATATGGTATAATATTTTATCAACTTTCTAATTTCACTTATTACATCTAAGAGCTTATTTTATGGATTTCATTGAAATGTACATAGCCAATCATGTCATGTGAGAATGAAGACAGTTTTAATACTACCTTTCAAACCAAATGCATTTTATTTCTTTTTCTTGCTATTTAGAATGATGAGGACATGAGAGTTTGAGGAGATTTTTCAAAGTTGGAACATTCCAAAAGAAAATAGTTTGCCATTTGTAGAGAAAGAGTTTGAAATAAAAGCTAGAGTTACACACTAATAGAAAAGTAATAAATGTTACATTATTAAAAATAGTAACTTAAAATCTATAGCAACTGTATTTTAACTTCTAATTTTAGTGAACTGTGCATAAACCTGGGATTTCCCACAGCTAAAAAGATTTTATTAAAGGAAACATTACTAATGTTTCTTTATGATTCTTTAAGGCACCAACAAAACCCTAAAGTCTCACTATAACTTTGCTAACGAGAATGTAAACATCATGAAATTTAGAGAAAGGGTCTTTAAAATTCAGCTGGTCTTCAGCCCATTTAGTGCTTGATTTGCCTGTACCAGGTATTTAAATATTTTTATTGACAAATAATTTGCTATTCTTTGGAATATATTACTCCTTCTCTGGATTTAACTAATTGTTAGTATATTCATTGTTAAGTCTTAAGTTGAATTGTGTCTCTCACTCTTTTTTTACTATTTATGCTTTTTCTAGCCTTTTCCTTATTTGAAACATCTTTCCTTACTATTAAGGATCATAAGAACAGGCTGACAGTGACCAGATGGGAGAGGGGAGGGAATTTCAGGGGAAATAAGGGAGGGATTTAGAGGAACCTATATAAAGGATACATGGACAACAACTGAGAAGGGTGGAAATGGGAGGGAGGGGGGAGGATGGGGGGTAGGATGGGATGGGAGTAATAGACTGAAAACTGTACTTGAAAAATAATTAAATAAAAAAATTGAGGAAAAAAAAGGATCATAAGTACATCAAATCTTATTATGATATAATTTCATAGATTCTCTCTATTCTGATTACTGAGCATAGTCCAAATTTTACAGGTAATAAAAGTATAATGTGATTCTATTACATATATGAAAAATAAAGAGGCACCAATTTTCAAAAATAGAATATCATTTTGATTTATATGTATTCTATATGTATATGTATTTTCTCAATATCTGCTACTTTCAGTAGGAAAATCTCCCCTATATTAGGCTATAATGATAGGGAAAAAGCCCCCTCCCGCTAGCCTAAGAATGCCACAAAGTAATCTAACTTCCGCATCTGCTTCTGTAACTTGCTTCTGCCACACAGCCACAAGAGAGATCCAGCACTTCAGATATCCCCGAATAAGGAAATAGACATAACTTCCGCATTTGCTTCTGTAACCTGCTTTTGCCATGTAGCTTAGAAAGAAAGACAGGAATATAAAAGTAGGACCCCTGCCACTGTTCGGGGCTCAGAATTTGGAGGTCACTCTCCTCTGAGCCCGTGCATGTAATAAAGATCGTGCTCCTGAACCCCTCGGTGTCTGGTTGCTTCATTTTTCTGTAACAATACATTGCAGTTCAAGATAAAGAAACTTACCCTTTCCCCTTTGCTAATTTCCATTGAGATGATGTTTCTTATCTTATTCATGCATTCATCACATACTTATTGAACTTAGGTTAAACAGCCTCTGAGCTAGGTACTAGAATTGTTGAATGAAAAGAAAACAAGTTCATGTTCTTAGCAGTTCCTGAAATAGTGGCTATATAGAAGAATGTATAGGAAGTTAATAGTAAATACATAAGGTTGTATTTAACTCAACCTAACAGAACTAAAAGAGAATGTGACATTTCACTGAATAACATGTAAGAATGACTAGACGTAACCAAATCAAAAAGAGATGGAAGGGCATTCCAGGCCTAGGGAATTGTCTCAATGAAGAAATTAAGGTATAATAACTTTAGTTATAAGAGCTGAGGTCTGAATTCTTCTTTCATACCTCACATTTGGATTTTCAGATTTCATTATTTTGCTTGCTTTAGAGAGTTCTCTTCATAATGTCTCTTTTTTTGGAAAGTACTTGCAGGATTAGCTGTTTGTAAAGACATTGAAAACATGAAGATAAGAACATTTTTCCCACTTATATCTATGGGTTAACGTTTGAAGGAATTTTAATTTGTCTTAGTAAATAAGGGCTTATTCAAATTATTTTTAAAATGTACTTCACTGATATAACACACAAAATGGGGAAGAGATAGCTTGAGTTCCAATACATTCGTAAAATAACATGGATGCAAAACTGGATGAAACTGTGACATTGACAGAGGCCTTGTAGAGAGCCTAATTGAGATGGGCAATGTCACCAGACTGATGAAACATGTCAGCCCAGCTCTATGTTAATAAAAATAAGCTCTTTGTTTAAAGCTTTAGCATTAGTACTTTTAGTAGCAACAGCTGCTGTGTCTGTCTTTGCTTTAGCAGCTGTTTTATGTAGGTGACAGGCTGACAGGAGAACAATCAGGATTTATTTCTGGTTGAATTTTTAGTTTCTTCTTTCATCTGTGGGTTATTGTTTGAAAAGAAGTGTACCCATATTCTCTGCTTTGTCAGCAGTCTTCCTTTTCAAGTTTTTGAAGCTTGTCATAGATAGTGAGCACACAACTGAACTTTTTAAAGCTTTTTACTGTATGTGTATGATGTCCTCTGTGACTTTGAGTTTAAAATAAGCAAAAATGAAGTTATCCATGCTTAAAAATTGAGTTTTGGCATATATGTAACAAAGCTAGTTTAGCCTGCATAATTGCTGGTATCGCTGGAGAATTGTGTCAGTCTGACTTGCCTAGTGTGCTATTGGTTTTCAGGAAATGTTGTAGTAAATCATAATAATGGACTTTCAAATCTGGCTAGAGTCTGAGCAATTCCACTTATTTTGAGAAATTGAGTTACTTTAATTGTGTAAGTATATTAACCTGAAATCTTTATTAGATGGCAAATTTATTCCAATGAATTTTCCCCAGATAAAGTAAGGCATTTCTGAAGATACATGGATGCTCTCAGTCTAGAGTACAAATTAATTCACTACAGAGGTACTTTTCCAAATGGCACTCCAGGAACCTGAGTTAATACCGTGCCTAATCACCTCCAGAATCAACATTCTAATAGGAAGTTCCTGGATATTTTCCAAACAAAATGATTTAAAGCCTATATGACTGAAAACTCAAAAAATTGGTTAATACAGTTTTTTTATACATCAAGAATGATTGGTGGTAACTCCTTCTAAGAACTGAGAAAGCACAAGTTAACATTAGAGGAATTTGAAGCCCCTGTAGACTTAGAGAAGAAGAGGTCACCATGACATTACAAGTGCAGATTATTCCATAAAACACAATAAACACATACACACATATACACAATCTTACTGGGAATAATGGGCAATATATTTTTAATTACTTTGAAATGACAACTTTGAGTGCTGATTATGTACAATGTGTATATTATAGTAAAAGAATCACCTGATTTAATTTTTATAAAATATAATAAAGTAGAAAAGAAACTATCTTTATTTTACAGATAAATTAAGTTGCTTTACAAAGAGGTTAATCTAAGGTAGATCAGAGCTACTGTCAATGCTTTTAGGTGTTATGCTATACCAGGGCCAAACTATGTTAAACATATGGTTAATGATGGTGTATAAAGTCATATTTTTTGACAAAGAATTGCCAGCTAATAATACTTCATTGATAGTTTATTCAGTTACCAAGTTTTTATTGGGCTACATTAAGCTTGTTGAAGCAACTTAAGGAGGTTTAAAATTAAGGTAAATTATTATATAATCCTAAAAATGTTAATAGCCCAAGAAGAGTAAAATTTTAGGGCAGCTAAGTTTTCAGTGGATATTCCTTTATTATTGTGGCTTGAAAAAGTGGAGATGACAATGTTTTTTAGAGAGGTAAACTGACTCATGATGCATGTTCCCATGGTAGCATCCAAAGAAGGAGAGTAAATTTTACTTGTATTTTGTATAATACTCAAACATTTAATTAAGAAAACTGTAATATGTTGTTTTTCTCACACATGCAAGGGCTCCCTTCAGCTCAAAGAACAGTTACAAATATTTTTAAATTAGTCTGAAAGTAAGAGTAACAAATGATGTCTTAAATATAATTAGCTTACATAGGTATAAAAACAAATATTGTAGTTTGCTTCATCTCATTATATACCTTAAAAACCTGAAGCATGCAGAAATATTTGGGTTAATCAATTGTTAAGAAATATGATACATTTGTATTTGTCAGGGTACTCCAAAGACAGAGACCAATAGGAGATTGTGTGTGTGTGTGTGTGTGTGTGTGTGTGTGGTTTTTCAGAAAAATTAAGTGTCTAATATGTGTATGTAATTATATGAAGTTATCATGTGTATAGAGAGAGACATACACACCCATACACCTATTTACTCTAGGAAGTGGCCAACAAGCTAATGGAGGATTAATACTGAGAAGTCCTCTAATCTGTTGTCTGCAAGCTGGAAAACCAGCGGGGGTGTCCAACCTTTTGGCATCTCTGGGCCACACAGAAAGAAAAGCAGTCTTTGGCCATGCATTAAATACATTGTGGTACATAATCACAAAAATAATATCATCACGTTTTAAGTAAGTATACAGTTTTGAGTCGGGCCACATTTATAACCATCCTGGGCTGCATGCGGCCCACAGACCCCCAACTGGAAACCTGCCAGTACTTAATCTGAGTCTGAGTGAAGCCTGAGAACCAGGCGCACCCTCATTGGAGAACAGGATAAGGTGCATGTCTCAGTTCAAATGAAGAGCCAGTCTACTCTCGCTCCATCTTTTTGTTCTATTCAGGTCTTTACTTGATTGGATGATGTGCATCCTCCTAGGTGAGACAGATCTTCTTCCCTTAGTCTGCCAATTCAAATACTAATCTCTTTCAGAAACACTCTCTCAGACAAACCCAGAAAGAATGTTTAATCAGCTAGCTGGGCATCCATGAGCCCAGACAAGTCGACACATAGAAAACTCACCATGGAAAGATGTTAACTGAAAATATTTAGTTAAAATAGAAAAGCCTAAGGCAGGGTATTAGAACACATTTCATCAGACTGTACAAATGTAATCACAACTAGCATTTTGCGGCATATCTTCACTCATTCATGCATTCAAAACTATTTATAGAGTACTTACGATGTATGTAAACTTTCTCAATCAACAAAAACATATGCCTGCCCTCAAAAATAGTAATGTCTAGTGCTTAGGGAAATCTAGGCACATGAACAAACATTTTAATGAGTGTGTGGATAAAAATGCAACTAGGTTTGGAGCCTAAGATAAGACCCCACAACAAATTTTCTAATCATAAAAGTATTCCCAAATCAAGAGATACCAAAACTAAGGCCTGTGGACTTTAGTTTAGGGAAAGATTAGAATTAGGGACAGGAGAGAGAAGAAGAGAAATATTTCCCAGACAAAGAGAATAACATATGTTCAGGGATCTAGAGATGTGAGAGAACACCATCATATTCAAAGGCTTTTTGAGAACTTGTTTGTATGTTGTAGCAGGGGAGCATAGCTACTAGTACACCCTTGACCTAAGACCAGCCCTCTCTAGCTGCTAAGGTTGTCCTTTTCAACCCATCATGTAGCTCCGGGAGGGATGCACAGAGATTGCTGAGGGAGGAAGGGGATACCCACCTAGCCAGCCGAATTAACTCTGGTGAAAATGGGGTGACACGTGTTGCAACCAGATCTCCCTCACATCCAGATTGCCCTTATATACAATTTTTTCTTAAGTTCAGTTTTCATTAATAAAGTTTTCTAGATACAGTACTCATCTTTCTCTGACTGGCTTCACTTGTATGTGAAATCTAAAGAACAAAATAAACCAATAAAATGGTGACAAACTCATAGATGTCTGAGGGGAGAGGGTTAGGGACTGGGTAAGAAGGGTGAAGGGATTAAGCAAGGAAAATAACAATAAAGGCTCATGGAGTAGACAGCAGTATATGATGGGGAAGTAGAAGAAGGGGAAGGAGGCATAAATGGTAATGGAAGGAGACGACTTGGAGTGGTAAACACACAATGCAATATAGAGATAATGTATTATATAATTGTATACCTAAAACCTGTATAGTTTTATTAACTGTCAGCCCAATAAATTCAATTAAAAATAATAAAATCATGATAAAAATTGAATTTTATCCCAAAACAATAGAACTGTGAAAGGCTTTTGAATAGGCAAAAGCAGATCTGCATTTGAGGAAGAATGTGTGGGAGGATGCTAAACAGTGGGCAGTTAAGCTAGTTAGAAAGCAAGCTGAAGCAGTAATGCAAAAAAGAGAGACAGTGACTTAAATTTGTTGACGGTAAGGAAGATAAAAGGAAATTGAGTATTATAGATCTTATTTGTTGGTGTAGAGAGAATTTAATATTGCTGAGATATAGAAATAAAATTTTTAAATGAAGACCAGGTTTCTGGGTTGAGCAACTCAAAGTCACCATTGGCTGACAGGTAATCTAGGAGGATAATCAGATTTAATAAAGATGTTAAGTTCAATCTTAGAGATGTTAAATCTGAAGTTTTGGTACTCAAGTGGAAATATCAATAAGATGGCCGAAGATATGGGTACTCAGAGAATCCAACCAGCAGTGGTTATCATTACATATTCATTATTGGGCTTACTGGGGAGAATGAGTAGGGGAGACCCAGGACATAAATCATATTTAGGGCTGGAGAGATTGAGAAGAAATATAAAATGGTAATGCAGAAAAAAGTCAGAGAGATGCATTCACTTATTTTCTATATATTTAATGAACATCTGTGGCACTGTTTTTAGGGTTTAGAGAAATATCAGTAAATAAACTAGTATAAGGTTCCTACCTTAATGGTGAGTTATAGAAATTAATAAGGGAGACACAGTGCTGTAAGAATCAAGAAGTTGACATTTGAGTTTTTAAAACTATATTGCAATATTTTTCTCAACTGTACCATTTATACTCATTTAATAATGTCAGTCTACCTAAACCTAGTATTGTCCAAAAATAAAATGTGCATTTCTTAGATGTCTTTACTCTTTTCCTACATTTTGTTAGACCCCCCTAGATCTTCTTAAAGAGATCATTGATATTAGCCTAAGTAACTTCTGCAATGCTTGGGGGCTGAGTAAGCTATATTGCCAAGAGGAATATGTCTTCTTTTTATATGTCAGATCTTTTTTTGCAAAAGACTCTATGCCAGAAATGCATTGTGTGCATTTATTGACTTGGCTCTCACTGCAGACGTATTGTGTTTGTGTGTGTAAAATACTCCCTACCCTAATGTTTTCTAAATGGGCGCAACACTGGTCTTCCTCCTGCTACTATATCAACATGGTTATCTTTAAGGGGAAAGATAATCCAAAAGCAATGTTCTGTATCACATACCTGGTTCTAATATTCTCTTTTGTCCCTAAAATTATATGGCTAAGTTTTCCTCTACTTACTTCCTGTGATATTGTCCTTTCCCACTGGAGGTTGGGGGAGGAGAGTTTTTCCACACCTTTAAGCCATTCTCCAACACCAGCTGGTTGACCTACAATTCTGGCACTATCTACCTGGAGCTAGCATTAAATATTAAAGATTAAGGGCTTAGTTCTAGAAAACTATCTCAGCATTCTGATGGCAATTGCAAGGAAGTCCAGGTAACCACCAACTGGCTAAAAATTGGAGGTTCCAACAGCCTCCTCCCTAGGTTTGATTAATTTGCTAGAGCACCTCATAGAAGTCAGAGAAATATTTTGCCTACTAGATTAGTAGTTCATTATGAAAGAACATAACCCAGGAACAGCCAGATGGAAGACACGTGACAAAGTGTTGAGTTTCTGTACTCTTATTTAAAAAAATAATTATATTTTTCTAGTACTGTTTTGTTCCTTATACACCTGCCCATGCAATCACCACACTGTTGTCCATGTCCATGAGTTATTTTTCCACTGTTGCTCAACACCTCCACTCCCTCAACTCCCCTGGCCTTAGTTGAAACCCTGCTCTCTATCTGTGACTCTGTCTCTCTCTTGCTTGTTCAGTTTGTTCATTAGATTCCACATACGAGTGAAATCACATGGTATTTGTCTTTCTCCAACTGGATTATTTCACTTAGCATTATATAATGAAATACTACTCTGCCATAAAAAAGAAAAATCACCCTTTGTGACAGTATGGATGGACCTGGAGAACATTATATATACTCTTCCCATGTGTACCACTTTCCCAAAATTTTTATATTTTCCAAACTGGAAGCACTCCAAACCATATCCTTTTGGGGTTTTATGGGTGCCTCATATTATATGCAAAATTTATTAAGTCATTGGCCACTAACTATCAATTTAACTATCAGTCTCTCCACCCCAGTGTGTGACTTAAAATTTCAAACTTCATATCATATAGTTAGTTCTCCTGGAAACCAGCCTGTATCTTTGCTGTGGTCCCAAAGCTACCTCATTAGCATAACAAAGACACCTTTATGTTCTCATAATTTGTATAATTTCTAACAGTGTTAGGAGCTCTGTGCCAGAAACAAGATGAAAACCAGAAATATATATATACATACAAACATACATATAATGAATCCTAACATCAAAACTGTATTTTCAATGTGGTCCATCTGAACTATTTTTAGTTAAAACACTTGATATTTTAATCAAAATAATGCCATGTGACCTTTAATTTCTAGAATTGGTCATGCTCCTCTCCCCTATTTTTAGTTCTTCAGGATATTTCAATGTCTAATCTTTTTTCATCATTTGGCAATGAATGGAATAGGATATAAAGGAAGAAAAATATTATTTTAATTTTTATATTAAATTCCTCAAACATCCACAAATGTGACAAACAAAATTCATGAATATAAATATGGCCCTGGCTGGTGTAGCTCAGTGGATTGAGCGCGGGCCTGCGAACCAGATGATTGCGATTCAATTCCCAGTCAGGGCACATGCCTGAGTTGCAGGCCAGTTCCTGGCAGGGGTCAGTTCCCAGCAGGGCATGCACGAGAAGCAACCATACATTGATGTTTCTCTCCCTCTCTTCTTCCCTTCCCCTCTAAAGATAAATAAATAAAATATTAAAAATAAAATAAAAAAATAAATATGTGCATCAGTTAAGAACTGAGTTATAATATTAAGGAGAATAAGAACATGATATTTAAAATTAAATGACATTTATATTAAATTATAGTATAATAGTACTATTCTCCCTTATATGTAAATGTAAGTTTATAATACAACTTGAACCTAGCCTCACTCACTTCCTTGATGTTTTATAAACACACCAAATCCCTTTGGCCTCAGGGCATTTGCAGTGACTTTCCTTCCTACCTTGGACATCCTTCTTCCTGATATGTGCATAGTTTGTCTGAGGCCTCCATTAAACTATTTATTTGAATATTACCTTTCAGAAAGATGTTCCCAGGTAACCTTGTCTTCACAGGATTATAACAAACTGATCTGTAAGATATTTATTTGTTTATATTCTTTCTACTTCTATTACTTTCTAACTCCAAGATAAAATACATTTTGGTTATTTTCTTCATTGCCTCCCAAGCAGTGTCAAGAATAGATCTTGACTCATAGTAGGCACTCATAAATATTTGTTGAGTGAATTAATGAGTAAGTCATTTACCTCCTATTGTATAGATCTTTTGGCACAACATGTTATTACAATTAAATAAAAATAGGAGAGCTAAACATTAAATTTTAATATCTTAAACATTTATCAGCTTTGTAAACAAATCATTTACTCTTTGGACATCAGGGAGTATCAAATTCTATGTTAAAATAGAGAAAAATGTACAGTCTAATTCCACTGCTAAATAATGTTATCATGTTCACTTGTTACCATTTGAGGTTATTACCTGATTTCTCAGCTGTGTTTCATGTATCTCTTCTCTGCAAGAAACTCTAAAGTCTGCTCCCATTTATTTATTCAGATTTTATGCACATAGATAAGTTATAACTCCTTGAGACAGAGCATCTCATTTTCCAAGACACCCCACAGATATCAGCAATTACACTGCTATACAAAAGGTTTCCATCCAAGCAAATAATTTGTTTTCTAGTGAAAAATAAAGGATATCTCACCTCTGAAAATAGATTTTTTTTGTTTCTGTTATAACTGTGAATGACCTGTGAGACCCATCTGGTCCTTCCACAAATGAAAGGAAGAAAATCCTTCAAGGGTAAAATATTACTTATTCTATGAGAAAACAATTTTAAATTAAAAAAAAGAAAGTGTTTGGCTTGTAGCACGGCATGTGTCTGATTTGAATCACTTTCAGCCAGTACTGTTGCACCACTTAAAGTATTTTTGTTATATAATACATATGTAAAGGGAAGAAAATATTTTAGTTCAAAATAAGCATTTGCAATAAGAAAACCATTCTCACATCATCAGAATAAATGAAATATTGTACATGAATATTTTATAGCTTACTGACAAACTCAAGTAACACCTTTCCACTTATATGAAAAAGTTCTGAAATTATACCAAAATATATTTCTGCCTCATAAACAAGATTGAAATAGTAACTCAGCCATTTTGAAAAACATGTAGTATAATTGAATTAGACAAAGTAAAACGTATTGCTCCCATGATTGCAGATACACATAAAATAGTTTTAATTGGTTTAATTTTAAAACTATTTTTACTGCATTATTTTTGCATAGAGGTATGAATAATTTTTATTTAGCATTGCTTAAATTAATTTTGTGGGGTCCAGCATTCTAGGTCACAAAATATATATTAAAAGTCATTTGTCAAATTTTATTCCCAAGCATTTATTTCTCTTCCCCTCACAATTACTTACTTGGCTCAAATCTTTGTTGTATTTCATCTGGATATTTTAGTGGTCTCTCATCTTGTCTTACTGAGAGTAATTTCAAATCAGCTCAAGAGCTGTTCAACACTATTTCTAGATAAATTTCTAATATAACAAAAAATAGAGTAGTGAATCAAGTAGACTGTGTAAAATCTTCAAAACTTTTGCTAGCTACATGACTTTAGATAAATCAACCTCTGTGATTCACTATTCTTTTCTGTAAATTGAAGATAATATCAGCTCTGAAATTTCTGTACAAATAAAATAAGGTGCAATTTGGCAAAGAAGCATCAGGGATCGAACAGGGCAAATGCTGACTTGATGTTAGTTCTCTTTCTTCTCTTTCCTGTGGAATTAAACTGTTCAAGTCCACTCACTGATGCTTTCCTATCTTCTAAAACAATAAACTCCAAAGTCACTAAGGCATACAAACTCTACAAGATATGTCTGTATTTTTAAAATCATTTTTCACCATGCTTCCCCTGGAATACACATACATTTGATGCTACAACAGTGGATAACGCTATGCCCCTACTAAAAATACTATTTTTGTATTGTTTTTTTAATTTTTTTGCTTCTTTTTATTGTTTTTTAAGTATAATTGTCTTTATTTTCATCCACCACACCTCCTGACCCACCCACTCCCACCTCCCACCGTCAAATCTACCACCTTTGGCTTTGTCCTTATCTCCCTCATGTGTTCCTTGATGGCCCTTCCCCTATTTTCCTCCATTATTCTTCTCCTCCTGCCCCTTTGGTTACTGTCAGTTTGGTTTTTATTTCAATGCCTTTGGTTATATTTTGCTTACTTGTTTGTTTTGTTGGTTTAAATAATCTGAAAATTCATGTGGAAGAAGCATGGAATTTTGCCACTTAAAACATGTCTAAATTCAGAACTTCCTATTGTAGCTGGTCATCTAGAAAGTAACCCCCCTACAATTATCATTGCCCACTTATTTTTTGCTATGTCTTCATGTACTCTCAAGATGCTCTTAACTCCGGTTTGAAGAAAACAGGCTTGAAAAATAAGCCAGGATTATTCTCTTCAAAATAATACATGTCTATTTAATGGCAGAATGGTCATTTAAAAATGTCTTTATTCATGTAATATTTTTTTAATTTAGCTGTCTTATAAACTTTCACTTGTAACTTGGTTACTTCCAAGTTAGAAAGTCCAAGAAAGCCTTTTGGATGATTCAAGATGATGTTGATAAGTGTCTAATTGTCACAGGTGAGGAATTCATAGACTAATCTAAAGATATTTGACATCCATACATAGTTAGCAGAGCTGACTATGCCATACAAGGCTGATTACAGACTCATGAGTGAGCTCAGCCACAACAAGAAGAGCAAACCAGGTGATCCAGGCTCATAAATATTAATGAATATATATATATTCATTAATATATACATTATTATATATATATAAATGGAACTGCCTTTTGACCCAGCAATTTCACTGATGACATTATATTTTAAGAATCCTGAAACACAAATTCAAAAGAACCTATGCACTGCAATATTCAAAGCAGCACTATTTATAATAACCAAGTGCTGGAAGCAACCTAAGTGCCCACCAGTAAATGAATGGATCAAAAAACAATGCTACATTTTGACAATGGAATACTACACAGCAGAAAATAAGAAGGAACTCCTGCCCTTTGCAACAACATGGATGGAACTGGAGATCATTATGCTAAGTGAAATAAACCAGGCTGTGAAAGATAAATACCATACGATCTCTCCTATAAGTGGAACTAATTAACATTTTTAAGCTGCTGCATTTCCATGCGGTAACTGTTGAACTCTACTTTCTTTTCATTCATATTATTTAGCCAGACCATACAGGATATGGTGTTCAAAGTACTGTACTGATTAAAGAAAAAATGCAAAAAAGTATTCAATAAATTATAGAAATAAATTATGTATTTCCTTATACCAATTTTAAATGTCTTAGTTACATATATATTTGGTATTGCTTCTTATCATAATTTATACTGCATTTTGCTGTTTTTATTATATTTTATACTACTTTAGTTTTTGGTTATCATTGAATATGGAAATACATGGCTTATCATTTCTAGTAACTTACTTAAAAAGATAAGTATCAGGTTCTTGCTACAGGCAATGACATACTACTCAATATCAGGAATGGAAAGATTAAACAGTAAGTCCTCAGGTATCCTGTCAATGAAACTTTTTAGTCAAGACAACCAAGAAATGTATACTGTCCATGGCCTTAGCAAATGGGCAATCATTTTCATTTCATATTCTGATTAGGATGTTCCATTTCCCACACCTTCCCCCACAAAAGAAAACCAACAGTATCCCCCACCCCTCACTGTCTTGTGACATGTTGGTACACATGATACCAGCATATAACAGAGCACAATGCCTTAGGACAGGATACTCAGTTCAAGAGACATCGATACTGCCACTGTTCCAATAGCTCACCTTTCCTAAAGCAAAAGGAGGACCTGACCAGGTGGCTCAGTTGGTTGGAACATCATCCTGTATAATGAAAAGTCTGATTCGACTCCCGATCAGGGCATATACCTTGGTTAGAGTTTGATCCTCCATTGGGGCATGTCAGAAAGGCAACTGATCAGTGTTTCTCTATGGATGTTTCTCACATCAATGTTTCTCTGCCCCTCTCTCCCTCCCTCCCTTTCTCTCTCTCTTAAAATCAATCAGTATGTCCTCAGATGAGGATTAGAAAAAAAAGCAAAGGGAGAATTTAGCACTTTAAAATGTACAATGTAAGAATAAAAATCTTCAATAGCAATTATGTTTTTCTCTTATAATACTACTACTAAGAATCCTGGTGTAGAAAACTGTCAGCCCGATACAAAACATATAAAAACAGCCCTGGCTGGTGTAGCTCAGTGGATTGAGCATGGGCCTGCAAACCAAAGGATCAAGGTTCGATTCCCAGTCAGGGCACATGCCTGGGTTTCAGGCCAGTTCTCAGCAGGGGACGCACGAGAGGCAACCATGCATTGATATTTCTCTCCCTCTCTCCTCCCCTTCCCCTCTAAAGATAAATAAGTAAAATCTTTTTAAAAAGAGTTTAAAAATAAATAAGACATATAAGAACAGATTAGAAGAATTTGGAGACTTCCAGAAAAAGAAAGTAACTATGCATTGTACAAGAATATTCCTGTTCCAGACTTCCAGCCATACTGGAAGTCTACAAATTAAAAATTTGCCAAAGTAAAAATTGGAAAAAATACTATTGAAGAGATTATGAGAGTTATATTAACAGCTCACTGTATAGAAGCTATAATTTATAGTAGTTATGGTAAATTAACAGAGCAGTAAATTATATTATATATTATATGAAGCAAATTTTACAGCATAATGTGATTTTTAATCTGCTTTGTTATCATAAAGTTATTAATCAACTAAACCAGGTAGATTATAGATATCTACATGGATTGAATGCTAACAATGATTATTAAGAGTGCACTTTAGGAAATATTGTTTTATAAGGACTATTTGGTTATTTTGTGTGTTGAGGAAAAGGAGAGGAGGAGGGAGAAAGGATTAACAAAACATAATCCCTGCATTCAGAAACTCACAATCTAGTTTTAAAGCTGCTATAACAATGTTTCTCAGTTAAAAGTGACTGAGATTCAGGATTCAGGTCAAAGTGTTTTACATAGGTGTGCTCAATTATCATAACAAATCTATGAGCTAGGAATTACTGTAAAGCTAATTTTGCAAATGTCATATGTGAGGCACAGACAAGTGGTTACTATCATTCCTACTGGAACCTCAGATAGGAAGTAGCTGAACTAGAACTTGAAGCCAGTCAATCTGATTCTAGTGTGTGTGCCCTTAAACACTATACACCATATAAACCCTCCTGGCATCAGTAATGGTCCTTGGAGAACAGTTTTGCTACAACTTGTTTAATGTCTTTCCTGGATAGTACCTCCATATCATATAGTCTATTCTGCTCAATAGCTCTGATTTTGAAGTCAAATGGGGCAGGTATTGAATTCTGAATTCACCAATTTGTACCTACATCACCCTGTAGAAGACATTTTTTTTTCTCAACTCTAAATTACAGTTTATAGCAAAACTCTCTTAGCGCATGTGATTTCAGTACAGAGATGATATATAGCTCCCTATGAACATCTGGCATCCCACTTTGGCTGCAGCAGAGATCTGTTCTGCATGAAGTTTTTCCTCAAAAGCAAGAGGATGTCTCAGCATCAGCACACAGGTGCAGTTAGGAGGTACAAGAGAGCCATCAATGAATTAGATGCTTATATTTCTCATCCATTGGTGCAGACTGTTCTGAGGCACATTCTACAGCATTGCTCAAACTATTCCTAAAGACATTATAGCCCAATTATCAACTGTAATAAACAGCTCAAGACCCACCTTTAAGGATTTTTTTTGTACTTTCTCTTCACCCTTCCTATTTTTTTCTACCTATGAGCTCCAAAATAAATTGCTTGTGCATAAAATTTTGTGTCTTAGACACTATTTCAGTATAAGGAATAAAAGAGATAAGAATTAAAGGAGATAATCCACGCAAAGCATTTAGTTCAGAGGTGGTTTATAGAATGTGCTCATTAATACTATAAAATAATATTAATATCTACTCTGAAAATTTTCGGCTTTGGTAACATCTGTGTTTCAAGTTTTTAGCATGATCTTTTTTTAGAAAGAGGAAGCAACGAATCAGAGATAATGAGTGCAGGATGAGTGAATAGAAGTGAAGCAATCTGATGTACAGGAAATTCAGCTCTGTTCTTATGAATTCTGAAAATCATAATCACCAAAACACTACAAGAAAAGTCTGAAAGCCTGAAGTAATTTGCATCATATTATGCTATAGCAAACTTGACTTTTTCGATTGTTATTTTGAGGAAGAAAAGAAGACTTACACTATCAGAGATTTTACTCTATTTATTTAGACAATTTGCATCAGAATAAATTGCCCAGAATATCTTAATACAGCTAACTATAGGAAATAGTTTTTTGGCGTAGAGCATAAATAAGAAAATGTTTTTTCTTTGTAGACTATGATACAGGTTTTAATTGTAGGCATGGTTCAATAAGGTCATTTTCAAATTTTTGTCACATTTTTGTATCCTATATTTGAAATATGTTATCAAACTAAGAGAGCAATTTTATATTGCACATTAGATGTTATGCACTTTTTCTCTTCCCTTAGTTTCTTCTCTGTTCTGCTGCTTCTCAGACTACTCTTTAGTGTGTTTTTTTTTGTTTGTTCATTTGTCTTTTATAGTAATTTTCTTACTTCAGGAGTTTACAATTAGTTGTGAATATTTTGAAACTATAAGACATATAACTCTAAAAACCATGCTTTATGCTAACAGAATTAAGTAGAGATCAAAATGTAGCAAAGTAGATAGGGTAATTATAAGGTTGAATTTACTGATCTTTGAAGCTTTGTGATGCAGAAAAATATATAGAAAACCAAAAAGGCCATCCAGAAGAAGAACACCAAAAAATAGTGGGGAAAAAATCTTTGTCTGGAGCCAACAATTTTCCCTAAGATATACTGACACCTGAGATTGTATTGGTAGTATAGAACCAGATCACTAGGGTCCATGGAAAAGAATTAGAGGTTAGTTATCAGAATTTTGTAAACTGCCAACAATCTCAGTACAAAAAGAAAACTGGAAGAAGGGAGGTCTTTGTTATAGAGTAACAAAGAACTCGTCTGAATTGAGTTTTAGGTTATTGTGGAAAGTAAAACTTGTGAGTGGTGACCTTGAATACACAGGTGATATTTACTATCTCAGCATGAAATGTATAAATGTATTAGATCAGTACAAAATATTTTGTATGTCAATACAAAATGTAAAACACTACATATATAAATATAATCATATGATAAATTATTTAATTGATATAAATTATTTTATCTTAATCAATATGATTTAATCTTCATTGAATAATTTTTATAAAATGCTGTATCATGTGCTTTACAAATAAACATATGTAAGTTTAGAAATTAAAATTATTACACACAGAGGAGCTAAATAATAGTTCAAAATATAAAGCTATACTCAATGTTAACATTAGCTAAAATTCCATTTACACTTAGAAAACTTTTGTGGGTATAAAAATATTTGGTAAACATTTTGAGAGTTGTATTTCTGTGGCTGAATTCTTGTCAGATCACACTGTACTGTTAAAATATGTATTAACAACATAATGGCTTCATTCATTAATAGTGCTAAGTGAAATGGTAGTTCTGTGATTTCTTTTTCAAGTCTCCTGTTTCACCCTGAACTTCTCCAGAGGAATTATTTTGTAACACATCAATGACTTGTTACACATTTATGATTATAATTTTATTGAAAATATATAATATAAACTTAAATACCACTTAAGTACTGCGTAATACAAAGAAGTACATTTAAACAAAAGAGTGGAGGTGACACAGTCAATCCCTTTGTATTATAAAAACCTCACCCATCCCTCAGAGTGTGTTTGACATCTCCTAGGACACATATAACAGCATTGATTTGTATGTAGTTTGTTAACTGATAATAATAATTATATATTTGTAGTAAAAATGTTGGGGTAAGCATAAATGCTGTTTTCTTCTCACACTAATAGAAACAGAGTGTGTAGCCAGGATTTACTACAGTCAAATTTTAGAAGGAGACAGTATAAAATCTGCAGGTGAATATGTCTTTATACAAGAGTACTTTTTTAAATTTTTTCCACTTTATATCATTTTTGTTATTCTATAAGAGTTTTTCCTTTTTACCTCCTCCACCAAGTCCACGCCCCACTCCAAAAGTTTCATTCCCACACTATTGTCCATGTCCATGCGTCACCCATACATGTTCTTTGTCTGGCCCCTTCACCTTCTCCCCACCATTAAGCCGCTCCCCACTCCCTTCAGGTCACCGTCAGTCCATTCCATGTTTCCATGCCTGTGGTTCTATTGTGTTCATTAGTTTATTTTATTCATTAGATTCTTCTTATGAGTGAGATCATATCATATTAGTCTTCCACTGACTGGCTTATTTTATTTAGCATATTTTCTAGTTCCATCTGAGCTGTTGCAAAAGGTAGAAGTTTTTTCTTTTTTCTGATGAGCATCTTTAACTGATGAGCAGTTAGGCTTTTTCCAGCACTTGGCTATTGTAAATAGCACTGCTATGAACATTGGGGTGCATACATTCTTTGATTGGTGATTTGAGATTCTTAGAATATATTCCCAGCAGCAGAATCGCTGGGCAAAGGCAGTTCCATTTTTAGTTTTTTTAAGGAAATCCCATTCAGTTTTCCACAGTGGCTGCACCAGTCTGCATTTCCACCAACAGTGCACTAGGGTTCCCTTTTCTCTATATCTTCACCAGCACTTGTTATTTGTTGATTTATTAATGATGGCCATTCTGAAAGTTGTGAAGTAATCTCTCATTGTGGTTTGAATTTGCATCTCTCTGATGGCTAGTGATATTGAGCACCTTTTCTTATGTCTAGGAGCCCTCTGTATGTCCTCCTTGGAGAAATATCTATTCAGGTCCTTTGCCCATTTTTCAATTGGATTGTCTTCCTGGTGTTGACTTATAAGTTCTTTATGCACTTTCGATATCAAAGTCTTATCTGATATATCACTGGCAAATATGTTCTTCCATACATTCAGTTCCCTTTTCATTTTGATGATGGTTTCTTCAGCTGTGCAGAAGCTTTTTAGTTTGATGTAGTCTAATTTGTTTATTTTTTCCTTTATTTCCCTTTTCCTAGGAGATATATTGGCAAAAATATTGCTATGTAGGGTATGTGAAATTTTCCTACGTATTCTTTCCTCTAAGGCTTTTATGGTGTCATGACTCATATTTAAGTCTTTTATCCATTTCAGTTTATTTTGGTTCATGGAATAAATTGCTGGTTTAGTTTCATTTTTTCACATGTACCAGTCCAGTTCTCCCAATACCATTTATAAAAGAGGCTACTTTTACTTCATTGTATGCTCATGTCTCCTTTGTCAAATATTAATTGACCATAGAAACTTGAGTTTATTTCTGGGTTTTCTATTCTGTTCCATTGGTCAACATGTCTTCTTTTATGGCAGTACCACACTCTTGATTATAGTCTCCTTGTAATATAGTTTGAGATAAAGTATTGTGATCCCTCCAACTTTGTTCTTCTTTCTCAAAATTGCTGAGGTTACTTGGGGTATTTTTTATTCCATATATATTTTTGAAATATTTGTTCTGATATGTGAAATATACCATTGGCATTTTTAAAAATATTTTTTAAAAGGATTAAAAGGATTTAAAAGGATTTTGTCCTTCATTTTGTTTGTGTGGTATATTTCATCTATTGATTTGTGAATATTGTACCATCTTGCAACCTTGGGATGAATCACAATAGAGTATGGTATGCTCAATATTTTTTTTAAAATCTGCATTGCCAGTAGTTTGTTTAGGACTTCAGTGTCTATGTTCAACAGGGGTATTGGCCTGTAATCTTTCTTTGTTGTGCTTTTACTTGATTTTGGAATAATAATACTGGCTATGTGAAAAGAGTTTAAGTGTCTTTTTAAAAATTTTTTGTAATAGTTTGAGATGGATAAGAGTTAGTTCTTCCTTAGATACTTGATAAAATTCACCTGTGAAACCATTCAATCCAAAGTTTTTATGTGCTGGGAGGGTTTTTTTGTTTGTTTTTTATTTTTTATTATTATTATTTTTAAATATTTTATTTATTTATCTTTAGAGGAGAAGGGAAGGAGAGAGGGAGAGAAACATCAATGTATGGTTGCCTTTCGTGCATCCCCTGCTGGGAGTTGGCCTGCAGGGAACTGGCCTGCAACCCAGGCATGTGCCCTGACTGAGAATCGAACTGCGATCATCTGAGTCACAGGCCCATGCTCAATCCACTGAGCTACTCCAGCCAGGGCGGAGTTTTTTTTTTATTAATGTTTCCATTTCATTAGTTGCTATCAGTCAATTTAGGCTTTTTGCTTCTCTTTGATTCAGTTTCAGAACATTATACATTTCTAGAAATTTGTCTGTCTTGCTCAGGTTGTCCCATTTCTTGGCATAGAGTTGTTTATAGCAATTTCTGACAATCCTTTGTATTTCTCTGGTATTGGTTGTAGTTTCTCTTTTGTTCTGATTTAATTTATTTGGGTCTTCTCTCTTTTTTTCTTTATGATTCTGGCTAATGGATTATTCATTTTTTTATCTTTTTGAAAGATAACTCATGGATTTTATTTTTGGACTTGTGTGACTTTTTCCCTCATCAAATTAGGGAAGTTTTCAGTCATTACTTTTTCCAAACAGGTATTCTATTCCTTGCTCATCTTGTTCTCCTTCTCATATCCCTATTATACAAATATCATCATATTTCATGTCATCCTTCAAACCCTTTAAACTCTCATCAGTTTTTTGAGTCTGGTTTTCATTTTGTTTCTCTGGTGGGGATTTTTTAACCTACCTTGTTCTCAACCTCACTAATTTGATCCTCTATTTCATCTAGCCTACTTTTAATTCCTTCTAATGTATATTTCTTTTCAGATATTGTATTATTCATTTCCTCCTAGTTTTATTGATAGTTGCTATGTCCTTTTTCATGCTGGTGTAGTTTTCAGTAAATTTCTGTAGCTTCCCTAGAGTTCCTTGTAGTTCTCTTTGAGCTCCTTGAGCATCCTTATAACCATTATTTTGAACTCAAAATCTGAGAGTTTTTTTTTTTAAATCTGAACTCAATTTCATTTAGCACTCTATTGTGAGGTTTCTCCTTTCCTTTTGATTAGAGTTGTTTCTTTGACTCCCCATTTTAGGTGACTCTTCTTGTTTGTTTTGGTATATTAGTTTGATCTACTTTGACTCCCTGTCTTTGTGATGTTACTTTCCATGGTAGTAGACCTGTGAGACTCAGTAGTACAGTCTCCGTGATTTCCCAGGCTTGATGTTCTTGGGATGTTCTCTATGCCATTTATATGGGTTCTCTGGTTGTAACTGGGTTTTGGTTGTTGTTGGGTCATTCTTTGGTGGGTCTTTCCCTCTGGGTGGTTGAGAGTCACACCATCCACTATGACTTGTATGCTGTTGTACAGGTGCTGCCATAACAGAACCAAATAATCCAGAAAACAAACCCACACCCACAAAAATAATTCCCACCCACAACCACAGTATCAACAGCAAATGAGAAAATATTAATAAAGTTATAAAGATATTAGGACAATTATACGAAAGGAAAAACATTCATGAGATTACAAAATGAAAGCAAAATAAGTTTAAGAAGGTAGCGGGGGAGAAATAATAAGAGTAGAGAATAGGAAAAAGGTGAAGAAAGAAAGAGAAGAAAATGTACATCATAAATTTAAATAAGATGGAAGAAGGAAGAATGGAGTAAGAAAAGGAAAGTGTATGGTATTAATTTAAACATTTTTTAAATAGTGAAAAAAGTAGAAACCAAATTGGAGGGAAAGATGCACTAAAGAAATATCAACAACAAATAACAAAGATTAATATTGTGGGATGGGAATAAAAAGGAAAAGGAAAAAAAGAAAGAAAGAAAACCTTATGAGAAAGCCTTATGAGAGGAAAGAAAAATGATTTTGAGAGGATGGAGGGAAAAAATACAAGAGTGAGGAACAACGATCAGTCTAAGACAGGGAAAAATTGAAATTTAAAATGTAAAAAAGAAAGGGCTAGAAGAAGGTAAAATGGAGTAGAAAAGGGGAATGGTAAAATTTGTTATTTGAAATACAAAAAAAGTGAAGATCTAGAAATAAAACAGAAGAAATGCAACTACAACCACCATATCAACAATAAACAAGCAAAGATTAATAAAGGCAGAGAGAGAATAAAGATATTACAAGAATGGGAAAAGGAATGTGAAATGACTAGTGACAAGAAAAATGTTTTTGAGAGACTGAAGGGGTGAGAAATACTGAGTGTGGAATAGAAACAAGTCATAGCAAGAGAAAAATTAAAATTAAAAAAATAAGAAGAGGAAGAACATAAAATGGAATAAAGAAAAGAGGAGGAAATATGAGATTTGAAATAAACTAAAATACAAAAACTAATGAACTAATAGGCACAAACTTGAATGAAAAAAATGAATGTTTAAAAAACTATGCAGGGAAGAAAATAATGCAAATAATAAAGAAGACCATGATGGAATCCATCTCTGTAGAATCCAGTGTTTACCACTGTCATCTCTTTTTGGATCAGTCCACGGTAATGTCAGATGGTGTCCTGTTCTGGCCCTCGGCTGATTGTGACCCACAGTCTGTGGCTGTTTCCTTCAGATTTGGCAGTTCTCCACTGTTCAGCCTTGCCAGCTTTCCATCAGCCCAGATCCCAGGAATGGTCTATTTAATGACCCAAAAGGACTGCCAGTACCTTCTCCACCTGTCTCCAGAAGTGGCCTCTAATGTGATCACGAAGGTGGGAACTTGGGAGTTGCTATTCAGTTTTCAGTGAAGATGGTAGGAGTGTTTTCCTGCCCCCTTTCCACGTGACTTGGTCTGTCCCAGGTTCTTTCCAGTAATGTATGATTTCTGGTGAATTAGCTGTCCATTTCCTGTGAGGGGCCAATCTGTAAAAGGGGTAGCTTTTTCCTGCCTGTTGCAGATAGCAGGTCTGTCTAGCCGCTGAGCCTTGCTGGAGCCATGAACACCCTTTGTTACTCCTGTCTCTAGTCTCTCTGTTCTGCTGTTTCAGTGGATCAGGGCCCGAGGAAAAGTATAGCTTGTAGTGTCTGGTAGAAAGGGCCCTTTCAGAACTTTAAGCTTTTACCTGCAGATATGCATCTAGCAAGGAACTCCTGAACCTGGCCTCACTGATCTGCAGAGCCTGTAACTCAGCAGGTGAATGAAGGGCTTGCCTATTTTAGTGAGAGACCTGCCTAGCAGCAGTAAATCTCAGTCAGGCTTTCTGCTCCTGGCTGTCCAGTCCCCAGCCTGCCACTCTTGCAGGAGATTCAGGCCAAACTATCCCCTCTTTACAGTCTCCTGTTTGCCAGCTGTGCTGGTTTGGGACCAATAGTCCTTCCACTGTAATTCTATCCCTGTGAGTTCTTTGTTAGCAGAGCCATTACACACACATGCATGCAAGCACCAGGTCCTGGCCAAGTCTCAAGTCTCACCTCAGCTCCTCTTTTTAAAAAAATACTGTGTAGCCCCTGCACTATAGCACTGAGCCCTGGGGGGCGCCTATTCTCCATGTGCCCCACCTCCCCAAAAATCACAGGGTCTCTCTTGGTCAAGGCTGGCCACCACCTGCCAGTGCCTCTGACAGTTACAAGTAAAATTTCTCTCTGGATCTCTCCCAGATGGCTCTGGGAAGAGTCTCATTGCCATACTGTAACACCAGGAATCGGCAGGGTCTTGTCCCCACTTCCTCCAGAGATTCTCTACCCTGGACGGGTCTGTTCCCACTGCACTGTTTCTGCAGCCAACACCTCCCTGGCTGTCTCTCTCCATCCATCCTCAGAGCCCACGGCTCCTGAGCTGATCCACAGCTGACCCAAATCTACTCAGTCAGAAGTGCCGGTTGGTTTAGGCAGTGGTGGAGGTAGTTGCTCTGCTTGGAGAGTCCAGGCTGCCGACTCCTGAGTGCCGACTCCTGCAGGTGAGCAGGCTCTTTCCCACTCACCCACACTCCTTGCACTCTTGTCCTCATACACACTCTCATTCACTCTCCCCTGGATTTTTAAGTCGATTTTCAAGTTGAATGCTAAGCTGCAAGACTGGTCCGTGTCTGGGAGCAAGTGGACAGAGATTCCAGCTACTCTGCAGCCATCTTGGATCCCCTACAACAGAGTATTTACAAGACATTCAAGAAAAAACAGCTTTCTCTGTTAAAAAAAACAAAACTGTCTTGTATTATTTATAAACGAGTACTGAGTAAAAACAAATAAAAAAACTTTTGAGTAAGAAAGGATGATGGACTCATGCTTCCTGTTTGACTACACTTTTCTTTGCTCTATTTTCTCTAAAATATTTTTGATTTTCAATAATATAATTGCTATGAGCATGACTTCTTTCCAGGTCTGCAAGATATGTTGAGCCCCATTTTTAAGTTTAGCCCAGCATTTCAACATGTAGTCATTTTCATTCATGACACAAATACTAATTATTAAAAATATTAAAATGGTATATTCTGCAAAGCCAAAAACACTGGTAGATGATCCAGATGCAGAATACAACATTTAGGCTATGCAAAGTGGTTCTGGCTTCAGGGAAAGGTGGAGAAACAACTTTTATCTGTCTCTGCGGTGCATGACAACAACAAAAATTTGATAAAATGTGGGAAATGGAAAAGAATTGTTCTGAAGCCTAGGTTTTAGTCTAGTAATTTAGAGCACATTTAGAGAAGAAACAATGATGGGGTTTAGGAGAGTCATAAATCAATATAAAATCCCCAAATATGTAGCAGAGGTAGAAAAAGAAAGTGAAGATGGAAGGAAGGAAGGAAGGAAGGAGGGAGGGAAGGAAGGAAGGAAGGAAAGAAGGAAGGAAGGAAAGAAGGGAGGGTGGGGAAAAAATCTTTAGACTCGGAAGTATATCTAAGAGCAGGTTGAGAATTTTCTGTTGAACATGTTTGAAATGAATGTTAAATTAAGATTGGAAACAAGTCCTTACTTTTCTTTCTATCAATAGGTGAAGTTTAATTTCTCTCCATTTGATGACTTGTTTTACAAATAGAATTTGGCAGAGGTAATATTCTGGAACTGCTAATACTAGATGATAAAAAGCATTGCAGGTTCTATTTGGCTCTCATAGCATACCCACTATTGGGACCCACTTTTAATGTTGGAATTAGTCCATGCAGCCCATGGAGAGTCTCACATCAGAGAAACTGAAAACTCCAACTAACAGACCCAGCTGAGCTCTACACAGACCGCCAGCGTCAACTTGACAGTCAGTAAACACGCTTGCGAACAGACCCTCCAGACCAGTAGAGCCACTCCAATATATGCTACATTGAACAGAAACACACTTTCCCAATTGAGCTTTGGCAGAATTGCAGATATGTGAGCACAATAAATAAATATCATTGATATAACTGAGCACAGTTTGAGTTTGATGGTAACAGGGCAGTAGATAATGAAAACAATGTGCTTTGGGTGACAGTAAACTGGCTGTCTCAGCTTTCACAGAACTGCAAATTGATGCCATTATTGGAATAGTCCTGAGCACTTTCTAGGCATTGACTAAAATTAAAAGAAATACATGAAACAGAAGGCATATAGGAGTTCACATTTAGTGAAAATCAATGAAAATAAAATTATTTCTCAGAAAATTAATGCGATCTTTGTATTAGTCAAAGGAAATAAAAACAAACAGAAACAGACATTGGGACTCTTAGATGCCTTATTTCCTGTTGACTCTTTAGTATCAAAACACTGACACATAGAAAATATTCCATGAATACTTGTTGTATGAATAACTCAATGAATGAATGAATGAATGGTTACGTTCAAAGCATACTTCACTAACCAATGGATTCCATCAAAGAAGAAATAGATTTTCAATTATCTCAAGTCTAAGCATGAATTTCTCATTTTTGAGAAGTCTCAGACATTGGATAACAGTTTACTTTGGCACAGCTACCATGAAATGGCCCTTTTTATGATGTGGTCATTTAAAAACAGAATGTAAAAAAACCAAAACAAAACTGCTTTCAATTATATTTGGTGATGGGCTCCTTCAATAAATCAAAAGTGATATGCCAGTGGAATCTAATAAACCATCCTGATCTAGACTCTAGATAATAGCAATTAGAAAATAAATATTCGATACACATTTTATGTATCTTGAAGATATTAATCAAGTTGTGAATCTAAAGTCCCATCCTTTCTATTAGATATTGAAGATAGAATTTAACAATATATGATGAATTATAATGCTTTGTAAAAAAGTGGTTTAGTGAAACCATTTTCCCCTGAAAAAATAGAAATTTATTAACATATGTTTAGAATTCTACAGTGAATTTTCAACACCAGGCACCATGTTTTTCAGACTGACGTAAAAATTTGTTTTTAAAGCACACATTTTAAACTAACAGGTTTACAACTAGATTTCATCCTATTACATGTTATCTTTTTCATATGCCTAGAAGTATTTCATGAGGTCGTATACCACTAGAAAATATGAAGCAAGGTACCATTTGCTCATCTTTAACACTGCAAAGAATTATATATTTTTCAAATGTGCAAATAGTCTACTGAAGATGGTGATTATGCCAGTAAAGATAAGGATATCTCACCTCAAAATCCAAATGTTATTTTAAAATGCTTTTAGATTAAGAAAGTACAGATTTCACATAGATTAGTAATATCTCTATAAAGTACATAGTGTAGAAATTACTCATGCCTTTTCTAGCTTTCTTTTGTGCCTCTTCTCCATTTCATGTACTGCTAAAACAATTGAAAATTATCTGCAGATGTCAGTGTATCTCAAAACATAGTTAATGAACTTTTAATGGCCTGTGAAATAAATTTGGTAGCAAATGCTACATATAATACCACAACTACTAATGATATTTTAATACACAATAAATAATAGAGTAAACTATGGCAATAGAAAAACAATAATTATGGCTTCATGACACTTTGCCTCATGTTTTGTGTGTTTTCATCTTATGTGTAGTATAAATAGTACACTGAATCGGTACTAATAAAAAAGATTTGGAAGCCACTGTATTGAAGAGTGCTGAGCTGATTTGGATATTCTGCCTGCGGCTGTATTTAGAGCTTGTGCCAAAGTCAAGAGTTCACTAAATGGAAACCAGCTGATGTCCTTACCCAAAGTGTTTTTTTTTTTTTTTAAGAAAAGCTATTGCCACTTATTCTTAAGCATGACAGACTGTTTCTGCACTTCAGATATTTAAAGAGGCTATTTTCATTGTCATGTTGAAACTGAGTCACAACTTCAATTCAGTAATCTTTAGAGTAGTTATAAAGCTCTCTGAAGTATAATCATGCTTCCAAGATGTTCACCTCTGTTAAGACTAATGTTACCCACTGGGAAAAAGAACTCAAGAGGTAAGTAGTGGTAAGGAAGTCTTCTTACCTCTTAGTCAAGAATTCTCGGATAGTTTAATTGGCTCAAAATGCTATTTATCATAAAGGCACAAAATTAAAAAATGAGTAGGGCTTACATATTTGAAAAGATACATTAGACTCAGGAGATGAATGAATCAAAGTTGGTAATGAGAAATGTCACATGCAGTATGTGAAAAGGAGTTTATAAGGAGACAGAGTTAATAAATTTAGGTAAATAATAATTTAGATTATCAAATAGATGAGGATACTGAATGCATTTTAAAATAAAAGATAGAAGTAAACTTTGGTGAAAATATAATAGATTCTGCCTTTTTAAATGTTACATTAAGTCTGCAATCACATTTTTGTTCATTTATATTGTATTTTCCATTACCATCTAGTCTCTTTATAGGCCCCACAATGACCTTACTGTTTTCCCTGTCCATGAGTCCTTTCTCATTTTCCTCAATCCCTTCACCCTTTAACCTCCCCTCTCCTTAGCTGTCATCCTGCTCTTTATCTATGAGTGTATCTTTATTTTGCTGGTTAATTTAGTTTGTTCATTAGATTTCACATAGGAGTGAAATCACATGGCGTTTGTCTTTCTCTGACTGGCTTATTTCACTTAGTATAATATTCTCCAGGTCTGTCTATACTGTGCAAAGAGTAAAATTTTACTTGCCCATAAAAATAGAAGAAAATTCTACCATGACTAATTATAACTACAAATTTATATTTTTTAATTCCTTCACCTTTTTACCAAGCTTCCCATGCTCTGATTCCATCTAGCAACATTCAATTTATTCTCTGTATTTATTATTTTGTTTCTGTTTTCTTTGTTCATTTATTTTGTTTTCTAGAATAAATCATATGGTATTTACCTTTCTCCTTTGACTTATTTCACTCAGTATAATACCCTCTAGGTATCCACATTGTCACCAATGGAGAATTTTCATTCTTTTTTATAGCCAAGTAATATTCCAGTGTGTGTGTGTGTGTGTGTGTGTGTGTGCGCGCGTATATATCATCCCTTCTGTGTGCACTTGTTTACTGATGGGCACTTAGGATATTTTCATAGCTTGACTATTATAAATAAGTGCTTCAATGAACATAAGGATGCATATATCTTTTCAAATTTGGATTTCTTTAGGTAAATATTCAGAAGTGGAATTGCTGGATAATGGGCAGTTCCATTTTTAATTTTTTGAGGTATCTACATACTGTATTTCATAGTGGCTGCACCAGTGCACAAGGTTCGCTTTTCTCCATATCCTCGCCCACATTTGTTGTTTGTTGATTTATTGATGAAAGCTATTCTGACAGGCATGGGGTTATATCTCATTGTGGATTCAATTTGCATTTATCTGATGATTAGTGGCATTGATCATCTTTTCATTTGTCTATTGGCTATCTGTATGTCTTCTGTGCAGAAGTGTCTATTCAAGTCTTCTTCCTGTTTTTTAATTGTTTGATGTTGAGTTGTATGAATTCTTTATTAAATATTCATTTTAGATATGAACACTTTGTTGAATGTATTATTGGATAATGTCTTCTTCCATTTGATCTATTTGTTTTGTTTCCTCGCTGTAAAAGCTTTTTAGTTTGATGTAGTTTTATTTTTCCTTTTTTTCCTTGCCTGCACATATATATCCAAATAGTCATCACTAAGAATAATGTCAGGAGTTTACTGTCTATGCTTTCTTCTAAGACTTTTATGGTTTTGGGTTTTACACTTAAGAACTCAATCCATTTTGAGTTTATTCTTGTATATGATGTAAGAATATAGCATATTTTCTTTGCATGTATCTCCCTAGTTTTCCCCATACAATTTATTGAATAGATTACCTTTATGACAGTGTATATTCTTCTTGCCTCCTTTTCAGTTATTTATTTTTACTAAACAAGTATTCATAACTAAATATATGAAGATAATATAATCATGAAGATTCCAACTTTAGGGAAATTTTGATGAAAATATGATAAAAATATAAGCCAAGTACATGCAATCTCCATAAAGCCTCGCTAAGTTCAATTTACTTTGAGCTTAGTGTGAAATGCAAAGGATGTCAACCACTCCAACATCCATCAAGGATTTCATAGTTATTTTAAATATTTACTGTTCTTTGAAATGACTTGCAAATTAAATTAATGAAAATGTAATAATTACTTGGTAAAAAATAGGTTATGCAATTTATTATACATGATAATTATATGAATATATGTTCAAGTTTCTACTCCTTTTTTATAAAATACTCAGGACTTCCCCCTGGACCAATCACATACTGATTTCAATTATTTTTTTCTGTTCATCTCACTTTTAGAATTACTAAGAAAGACCAAAACTACAGATCTTCTGTCTATTGTTGCCTAATTAAGTCAATCAAAGTTATAAATATTTGTACATATTTCCGGTCCCATGTAAAAATAAAGAATATACATTATGAAAAATAATAGGGAAATGATCTACATATATAAATAGAGGGTATTGAAAAAATCAGGTTAAGAGAAAGTACATTCAGTGTGAGATGCATTCATAAAAGTTGTTGATAAGATTAAAAAATAGATATTTTCAATGAAGACCTTCAAATGTTGGGCAGAAACTTCAGAGAGAAGGCATAATTGGATAAGATATTTGTTATCTGTAAGAATAAGAAAATATTTTTGACATCACAAGTTTTATGAGAGTGCTAAGGGTGAAGATTGTGCTGATAAAGAGACAAGTTCCTGAGCAGATCCCTGGGAAACTAGTCTTTTTGCTAGATGAGACAAAGAGAATAAGCCAGATAAGAGATGACAAGAGGAAAAGAAGACAATAATTCTTTGTCAGAAAATAAGGATTTGAGGAAATAACAGATGCTACAAAGAAATTAAGAAGTTCAATAATATAGTGGACTATTTCATGTATACTGTGGGGTTATTCTGTGCTATGGATGAAATTTTCTTTGAAACATATAAAAATGATGTCAGGAAGTTATTCATTATTTTGCAAAATATTAATGACAATTTAGACAATTGAGAAAAATGTTCCAAAGATATAAACTGCTTCCTAAGGTTAAAATTTAAAAAATGACAATATAGCCCTGCCTGGTATGGCTCAGTGGCTTGAGTGCTGGGCTGTGAACCAAAGGGTCCCTGGTTTGATTCCCAGTCAGGGCACATGCCTGGGCATGAGGCAACCACACACTGATGTTTCTTTCCCTCTCTTCTCTTTCTCTCTCTCTGTCTCTAAGAATAGATTAATAAAATCTTTTTAAAAAGGACAATATAGAAATACCTTTCTCTATGAATACACTTGGGGAGCTTTTTGTTTGTTTCCATGGTTTTTGTTTGTTTATTTAAAATTTAAGAATGCTCATGAAAAAATTGAGGACATAAAATTACACTTAAATAAGCTTAGAAAAATAACATGATTAATTTTAGCTGTGACTCAAAAATATCATTAAATATTTCCTAGGAAAGAGTGAATGAATATATAATAAGTAAATAAATATAATCATATTTATTCATTTGCTTTAAGTAAGCCTAAGTAAATATAATTAATCCAGTATTTCATGTTACATTAAAAAATAATAATTGATCAAGGTCATCAATTACCTGTATACCCTTTTTCCAAATCTTTCTTCATATGAAATAATGAGTACTAGAAATTAATAAAACACTGTTTCATATTAGAATGAGCAAAAATTATATAATATTTGAAATAGTTTAAAGAATAACAATTTTTTCTGAAAGCATCACTTTTCTGACTTGTTAAAACCGGTGACTCTTTAAGGTTATCGGGTGAACTTTCAGAAAATAGACATCACTGAGCAATTTTAATGGGATAGCTAACATTTAAGAAATGAAAGATGATATTTATTGAATTTTATTCACCACAGTGAGGCAAATTATAAGGCCAGGAAACAAGAGTAGAGAACAGTTTCTTCTAATCTAAGTAAACATAAGACCCTGCAGCTAGGAACCTATTATAGAAAATTATTTTTCCCCTTTCTCTTTTCAGGTTAGTTCACTTAGTTGGTCTGAGTAAATTTTAAGCTTGGCCCAGGTAATGTGGAACTGAACAGTTGACTGAAAAAGATCTGCTCTTACAAAACAACAGGACCAGGTATTAGAATGTGAAAAATTCACAACTCTGGTTCAGGCAATTTAGACATATTCTACAATAACTCTTTTTGTATTAAAGATTATAATTCTTTTTTATTACTGCATATGCTATGTGTAATTTACACTTACAAAAAGTTAACCTTTGCGATTAAGTGATGTATTCATACACAACATGGTTACATGAGAATATTCCCACAGGTTATTCATCCTGTTTGTTTTTATGTTTTTTTTTCCAGAATGTCTTCTTTCAATGTCTTCTTTATTTAAAAAACGCTTGTTCTTAGATTATTAGCCTTTGAACTCCTGCTTTTTAATTTTGGCTTGACTGTGTCTTTCCAAATATTTGGTTTTACCTCAGTAGAATCCAACATTTCCAAGTTTATATAGCTATCTTACTGAACTGAAGCTATGAAGTTTCTGTCTCCTTTCCTTTGGAGATAAGATTGTCAACTATACTTGCAATTAACAATGCATCTACTTTTTTTATATGTCCTGATTTTATTTATTTTAATATTGTTTTGTTGTTCAATTACAGTTCTCATTTTCTCCCTATTCCTCTCCCTTCCCCTCCCCAACTGCACCTCCTACAATCAATCCTCACCCCCATGTCTGTCCACGGGTCCTCCACACATTCTCCTTGACTTGAGTTTCCCCTTCTTTGCTCCTTATCACACTCTCCCTTCCCTCTGGTCACTGACAGTTTGTTCTTTATTTCCATGTCTCTGGTTCTATTTTGCTCACTTATTTGTTTTGTTGATTAGGTTCCACTTATAGGTGAGGTCATATGGTATTTGTCTTTCACTGCCTGGCTTACTTCATTTAGCATAAAGCTTTCTAGTTCCATCCACACTGTTGTGAAGTTTAGGAATTCCTGCCTCCTTTCTGCTGCATAGTATTCCACTGTGTAAGTGTACCATAGTTTTTTGATCCACTCATTTACTGATGGATACTTAGGCTGCTTCCAGCACTTGGCTATTGCAAATTGTGCTGCTATGAACATTGGGGTGCATAGGTTCTTTTGAACTGGTGTTTCAGGATTGCTAAGGTATAATCCCAGAAGTGGAACTGCTAGGTCAAAAGGCAATTCTATGTTTAGTTTTTCTGAAGAAATTTCATACTTATTTCCACAGGGGCTGCATCAGTCTGCATTCCCACAAAAAAATGTACTAGGCTACTCTTTTCTGCATAACCTCTTCAGCACTTGTTTGTTGATTTCTTAATGATGGCCATTCTGACTGGTATGAAGTCTTTTCTCATTGTGGTTTTAATTTGCATCTCTCTAATGGCTAGACAAATTTAGACATATTCAGGATGCTGAATTCAGGAAAGGATGCTGAATTCAGGAAAGGATCCTTTCATATGTCTCTGGGCCTTCTGTATGTCCCCCTTGGAGAAGTGTTTTTTCAGGACTTTTGCCCATTTTTTTAAATTGGGTTGTTTGTCCTCCTGGACTAAAGTTTTGTTAGTTCTATACATATTTTGGAAATCAAACTCTTGTCAGAGGTATCATTGGCCAATATATTTTGCCACATGTGTGATTCCCTTGCCATTTTGCTTATGTTTCATTTAGCCATGTGGAAGCTTTTTATTTCCATGAAGTCCTATTTGTTTATTCTTCCCTATGTCCCTTGCTCTAGGGGACATGTTGGTGAAATATTGCTGAGTGGAGTATCTGAGATTTTCCTGCCTATGTTCTCTTCTAGGACTTTTATGGTATTGCAACTTATATTTAAGTTTGTTATCCATCTTGAGTTTATTTTGGTGTATGGTGTAAGTTGGTGGTCAAGTTTTATTTTTTTGCATGTAGCTGTCCAGATCTCCCAACACAGTTTGTTGGGAGACCACAAATTGTGGTCCAATATTGACCACAGAGACATGGGTTTCTTTCTGAGCTCTCTATTCTGTTCCATTGATCCATGTGTCTGTTGTTTTGCCAGTACCAGGCCGTTTTGATTACATTGGGCTTGAAGTATAGTTTGATATCAGGTATTCTGATACCTCCTATTTTGTTCTTCTTTCTTAAAATTCCTGCAGCTATTAGGAGTTATTTATGGTCCCATATAAATTTTTAAAATGTTTATTCTATCTTTGTGAAGTATGTCATTGGTATTTTATCAGGGTTTGCTTTGAATCTATAAATTACTTTGGGAAGTATGGACATTTTGATGATGTTTATTTTCCCAATCGATGACCGTGGCATATGCTTCCATTTCTTTGTTTCTTCCTCAATTTCTGTCTTCAATGTTGTGTAGTTTACTGAGTACAAGTCTTTTCTACTATCACCAGTTGTACTTCTATAATTACTCTCACATTGCGCTTTTTTCCTTTTATTTCCCCCTAGAACTTAACTGAAATCCAAATGATTGAGATAGCCATGTTAAAAAATCAGTAGTTTGAATCTATTTTATGCCAATTGACATATAATGGTTTTAGCATAATTCTGTAGTTATTCTTTCAGTTATTCTGTAGTTATATAAATGTGTCTGGTGCATTCCATATATTTTCAGGAATTCTAGATTTAAACCAGAGATGGCATAACAGACAACCAATTTTACCGAAACTTGCTAACAAAAAATACAATGTCTGTGTGACCAGAAAAAAAGATTTAATTATGTTTCAATCTAATCCATTCATATGTTCTTATTTTACCAATCTTCCCATCAGCAAATATAAACTCATTTTACAACTTTCAATTTCAATTTGTTATAGAATATTTGTGTTTAATAAATAAAATTTTTATTTAAAAAAGAGAGCCACTTAATTTATCTTTAACTAATATATTATCTCTGCCGAACAAGATTAATATTATAACCTTAACTTTAAAACTTGAAAATAATAGCTGAAATGTAGATTGTCACTTTTAATTCTTAAACCAAAAACCCCAAATATTTTACTCTCCTGGATGAGGGGAAATAATGTATAAAGATAGCATCTTTCTTAAAAATTCATTAACTCATCCACCCATTTAACACATTGTTGCTAAACATTTCCCAAAATCTACCAAATAAATATACCATTGATGCAGGTATTCTGGGGTTCCAGGAAACTATTCACAACCCACTGTGGATTCTTGGCATCACTCAAGAAAGAATTCAAATTCAAGCCAGCACAGAGTTTAAAGTAAAAGAGAGTTTATTAGTGAAGCAATAGGACAGAGAAAAGTCTGCTCCACAGACAGAGCAGCCCCATCCCTCACCATAGTGGGACTGAGCTGTTTTGTCACAGCTCAGTTAATCTAGTGGATAGGACATTCATAAAGGCAAAGGAATATTTAAGATTTTTCCAGGAAAGGAATGGAAACTTTTCAGAAGAGCCCCATCAGCCATGCTGTGTCTTTATATGGGCTTTCCATTTCTGATCATGGTGGTGTGAGTTGTGCTATTTAATACGCTAATGTATTACAATAAGTATATAATGAAGCTAGGGGTTACCACAAGGTGAAATTAGTTACTATATTGCATTGAGTTAGTCTTTTACCAATTCTAAGTCATAAATACATTGGGGGTGGCCTTACTATCTCCGTGCTAGTCCTTGAAGACCTTATTGGTTATAGCTGTTTAGCCACACAACCTATCCCATCATCACAGGCTGAGAGAAGTGTTCTGAAGGAAATGATGGTTCATCATCATTATAAGACATTGTTTAAAATTTTGATTCATTTTGGGAGGGAGAATCAGGAAAGCCATCTCTAAAAAGTGATGATTGTGCTGGATTTGCATAGTGAAATTATTACCTTAGCCAATTTATCTCAATGACTCATCCTTACACAAAACATATATTTATAACTTTTTGAAAGAATGTATAACACAAGTACCAGTAAGAAAGACTTTAAAAGAATAGATAATACCATATATCCTAGAAATTTTTTAGCTGCAAGCTAAAAAGAAGCATCAGAATATTAGTGTTGAACATCAGGCTGTGGAAACAGAGAGTGACAATTAGTGCCCTGGCTCCTCTGATGGTATCCTGAACCAATTACTTAATCTGGCAAACATAATGATGCACCACCCAGGCCACCCTTCAGTGAAGCACTTGAGGCCCCATCTGTGGAAAGTGCCTTTGGTAGCAGTCTTCCCAAGGGGGCCCACATCTAAGAACTCAGCAAGAACAAAGAAAAGGAAAGAAGAAAGAAAGGGAAAGAAAAAGAAGTCACGGACAGCAGTGTGAGTGTGATGATTGTGGGGGTGGGAGAGGGTATAGGGGGATAAATGGTAATGGAAAATATAATAAAAATAAACTATTAAAAACAAAGAACCAATTTCTCACTCCACAGAAGAATTTTAAAGTAGAATTTTGGCCTCAGAGTTCCAGGAAACTATTCAAAGGCTGTCTTTAGACCTGTGCTGCAGCTCAGCTTTTCTCTCTACTCACTTCTACTTGCTTCCTTTTTTCTTCTGTAGTTATTAGTCTCAAGAGCACATCTGAGTAAACATTCTAAATTCCAAACTCCATGGAAAGGTGTATTTCCTTGGAAACCCAATTTGTGACACATACTCTCTGTCTTTCCATTTTTGCATCTATAAACAAACAGTCATAGAACATTTCTCCTTTGATTGTTATAAAATTTCATTAAGAATATTCACAGAAGGTACTTAACCTAGTGATTTACATATAGTAAATATCTGTAAATTTTATCTATGATAATGATGATTGGGAAAGAGAAATTGGGATGAATGAGTATGGATTGAAATCAGGTTTCTGAATGATGTCATTACATTTTATTACTTCTCTCTCCAATTTTACTGTTTTAATGAGCTACCAAATTCCCTCATTTAGCTTTGTGTGTTTGCCTCATTTGTTCTTACTACCAACCAATCTCATCCATGCAGTAGGAAGAAGCCAGATGTGAACTAAATGACAAAATAAATCTTTTCTTTCTCCAGTGTTAAGGAAGGACATATATTTTTTAAGGCCTGGCCTAGGTCACAGAATGTTACTTACTACTATCTAACCTTTTTCCATCCTCCAGGCTAAATCTACCTGGAATATTGACAGTGTTCAAAATTTTACTGAAAATTAAAGATGTTGTATGTTTTGAGATGTCCATCTTCCAGGAAGAGTTAAGTTTTTGCCTAGTTTAAAAAATAAATGAAACTTTATTTTTATATGCCCTTCCTTGAGAGTAGACATTGATAAAGATTCTAAAGAGAGAATTGAAGTGTAATACATAGAGGAGGTCTGGAAATAAGGAGAAGAAATGAGAACTGAGAAGCTTAAAACCCCTAAAAATACATACCATCTTCTTTATAATACCCTATTGGGTTCATGTTATATCACAGTGTCATATATAAATATTTAGGCATAAATGTTTTTCCTTGATGATGACATCAAAATTGATATTACCGTTACATAACACAGTAATGCTTAAACTATCCAGAAATTGTTTATCTGTCCATCTGTTGGCTATTTGGAAAATAGGCTATGAAATAATGCAATAAAATTAAAAATATATATACAGAAGGGATTGAAACTTTTTCCCCATGCACACTCACAAAATAAGAAAAATGGAGGAGAAAGGCAGCATTAAAAGAGAACTCCAGGCCCTGACAGCGTGGCCTGTTTGGCTGGAGCATCATCCCACACACCGAAAAGCTTGTGAGCTAGATCCCCAGTGTAGAAGTGCTTGCTAGAGGCAAGCAATCAATGTCTCTCTCTCTCTCTGTCTCTCCCTCTTTTTCTCTCTCTTCCTTCTCTCTATAAAATCAGAATTTATCAAATAAGAGTTTATTTTAAAAAGGAGAGTGAGAGAGAGAACTTCCTGAATTGACATTTATCAAGCCAAGGACTGAGGGGAGACTTCTGTCCTGTACATCCTGTAGATGTGCACTTCCCATCTGCCTATAAACGTTGTCAAATTGGAGGAAGATGAAAACATAATACATGTCAATAGAAAGTCAAATCTGTATTTTAAAAATAAAAATTCTTAACTTAAGAAATTTTTTAATCTTGGCTATGGTGCTTTTGTTTTCTCCTTCAGTAAATCATGTAATTTAGTTAGCTTGGCAGGATAGAGAAGCTGAGGTTTAAAACAATTATTTTATTCACACTCATGTGAGCAGCCAGACTTCCTCTGTTAGCTCTTTGTGTTTGATTCTTACACCAACTTTTAGTTTACCTAGTTAGGCAAGTGTCCCTTTATTTTTTTAATTTATTTCATTTTTATTTTTAATTTTAAAAATATTAAACATAACTAAGACTCTAATAGAAAATAATTAGAATAGTTACAAACCTACCATCCTCTTGTAACCCTTCCTACCATTTTAGAGTATTACTCCTTAGTCGTTTTTTTCAGTGCATATTTTTTCACTGTGTGACATTTTGTATCCTGATTCTAGTATCTTACAGTAGGCATTTACTAGTGTATTTGCTGAGACTTTATAGCCATTTCTTAATGATTGCAATTATTCATCTAGCAAATTTATTATTATTCTAATTTTTGTTCTTAGGCAATTTGATTTCTTCAAATACTATTTGGCAAATGTTTTTATGCATACAGTTCTCCATGCTTTGTATTATTTTTTTAGGATAAAGGTATAATGAAATGTTGTCAAATAAAATTAAGAGCGTTTTGAACTTTACAGTGAACTAGATGAAAAAATTGTGTATAAATAAAACTTTTATTTTAGCAGCTTTTGTGTTGATTTTTAGATTCCTGTATAAATAATTTTCTAAAAATAAAGATAATTTTACTATTTTTTCCTTAAGGGAAAAGCACAGTGGTCAGAGACACTGTCTCACATGCATACATGTTGCTTGCCGTCAGTTTGCTTACAAACTATGCTCATTTATTTACAGTTCGACTCTGACACTCTCAGGTCAGCTTGTGTCCACCTTTCCCACAAGCTCTTCCCTGTGGCATGTGGTTCCAACCACAGGCATTGGCTTGACCCTTATCTTCCTCTAATGCCCCACATTTCACTGAAAGTTTAGAAAAAAATAAATGAATAAGTGAAATACTGATATTTTAAATTGTGAGACTTCCTTAAAACTCCAAAGGCCCAATCCCTTCTACAGAATTTCCCAAAGGTATTTAATTTATTACTCAGTTCATGGCTTATGTTATTGTGGTAGAGCTTAGACAATCACACTTGGTTGTCTGGTCACCACTCCCATTCATAGTGAGGAAGAGCTTCCTCCAGGATAAACTCCCTCCTACTGTAGTTCAAGGCCTGTCTCTGCTAGGTTTAGAGAGTCAGCTCGTCACCCTTCACAACAATGCAGTTCTGCCTTTCCAGTCTCCTGTTAGAGGATTGGCATTCGACTCCAGGATAATTGTCAGAAGATAATAAGCACCTCTTTCAGTCTCAAGAATATTGTTCCAAGGAAAAACAACAGTCATAAAGTCCAATCTCAAGACAATCAAAATATGGATTATTGGATATGAATTCACTCTAACTATGGAGATTAACAGAATAATTCATATTGCACTGCAAGTTTTGTTCTGCTTCTGTTTGGCTTTCTCCAGGAATTGGGGAGAGGGGATGGAAGATAGGACTCTATATCTTCTGCAAGACTCTCCATGTGATTGCCCAAGTAACAGCATACAAAACACTTACAAAAGAGCTAATAAATATTACAAAAAGTAGAATGTCATTTCCTAATAAAATTTGCCATTGTTGTTTAAATTTTAGATGAACTTAATGATCGCCTAAAAGCTTGTTAGAAGAAAAACGGATGAACAGTTCTAATGTTAAAGACCTCCTCGTAGCAGAAACTGCTTGCAAATTTATTTTGAAAGTTTTATGGTTTTGGCTGTTATTTTTGACAATATTTTAAAAAATAACAAAAACATAAACAAAGATACCCTGCTATATTATAGTTCTTTCACAGAGATATCAAAGAAATTTGAAGTTTCAAATTAAACAGATGTCTGGGAATACTTATTAGAGGTAATGAAAACTGCAAAATTTGAATAAAGAGTGCTGAGAACTTGAATATATTAGTGTGTTCTTACGATTATATTTATTCATTTGAGAAGCATAGGTTAAACACAATTCATAGGTTTTTTGGGGGGTAGCCTGTGATAGTCAATGAAAATTTTAAGGCAGACAGATTATTTATATCTCACAAAACCTTGTTGCCAAGTGGCAAGTATTACACATTTCAGATCATAGTTTGTCACGTTTATTTTTATTATACAATCCTTCATTTAACAACATTAACAAGCTAGTACAAGAACAATAATACACATTGTTTTTTATACCAGATGAAGTCAGGTTTTCCTCATCTTAGTTGTTCTGGACACTAACTTGTATAAAAGGTTCATTAAAGGCAAAGTAGCCAATGTTCTAGGAGTAGGATTCTGTTGTAGTTAACATGAGGCATCTTCCACATTCACAGCCCAAATAAAATTGATTGGGGATAGTTGGAGAACCACCATTAAAAATATATTCTATCTGCATAACAGAATCATCTGTCCCTTTTATGTCACAGGAGGGAGTATCTCTAGGATATTTCAGTCACCCACATATGTAGGATACTAATCATTTCATAAATGAAAGCCTGTTTCTAACATTTGTTGTACTAATAAGCAAAACCTTAGCTTTAGTTTGAGATATAGATTATTAAAAAACACTTTTAGCCAGCATTTTATATTAGATATTTTATGTATTTATTTTTAGAGAAAGGGGAAGGAGAAAGAGAGGGAGAGAAATATCAGTGTGTGGTTGCCTTTTGTGTACCCGCAACTGGGGACCTGACCTGCAATCCAGGCATGTTCCCTGACTGGGAATTGAACCGATGACCCTTCGGTTTCCAGCCCCTACTCAATCCAGAACTACACCAGCCAGGGCTTAGCCAGCTTTTGATTGAATAGCATCCTAAATAACTATTTTTGAGGTGTGATTGTTTTATAATGAGTCTGGAAATCAGGTGGCGTAAGTCCTCCAACTTTATTCTTTTCCAAAGTTGTTTTAACTATTCCAGGTCTTTGCATTTCTGTATGAATATTAGAATCAGTTTTTTAATTTATACAAAAATGCCTGATGGGATTTATATTTATGTTGCTGTGAGTCTAAACATTAATTTGAAAGAAATTGACAGTTTAGCAATAAAAAATTTTCTGATTCATAAATACAGTATATATCCATTTATTTAGGTATTTTTCAATTTTCCCTCAATATATTTTACAGCTTTCAATGTATCCATCTACATGCTTGTATTATATTTACCTTAAGTTATTTAATTTTTTATGCTAATGCAAATTTTAGTGCATGTTTATTTTAATTTCCAAGTATACATAGCTAATATATAAAAATAATATTTTGCTTATCAATCTTTTATTCCATAAACTCATTAGTTTATACTACTAGAAATACTGAGATTGTTTTTATTTTAGCAGCTTTTGTGTTGATTTTTAGATTCCTGTATAAATAATTTTCTAAAAATAAAGATAATTTTACTATTTTTCCCCAATCTCTTTTGAACATTAACGTCTTTTTTCTTTTGTTTTTATTTCACTTTTATTGAGTTGTAATTAATAAAATTATAAGATATTTAAAGAGTGCATTGTGGTATTTAATATATGTCTACATTATTAAAGAATTCCTGCCATCTAATTAATTAACACATTTATGACCTCACATAATTTTCTTTCTTTTCTTCCCCTCTCTCTTTCTCTTCTTTCCTTCCTTTCTCTTTTCCTTTTAGATAAGACTTAATTCCCACCCTCTCAGAAAACTTTACTTATATAATATATAGTGTAATTAGCAGCTTCCGTATGCAGACATACACATAAAATAACTATCATCTTTTCTGCCTTTGAAAAGACTATTATTAATTTAATTATTGTATTTATATCTTACTAAAAGGAACATACTACTTTTAAATGCTTAAATATTTTCTTGCATATGCCAGAAAAGAGCAAGTGGTTTTCAAAGTGTTTTATCAGCTCCAGGTTTGTAGCTCAACAACACCCGATGTTTTTGTTCAATTCCACTACTCAGTCCAAATTTGCAATTTCAACTTTGTATTTACTAATTATCCATCACCCTGACATCTAATTCTTAAAAATAATTTGAGTTTCTAAATCACTTCAAAACCGAAATGAAACTCAAATGCTATTACAGCTGAAAACACTTAATAGGAACTTGTTAATAGGGACAATTCAGTAAACATGTTTTAGTGAACATATTTTATCTTGGCCACTTGATATGATCCAAAATAATAATAATGGCTAATAAGTGTGACCTGATAACAAGGACGTTTTTTCTATTACTTATGTTCCTGAGCTGTTGGGGTTGCTCTGCTTCATGGTGAATAAGGGTCATAGATTTGAGAAATTCTATTATGAATTTTGATTTGTGATTTACAGAGAAGTTATATATAATGCAACAATGTCATTATAACTTAACTATACAAAGCCTGTTAAATAATATATAGCTGTTATACTTTTTCCCAAGAAACTGAACATGGATCCTTCTTGTAATAGGTCATTGGTATTTTTATTTTAGTTCTATTAACTATCAGAACAAAAATATCACAGATTTTCACTAATATCATATCACAGGCATGAAATACTTTGTAAACTGTGTATTATTATTATAAATTGTAAGATACTTCAGACAAAAATACTACAAGGTTACAGAACAGCTGACAATTTTAAAAAGTTATAAGCATTGAAAAACATTTTGTCTTATTAGACTTAGTATTTTTCTATACACCTTTCATTGTAATTTTGTAAAACATTAAGCCGTATCTCCAAACACTGTGATACTTCACTCAAGTGTATTCTATATACTCTATTAAAAAATAAAGAGGCCCTGGCTGGTGTAGCTCAGTGGATTGAGCGCAGGCCTGCGAACTAGACGATCGTGGTTCAATTCCCAGTCAGGGTTCTTTTTTAAATTTCTTTTCTTTTATTTTATTTTATATTTTATTTTATTGTTATTCAACTACAGTTGTCTGCATTTTCTCCCACCATTCCCCCCCCACCCCAGCCATCCCCACCTCCCTCCCCTGATTCTGCCCACCCCCTTGGTTTTGTCCATACCCTATACAGTTGTTCCTGAAAAACCTTCTCCTCTTTCCCCCCATTATCCCCTCCCAACTCCCCTCTGGTTACTGTCAGATTGTTCTTAATTTCAGTGGCCCCAGATTATATTTTCTTGCTTCTTTATTTTGTTGATTAGGTACCACTTAAAGATGAAATCATGTAATATTTGTCTTTCACCACCTGGTTTATTTCACTTAGCATAATGCTCTCAATCTTTAAAACAATTTGTATCCAATTCCTTACCAGAACTTACACTTTCATTCATTCTTTCAATGTTTATCAATTACCAACTTCATGTCAATTATGCTTCATTGAGCTAAATATGAAGTGTGCCAGATTTCTATTGTCAACTTGGCATTATCCTAATTGTTCTAGTATACATTGACCGTAGAATATATTAAATGTTGACAAAGATGGAGAACAATAGAATTTTCTTACATTGCTGTTTGGAATTTAAAATGTTAAAATTACTGTGAAAAAAACACTTTGGTAGTTTCTTAAAAATATAAACTTATTCCTATAATAATATCTAGCCATTCCAATGGTAAATATTTACCCAATTGAAATGAAAGCTTATGTTCTTATGAAAACATTTGCTCAAATGTTTATATCAATTTCATTTTTAGTAAACATTGCTCAACAGTGAGTGAACAAGCAAAGTGTGGTATATTCATGTGACAAGATAATATTCAACAATAAAGAAGAATGAATGATAGGTACATGCAACAGCATGAAAAATATCAAAATAATTTTGCTGAATTAAAAAGCAAGACCAAAAGAGTAATAGTTACTACAATTCAATTTATAAGAAAAAATTCTAGAAAAAGCAAACAAATCTGTAAGACAGCATACAGATCAGCAATTGCCTATAGATAGAGGTAGATGAGGAGTTAAGGAAGGGATTTATTTATTACAAATACATGGGCATGAAGAATAGTTTGAGAATGTTACATATACTCATTATCTTAAATTTTGGGATGGTTTCATTGGTATATATATGACAAAATTCATGAGATTGTACACTTTATAGCTCAACAAAATTGAGAAAAAAATCTATTGACTGAAAAAAAATTTCACTTGTCTTCTCCTGATTTAACCTTTGCTAGTAGAGAATGATTGCTCTCAAATAACTTAGAATCTATTAAAATGAGTCAGAAATATAAAGTTATATATACTAACTTGTATACACAAAATATACCATGACAGAAGTCTGAACATTATGAAATTACATACACACATACATTTACTGGCTCACACAATTAAAAATGACATATTCAGCTAAATTTTGTCCTGATGGGGATTTCTTTCCATTACTTTGCTCTTCTCTCTTCTAAGCTGACTTTCTTCTCTGCTTACATTTAGTATTAAGATGATTTAACAGCAGTTCCCATCCTGTAAATTCCAATATATAAAACCAGTGGGAAAAGGTCTATGCTTCCTTAACAACAGTTCTATCAATATTTATTTGACTCTTAATAGCTTTGATTGGGTCAAAGTTTATGAACTAATTATTTAGGTCAAGAGAGTATAACTTTCTGATTGTCAATTTACAAACAATTTGTATACCCCCATCCTGCTACCATGAATTTTGTTGAGGAAGTGGTTGCACAAAGACAAATTTGAATAATAGTAATGAAAAATTGATGTAAATAGCAAACAGAAAGGGGTAACTAAAAGCTTATTATAAGGAAAAATGTGTAATGAGTACATGTATGAAGATACTTGTGGTTTCAGAGGTGGTTAGCTGAGTTTTCCTTTTCCTGGTGTTCCTGGGAAGATAACAAACATCGCTTCAAAAAAAATTTATTGAGTGCCCACTGAGAGGTAATCATTTTGCTAGACCTTAACTGTATTAAATCAAACACGATGTGGTTCCTGTACTCAGTACATTTATAGCTTAGTGTAGGAGATAAGCAAGTTTTAAATACTACAAGAAAAGTTTGCAAGGGCACATGGAAGACCAAGGAAGAACTTCAAAATCATACTCCGAATTTGTGTTGGTATTGCTTCAAACAAATTTTGAAGGGCAGAAGTTAACTAAATGAAAAAGAATTACAGGAGTGTCATTAATAAGAATATCACATTAGAGAAGGACCGTTCTGGGAACCAAATGGAAGATAGACTGGATGAGGTCCAGAGTGTCAACAGGGAGACTCGCTAAAAAGTACTGGCGGTAATTAAGGTGAGTGACAATTGAGCCAGAATGGAAATTGGGCATTTCAGCACATATTAAGGTAAACGACAATATGCTCCAAAGGAAAAATTGAGGTTTTGCTTATTTTTGACTAGACAGAATTGAGAATTGAATGAGAAAGTGCAATGAAAGTATTTATGCTGATTTGAAGTTTTATATCTTGAAAAAATGAGGAAAAGTAGTACTATTTACCAAAATAAAAATAAACTGCATTACTATTATACTGCATTTATCACTAAAAATCTGGAAACCTAACAATGTTGACAAGTTTCAGTTATTTCCTTCAAAGTAATATATATTCCTGTTTTTGTGTACTTGTTTTAGCTTGAAAAACCTAATCTATGCAAAGTTCTAGCCTTGGGGCTGAATTCCAGCCATTGTATCTCCATGGACAGGAGCCCTAATCCTAAAGGAGGCCAGATAATGGTTCAAAAAGTGTGTAAAAAAGAACTGTTTTTCACTTTTATAATTAGAATTTCTTTGAACCCTTTGTGTAAGTAGCCAAACATAAAATGTTATGACCAGAATCTAAATCGCAAAGACCTAAAATGCTAGTGGAGATCAATCTTTCAATAAATTTAATTACCCAAGGACGTAAAAGACCTGTACTTGGAAAACTACAGAACACTGAAGAAAGAAATTATAGAATATACAAACAAATGGAAGCATATACCATGTTCATAGATTGGAAGAATTAACATCATTAAAATGTCCATTCTACCCAAAGGAATCTATAGATTTAACACAAGTCCTATTAAAATACCAGTGGCATATTTCACAGATCTAGAGCAAATATTTTAAAAACTTACATGAAACTAAAAAAGACCACAAATAGCCTCAGCAATCTTGAGAAAGAAGAACAAAGTAGGAGGGATCACAATACCCAATATTACACTATACTGCAGGGCACTATGATCCAAAGAGTCTGATACTGGTGTAAGAACAGACACATAGATCAAAATAGAAATAAACTCAAGTCTCTATGGCCAATTAATATCTGACAAAGAAGGCATAAACATACAATGGAGTAAAGATAGTCTCTTCAATAAATGGCATTGGGAGAACTGGACATGAAAAAATAAATAAATAAAACTAGACCATCTACTTATACCATACACCAGAACAAACTAACAATGGATAAAAGACAAATATAAATTGCGACACCATAGAAGTCCTAAAGGAAAACAGGCAGAAAAATTTGAGATATCCCATGTAGCAGTATTTTTTGTGATACATCTCCTAGGGTAAAAGAAATAAAAGAAAAAATAAACAAATGGAACTATATCAAACTAAAAAGCTTCTGAATGGTTAAAGAAAATATCAGCAAAATGAAAAGGGAACTAACCATATGGGAAAGTATATTTGCCAATGATACATAGACAAGGGTTTGCTCTCCAAAATATATAATGAATTTACACAACTCCTCAACAAAAAGACAAACAATCCAACCCTTCACCCATTTCAATCCAATTAAAAATGGGTGAAGGATCTGAACAGACACTTCTCCAGGGACATACACATGATCCATAGACATATGAAAAGATGTTCATGAAAAGAGAATGGGGGAAAAGGTACAGGGAATCAGAAGCATAATTGGTGGGTACTAAATAGACAGGGAGGTTAAGAAGAGTATAGGAAATGGAAAAGCCAAAGAACTTATATATAATACCCATGGACATGAACTAAGAGGGGGGATGTTGGAGGAAGGGGAGTGCAAGGCAGAGGGGGAGAAAAATAGAACAAATGTAATAGCATAATTGATAAAATATATTTAAAAATAAAGGTACATTTATGCGATTGAATACTACATAGCAGAAAAAAAGAAGTAGCTCCTACCTTTTGGGACAGCACAGATGGAACTGGAGAGCATCACACTAAGTGAAGTAAGCCAGTTGGTGAAAGACAAATATCATATGATCTCACTACAAGATGAATCTAATGAACAAAATAAACTAGTGAACAAAATAAGACCACAAGCATGGAAACATGGAACAGACTGAAAGTGATCAGAAGGGAGGGGGGGAAGGGGAAAGTGGTGGATGGAGGAGAAGGGACTAGACAAAATATGTATGAATGAACCACAGGCATGGCCAATAGTGTGAGAATTGACTGTGGAAGCTGGTGGTATGATGGGCAGAGGAGGGCAAAGGAGGAAAATTGGGACAAAGGTAATAGAATAGCAGTAAAAAAAGGTTTAATAAAAAAAGTAAATTGATGGTTTCCTTTGCTATGTAAAAACTTTAGTTTGATGTAGTCCCATTTTTTTATTTTTTTTATTTTGTTTCCCTTGTCCAAGGAGATATATCAGAAAAAATATATTGCTACAAGTAATGTGTGAGTTTTTCACCTATGGTTTTTTTATGATTTTTAAAAACAAGTATGGGTACATTCACACAATGGAATACTACTTGGATGTTAAAAAGAAAACAATTTTGCCCTTTGCAAAAGCATGGATGGACATGAAGAACATTATGCTAAGTGAGTAAGCCAGTTAGAGAAATTCTGACAGACTGACAGATATTTCACTTATATGTGTAATTTAATGAACAAACTGAGCTAACAAGCAAAATGGAGCCAGACTCAGAGACAGAGAATGGGCTGTGCATCACTCCTGGACATGAACAACAGTGTGGTGAGTGTGGGGGTGGAGGGGGAAGAGAGGAGGTGAAGGATGTTATATGGAGGATCAATGGTAATGGAAAAATACTATAAAAGACTGGCAAATAACCCCCAAAAATAGTTAGTTGGGAGAGTTTGAAAATGCTAAAGAGATTGTAGAAGGAATTTAGAGTTTGTAGAGGGCTGTCTTTTTAATAATACAGGAGATCTTGATAGCCATATGAATAAAGTGATAGAAATTTTGGAAAAGAAAGTTACTGAAAATTATAAGAGAGTTAAGGCAATTGACGGAACAAAAGTTTCCTTAGTCTAAGTAAAGGTAAAAAAGAAATAGATGATATCGCAGGAACTTTGGGATGGAGTAAAAAGAAGATGCAATGACTCATTTTAAGGACTTTCAACCTTACTAGTTAAGTAGGAGTCAAGGTCACCCAGCTGTATGTTGTTCTAATGAAATGTGCTGAAAAGCTGAGAATACAAACCTAAATATCTTACTACAGTAATGTGGATAAGGTTCTCCATGTTAGTTAACAAAACCTCTTGTGCTAACCCACCTTAGCAGCAATATATCTGAAAAAAAAAGTTTGTGTTCTGATATGACAGCTAATACAACACTGAGCACAATAAAACGAGTCAGGAGTCCAGGTAAAGAGGGTACCTGTAGGGGACTGGTTTAAGTCTGGCAAATGTGACTCAGCTCTGTATGGAAAACCTACAGAAGCGAAGTGATGGGCAGGAGCCAGACCTTCAAGCCATTTTTCTGTGGGAATCAGGCCTAGAAAATGCATACAGATTGTTATGGCTTGCTCTTGCTCAAACTGCATCACCCTGGTCTATAACAAACAATAACAAATGCGTATTGTCTATCTTCAAGGTAATTTCCAAAGCCTGTGTGAGTTTTTTGAAGGACAGAGCTAATGAGCTCATCGCCATTCCCCTCTGCGTGTTATTTTCATTTTCTTGATTGTACCTAAAACATAGACAATAATATTCTATGTAATAGATAATAAATCTTTCTCTGAGGTAAGACCCCAGGAAAACAATAAAAGCCTGTCTAGGCAAGGTCGGGGCGCTCCCCTCTTGAGGGAGTGGCTGAGGCATCCATAGGCACTCTCCCCTTGAGAAAGTAGCTGTACTGTTCCCTTTTTCTCCCCAGGATTGTTGTCACCTGTGCATTGATTCTTGTCATAAGCCACAAAAGGCAGAGTCTGCTGGCCAGGGTCTACCACAGGTACCCATATTTCTAGGACTATAAGACACACCAGACCATAAAACACACCTAGGTTTTAGAGGAGGAAAATAGGGAAAAAAATTTGAAGCAAAAACTGTGGTAAAATATTTAATAACCTATGACTGTGCTCCACTGCCCTTGCCTCCCACAACAAGCCAGGTAAGATGCATTCGAACTATAAGACACTCCTTCCTTTTCCTCCCAAATTTGGGGGGCAGTGTGTCTCTAGCCCCCAAAATATGGTAATCATCCCACTGAACTCAGCATTGTTTAAACCACATTGGAAGTTTATGGTCTGTGCTGGGCTTTTCAGTTTCCTCAAGGTCCTTTTTTTCTTGCAGTCACAGTAATATGTTCTTCGTAAAATGTGTGGAAAATGCATAAAATAAAAAAAGCTAATCATCTTGCACAGTTCTACCAACCTTAGATAATGACTAAGAGCAATGCAGAAAAAATTTTAGTCCTTTTTAATGTACCCAATAATTCAGAAGCATAGCAAATCTAAATTTTATTCTGAACTGAACACTCAATTACTAATCAATGCTAAACCTTTAATGATTCAGATGATTCTGAAATCATTTTCTCCATTGTATTTGGTTCTTTTTTAGTAATATTAGGTGGATATTTTCTTTATAAAAATCCAAAATTATGTACTCAAGGGTATTTGTTCCCAAATAGACAACATCTCAGAGGAAAATCCTGGCCTACAGTTCAGAAGGCAAAAAGGTTGCCGCAGTTTTTAAGTGAGGATATTTCTTCTTTCAATAGTCACAATTTGAAAAAGCAATTTAGAGTTCAGTTTCATCCAGGATATTGACAAGTATGTAGGTATGAGTACCTATTTACAAAAAGATCTTTTATTTTTTACAGTTTTATAATTATAGTATTATGGTTTATTCATTTAAGACTCTAAAATACAAAATATATTGAATGTGTATGTACAACTTTAACGCACAAATTTAAAAGTTAATATATGATAAACACAAACCAGTTCAAAATAGAACCTTGCTAATTGCTTTGAAGCCTCTTTATCCCTTACACTTATCTTATTCTCCCTTGTCATCCAAAGATAACCACTCTCTTGAATAATTCTATTTTTTCCTTGGGTTTGCCGCAAAAAAATTATCTTCAAACAATATAGTTTTAAAGTTTTATGTTTTACGTAAATGATAATACCTGTCTGAATTTTGTTTCAGTGACATTAAATCTGCCCGGCAATTTTAGAACTAACACCCTGTCATTATTGAATACCCTTTTTATGAACATAATTTAATTTTTCTTTAACTTTTATAAAGTTTCATATATTGAAGTCTCAAAAACTGAGTCATATTTTATATTCTTTTTCAAAAGATAGAATAAATTTATTTTTATATATGATCTAAATTTTATTTAAGTAAGAATGTTTATAACATCTTATCAATATAATGTCAGTATAATGCTTAAAAATGACCCTCTACATTCTTTACATTATTTTCTAATTTTAATCAGTCTCTCAAAATGTTTATAAATTTTATTGCTTCTTCAAAAAAACATTTTATTCTGCTAATACTATTTTATGTGTGTATTCTATTTAATTCATTTCTTCTGCTCTTACAATTATTTTCTTTATAATTTCTTTGTATTTATTTCATTTTTCTACTTTGTTGATATGAATGCTTATTAATTTTCTACCTTTTTATTTTTTAATATGCACTATAAAGAAAATGTAATTTTCCCTACTCTTTACTGAATCTCACAAATATGATATGTAATGTTTTGGTATAATTACGTCAAAAATTTTCCAGTGCCCATTGCTATTTTTTTATTTGCTCTATAAGTTATTCTGAACATATGGGTCTTTCTTTTAGTTTTTTCTTGCATAATTAATTTCTTGTATAATTTGTGTGCTGAACCTTTTTTAAACTCTCAATATTTTCTACAATGGCTGGTTGCTGGTTTGATTACCAAACAAGGCACATGCGTGACTTGTGGGCCAGATCCCCAGTAGGGGGCGAACAAGAGGCAACCACACATTGATGTTTCTCTCCCTCTCTCTTTCCCTTCTCCTCTGTCTAAAAATAAATTTAAAAAGTTTTTTAAAATGATTAAAAGAGAAAATGGTTCCAAATTTATAAATTCAGTGTTTACAGAAACGTTATAGAACATTACTGTGAAATGAGAATTGAAGGCCCTGGCTGGCATAGCTCAGCGGGTTGATCGTGGGCTGCAAACCAAAGTATTGCTGATTTGATTCCCAGTCAGGGCACATCCCTGGGTTGCAGGCCAAGTCCCCACTTGGGGGCAAACAAGAGGTAACCACACATTGATGTTTCTCTCCTTCCCTTCCTCTCTCTCTAAATATAAATAAAAATAAACTCTTTAAAAATGAGAATTGACTAGTATAGTAAATAGTATCCTCTACGTCACTACTATGTCTCTGTTTTTTTCATATTCTCTTTCTTTGATTTCTTATGCATATTTTGTTCGGATTGATATTTGTTTCAATCTGTTTTTAAGATTGAAATTAGTTCTAATTCAATTATCTTACTTTTTCGTCCCGAAATAGCTATGCTTTTCCATGTTTCCTTTCATGTAGTTTCAATTTCTTTGGAAAATCCTCAAATTGTCTTTTGTAATTTAATATCTTAAATTCAAGTTTTATAAAAATGCATCTGATAATTTCAAATAACAACAGTGGTATGGGTCTGTGTATATGATTGGCTATTGTTGCACCCGAGTCTCATTCATTTGTCTTATCTCATAGTGTGCCTGGTTATTCTTTATGGTTAGTATTATTATCTGCAAGACACTGTTTTTGAAAAAAATACAAGAATGATGCAAGACCTAGGATAATATTATCTTATTTGATCAAGAATTTTTCATTTAATTCTCACAAGATCCTAGGGATTACAGCAATGCCCTATTTCCTGAATTCAACTTCAATGAGTTAGATGATTCAAATTTGTAGTGCAGTCCCTCTGGAGACTAGACTACTCAAGTACACTATTATTTCTATTACATACTTTTTTGGAGCCCTTGGCAGGGACCAGTATTCGGATTGTATCCTCCTAGTTGCAGAGGTTGTCAAAAGCACTATGCAGCCTCTTAGTCTCTCAATTACCAGTGATAGCAGCAGCTGACCCTAGCTGAAAAGCAGCACTAAACACAACACTTACCTCTTTGAAATTTCATTTTATTTCAAATATTGTCTTGTTAAAAGGCCATTTTTAAAACATATATGGTTTAATCAGAGTGACAAAGTAAAAATTACCTAGTGAATTTTGACTTCAAGCCTCAATTTTTAATTCTATTATTTGTCACTTTTAGTTCCTCTCTTTAGTTATTATCAAAATTTAGTTGTTTATTTAAAATTAATGATTTTATTATCTTTTACTTCTACTCTTTCACATTTTTATTGATATTAAAATGTTTACTCTGTATTGTATGTCTAATCTAATAATTCTTGATTATGTTGGCTTATTTACTTTTGGATTTAATGTTTTTTGTTATAAACGCATGTTTCTTTGAAATTGTTCGGGGTTATTTTATTAATATTTGTATTTAACTTGTGTTACAAGATGAACATTTTGATTTCATCAAGTATTTTTCTTTCTTTTTAATAGCAGTATGATAAGAATAGTTATATTTAATTATTTATCTACAGATTTATTTTCTTAGGACAAAATTATATACTTAGGATTGTTGGGTCACAGTGGTGATATTACATTTTGATATACATTACCAAATTTTTTCTATAAATGTTCACTGTAATTTATATTACAGTACTATTTAGACTCTATATTTTAAGATGGGTATTGGCAAAATTAATTATTCTGAAAAGAATAACTTGGATGATGATAGAACTGAGGATTAAGCTTCATATAAAAATATTAGTTTATGTACTATTACATATTTTCACCTGATAACTTTATCAAACATAAGTCTATGTAATAAACATTGTAGTCCTATGGCATATTTTGTGTGTGTTTATTAATCTAATTGTGTATTTATTCAACAATATTTTCTGAGTGGCTAATATATGTCAGGCAATGAGGTGTTCAAATACAAGCTATAATGAAACTTATAGTCTAGTGGAGGATACTTTTAATAAACAGGTTAAAAACAAAATGTTTAAAGAGCCAAAACATATGCAGTGCTAAATGCTGGGTAAGGGCATTCTGTTCCCTTCTCTAGAAAAGGTAGGGAAAGTCTCTTGTATTATGTATCAGTTAGGTGTGTGTAGGCAATGTGTTTAGTGTAGAAATCAACCCATAGAAAAAGCACAAAGAGATGGAAAAAGATGCCTAGAAGGTGGCAAACTCAGTGACAGAGTAACAGGAGGTAAATTCGCAAAAGAAAAGCAGTGAGTAAGTCAAGCAAAACTCAGTAGATCGAGGAAAGGAATGACGATTTAATTCTCAGAACACCAAAAAATTATTGACGGTTTTTCAGCAGAGTTATGATATAAGCTGATATATATATTTTTAATTAAACTGTCTTATGACCCAGTGATTCCACTTGTAGGAACTTATCTGAAGAAACCCAAAACATTAATTTGGATGAATATAAGCATCCCTATGTTCACTGCAGCACTATTTACAATAGCCAAGATGTGGAAGCAACCCAAGTGCCCATTAATAAATGATTGGATAAAGGTTGTGGCATATACACACAAGGAAATATTAGTCATAAAGAAAAGAATGAGATCTTACCATTTGAAAGCATGGATGAACCTAGAGGGAATTATGCTCAGTGAAATATGCCAGTCAGAGAAAGACAAATACCCTGTGGTTTAACTTAAAGGTGAAATCTAGAAAACAAAATAAGCAAACACAATTAAAACAGATTCATAGGCTCAGAGAGCAAACTGGTGGTTTTCAGAGAGGAGGGGATTAGGGAACTGGGTATTATGAAGCACAAATTAATAGTTACAAAATGGCCATGAGAAGAGTGGGGAATAAAGTTAATAATATTGTGATAACTATGTATGGTGCTAGTTGGGGTACTGGAAATATTGAGGTGAATACTATGTAAAATATGTGATTCTCTACTACTAAGCTATACACCTGACACAAAATAAAATTGAAAGAAAAAATGATATACTCTATATGGAACATGAATACTAATCAAAGGCACCTTTGTATACTGGAAAGCAATTTGGTGCTGTATTTTAAAAACCCTAAAAGATGCAAATTAGAACCACAATGAGATACCACTTTATACCAGTCAGAATGGCTATCATAAACAAAGCAACAAACAACAAGTGCTGGAGAGGTTGTGGGGAAAAGGGGACCCTAGTTCACTGTTGGTGGGATTGCAGACTGGTACAACCACTATGGAAAACAGTATGGAATTTTCTAAGAAAACTAAAAATGAACGTGCCTTTTGACCCAGCAATTCCACTGTTAGGACTATATCCTAAGAACCCTGAAGCACCAATCCAAAAGAACCTATGCACCCGGATGTTCATAGCAGCACAATTTACAATAGCCAAGAGTTGGAAGCAACCTAGATGCCCATTGGTAAATGACTGGATCAAAAAACTATGGTACATTTACACAATGGAATTCTATGCTGCAGAAAGGAAGAAGGAGCTCCTACCCTTTGCAACACCATGGATGGAACTGGAAAGCATTATGCTGAGTGAAATAAGCCAGGAGGTGAAAGACAAGTACCATATGATAACAAATACAAATACCATTCCTGTTGTTTAACAGGAATCTAAACAACAAACAAGCAAGCAAAATATGATCAAAGACACTGAAACACGAACACGAACAGGCTCACAGGGACTAGGGGGGGAAGGGAGAGAATCACAGGGGAAAAGGGGAAGGACTCACATGAACAAGTATAAAGGACACATGGACAATAACTAAGGTGGGGGGTGGAAATGGGAGGGAGATGGGGAGCACCGGGAGGGGGCAGGGCTTGGAATATAGACAGAAAACTGTACTTGAACAAGAATTAAATTAAAGAATAAAAATAAATAAAAACCCTAAAAGATGTCCTTTTGATACAACAAATTTCTTTTTAGAAATCTGGTAGGCAGAATCTGGGGCAATGATGTATATATGTAAAACAATGCTTGTCACAGAATTATTTATAAGAGCCGAATTTTGGAAACCACGTAGCATTGCAGGAAATTATTTTATACACTTACAGTATGGTCACACAATAGAATACTATATAGTCTTATTAAACAATGCCTTTTGAAAACAGTTAATGACATGTAAAGAAGAAATGTGATCATAAATTATATTTGGGGGGGAAAAGTTCACTCTAAATTTTTTTAAAGGATGGCTTATAGACCACTAACAGTGAAAGAAGGGAATCAAAGCACTTCATTATAGGGGTTGGCAAGAGCAGGTTACAGTTGTTCACATGGAAAAAACATAAAGGTGATGAATGTTAAAATAGTTTTATTAACTCAAAAGAATGTCACAATGACACAGTAAACCAACTTTTGCTCACCCTTGTATTTCAGTAGTCTAATGGAGAGATGGTGATAGCTTGGAATAGAAAGCTGTAGCGAGATTGAGAAAAATGTATAGATGATAGATAGATAGATTGATTGATTGATAGATAGATGATAGATAATAGATGCAAGATATATTTTAGAGGCATACTCAACAGAACTACATGATAGAATGAAAAAGAATCAAGAATGACTCCGTTTTTTGACTTGAAGAACTGAACACACAATGATTCAAATGAATAACATGGAAACAGGAAAACAGGCACCTGGAATCCGGTGTTCCATAGAGTTACATTGTTTCCATCTGCCTGATGCAATGCACTCTAAGCTTCCCTGCACAGGAATTCTCCTTTATTCTTTCACCACATTGCCTAGCACAATGACTAGTATAGAAAATGCACCCAATAAGCTTTTGCTGAGTGAATGGCTATATGCATAATTAAAGAAAATAAAGATTACCCTTTGTCTTTTCAGACTGGACAACTAGAAATAATGGCTCATAATTAAAGGCAGACAGATTTCACTCTGTGTAAATATTGCCAGATAATTAGAACTCCACAAATGAAAGAGTCTGATTTCAGAATAGTTTGTTCTCTGATAACTGAAATATTTAAGTAGAATTTTGTTGAAAATAAGACAGGTATCTAATTTTGAAATAAATTGAAAATTAACTCAGGCAGAAAATATTAATTCTAACTCTTCTTCTTAATTTCTCTTTAAGTTCAGAATACTTTTCATTGTCCATACCTCTGAACAATGACTTCAATTTCCTGTTAATTGAGTTAGTGAACTTATGTTAAAGGAGGATCTTCAAACACCAGAGAGAAAATGAAAAGAACTGCTTCCTCTGTTCACATGCACACAGTCTAGGTCGTATACTTGCCAGTGATCAGCCAGAGTGCCAAGAAGTCTGGCCCAACTGATCACAACTAAATAGAAACCATAAGACATTCTCCTGATCAGACTCTCTTCACCTGCTTTAACAAGTAACAAAGACAATGGGAGGTTGTGTTTTGTTTAGAGGAAGATTGGCGGGATTAGTAAAATTGGACTTTGCTAGTTATCACAGTTTTTGAGTTTAGGGAATCTTTCTAAAGCCTCCATTTTACACTGGACCGAAGACTCTGCACAAGCCCTATGGCATGGAGAAGGCAGAAAGCTTTTAAAAATCTGATTCTTCCAGAAGTATTTACTTCTCATACACATTACTTATAAAATTTAAAGGCCATGGATGTGAAAATAGATGGATCTTGGTAACCGTAATGATTCTGGTTAAACATCAGTTAGAATGTTGTTACTGTTTTTCTTTCCTTTCTTTCTTTCTTTCTTTTTTTGGGGGGGGTGTGGTGGATGGGAGCTATGAGGTAGGTGACAGTGGAGTGAGCAAGGATCCCAGCTCACCACTGACATTTTTCACCTAAGACACTCGGCTTTTATAGCTTTTCTTACAGTTTCAAGTCAGTTTATTTTGTAGAAAGGGACTTGTACTTAGAAACAGTTTTAACACCCGTAGATAAATTCACTCATAAGACTTTTTGTACCTTGAATATTCCATGGGTATGTATCACTATTCAACTTAACTAATAATTCATGCAGGATAACCCTTCCGTACCAACTGTACAAGTCCATCGATCCTTTGATTTAGATATATTGAACCTAGAAAATAGCATGCGGAAGATAAATTAGAAGTGTACGTTCATTTGCTTTTAGTAAACTGTATCAGAAACTTTTACAAACTCTGTTTAAAAGGCAAAGCCCACAAAACTTCAATAATTAAAAGTATGGCATACTCAGCTGAAATTCCTGTACATCAAGAGTATGAAATAAATATGTATTAAAATGATGTTTTTGCATCTGTTTGTTTGATTTTGTGAATGTGCATAGTTGATTTTTTAGAACATCTGAACTTTAAAATTCTTTATCATGATCTGAAAAATTTCCAGATGTTCTTTTATATAATAGGACTTTGTCTAGTTTTTATCTCTATTTCAAACATATTCTCTGAAAAACATGAACAGACACAAGGAAAGTAATGAAAAGCTACCTATTAACATCTGTTTATATGCCGTCTGCTACAAAATTGCATCATGTTTATGGGTAAGCACTTAATAATTACTTTGGAAATTTAAAAAATGTTTCATCTTTCTTTCCTTTGTTGTTAGTTACTTTTAAATTACTCTCAATTTCATTTTGTTTCTGCGGTTCTATCCCTGTCTTTATCTTTTCTCCTTTTCTCCATGATACCTCTCCTCATCACATCCTTCCATGGAACTGCAACATGCTACAGGGATGTTTAATAAATGTGTTTTATTTTTAATCCTTGCAGAATGTTATCCCTTTTCAAGCACAATTCCCTCTGTAGATAACTTCCACCATTGGTTGTTATAGAAATAACAATTAATATAAAGACTCTGAAATTGCAGATGTGACATGATAACTGAGTCAAACAGTAGGTGCTTGAGAAGCAGAACAACAGCACTGAACACTTATTATAGTGTGAATCAGTAAATTGATCGACTATCCAGCAAATACATATTTAAGTACATTTTATTGATTATGCTATTACAGTTGTTCCATTTCTTCTCCCTTTATCTCCCTGAGCACTGAACCTCCCCCATCCTCCAGCATCCACCCCTTTAGTTCATGTCCATGTGTCATACATATAAATTATTTGGCTTCTCCATTTCCTATACCATACTCATCCTCCCCCTGTCTACTTTGTCCCTACCAATTATGTTTCTTATTCCATGTAGTTTTCCCCCTCATTCTCCCCCTCCCTCTCCCTACTGATAACACTCCTTATGATCTCTGTTTCTGTGATTCTGCTCCTGTTCTTCTTGTTTCCTTATGTTATTTTTGTTTTTGTTTTTTTAGGTTCAGTCACTGGTACTTATGTTTGTTATCATTTTACTGTCCATAGTTCATGATCTTCTTTTCATTAGATTAGTCCCTTTAACATTTCATATAATAAGGGCTTGGTGATAATGAACTCCTTTAGCTTTTCCTTATCTGGGAAGCACTTTACCTGCTCTTCCATTCTGAAGGATAGCTTCGCTGGATAGAGTAATCTTGGGTGTAGGCCCTTGCCTTTCATGACTTTGAGTACTTCTTTACAGCCTCTTCTTGACTGCAAGGATTTTTTTGAGAAATCAGCTGATACTCTTATGGGAACTTTGTTGTAGATAACTCTTTCCTTTTCTCTTGCTGCTTTTAAGATTCTCTCCTTATCTTTAATCTTAGGCAATTTGTGATGTGTTTCAGTGTGCTCCTCCTTGGGTGCAATTTCTGTGGGACTCTCTGAGCTTACCGGACTTCCTGGAAGTCTATTTCCTTCACCAAATTAGGGAAGTTTTTTTTCATTATTTTTTCAAATAAGTTTTTAATTTCTTGGTCATCTTCTTTTCTTCTTGCACCCCTTCAGATTTTGGAATATTTGAAGTAGTCCTGGAGGTTCCTAAGCCTCTCCTCATTTTTTGAATTCTTGTTTTTTCACTCTGTCTTAGTTGATTGTTTACTTTTTTCTTCTGTTCCAAATTATTGATTTGAGTCCCAGCTTCCTTCCCTTCACTGTTGGTTTCCTGTATATTTTTCATTATTTCATTTTGTATAAACTTCATTTCTTCCTCTACTTTGTGACGGAACTCCATCATTTCCTTGAGCATCCTGATTGCCAATGTTTTAAACTCTGCAACTGCTAGGCTGTCTATCTGCTCATTGCTTAGTTCTTTTTCTGGAGTTTTGATCTGATTTTTCATTTGGGCCATATTTTTTTTTTATGTTGGTGCTCCTGCTATGTAGTAGAGGGTGGAGCCTTAGGTATTCACCAAGGTGGGGCAATCCACTACTCTGCATTGTGGCACTGTATGTGGGAGTGGGGTCAGAGAGGGAACAATGCCACTTACTCACTTGCTCGGCTCTCACCCCACTTTCCATCACTTCCCATAAGTGGATTATGCTCTTTCAATAGCTGATTCCCCAGTGGATAGTCTTGTATACATTCTAGGACCCCATGGATCTCTCCAATGGACTCTCCTGTGAGGCTGGGAGCTTTTCCCACTGCCACAAACCCCACAGGTTTTTACAGCCAGAGGTTTTGAGGCTTCAGTTTCCCATGCTGGCACCCTGGATTGCACGGGCTCCCCAGTTGTTCCCCCCACCTTATCTGCACATGAGTGTGGGGCACCCTCTCCACCAGCCCCCACCTCACTCGTGTAGTCCGCCACCTTGCTGTGGGTTGTCTCTACTTCTCCTACCAGTCTGGATGAATGTTCTTTAACTTACTAATTCATGTTTGATTCTTTAGTCACCAATAGGCCAGATTTAAAGTGCTCAGGCCAATGTAGGATAAATATGGACCCTAACTTTGTAAATCTAACAAGAAAAATAACTGTCGTTTTAAACTTTTCTCCTGTGTTTAAAGGCATTCTTTTAAGTTCACTCACTCAAATTTTGGAAATCATGTCAGGGAGATGGGGACAAACCCTTTGCCGTGATTTAAAGAGGACTACCAAAAATGGATTCAATCTTTTAAAAAAATTGGTATGAAACATTTTACAAATGAGACTCATTTCAGCATCATTTTTAAATAATTAGTCCAAATATGTTTACCTTTGGTTCATTTGATTGCATTTGGCATTGGCAACCAAATGAACCAGGACTTGGCAACTGGCTTGCTAATTTTTCAAATTTTGATAAAATCCTTTTGATCTCTGTATTTGCACAATTTTACTTCTAAAGTTGAATCAAGTGTAAGCAGATATTAATAAATCAAGAACATCTATATATTAAGCTGTATAAACTTATTTTCTTATTGGGAAAAGGAAATTTTTGTTAATTAAAAAACTGATCATTTAAATTGGTTTAAATTATCATTTAGAAATTTCTATATTTTTCTTTAAAAATATAATTAATATAGCTACTCTTTCAGAATAGTAAAGTTTCTGCCTTTTTGTAGAATTTTTTCAAATACTTTATATATAATATTGCCTATCACACTGCCACCAAAAACAACAATAACAATAAAAAATCTTCACAAATACATGTTTAGTTTAAAATCCTTGTGCGATCAGCCCTGTTAAGAATGATTAATTCAACATGGGAAGAATAAAACCTCAGGAACTGCAGAAATGTTCAGATCTTGGTTGTACTAATCCATTCCAGTGTTCCTCATGAGGCTGTCTCCTGGTTCTGACAAAGCTTTCTCAAACTAGACAAGCTGGATTAGAGAGAGGGATATTACCCAGTATCACTCTCAGTAAATACTGCCTTCCCAATTATTGTGCCTACTTATTCCTCAAGTAAAAATATAAGCCCAATATTTATAGAAGACATATCAAGCTTGCATTAGTCATGTGGTAATTTTTTAATCAGGAATTTGAGAGATTTATGATTTATTCTAGACTATCCCACTAACTAATTTTGGTTAGTGGGACTTTGCACAATACATTTCAATTCTCTGGGGGAGGCCTCGAATTTTTCAGCTGTAAAATAAGGGTCTCTTACAGATACGACACTGAATGTGTTATGCGTTCAACTGTGTTCTCCCAAAATTCATACCTTGAATCTATAACCTCCAGTTCCTCAGAATACAACTTTGTTTGGAGAGAAGACATTTAAAGAGGAGGGAAAGTTAAAGTAAGGTTGTTAGAATAAGCTGTAGTCCAATCTTAAATTCTTGTAAGTAGAGGAAATTTGGATACACAAATAACATACAAGGATGCACACATACAGAGAAAAGACCATGCTAGGATACGACAAAAAGGCAGCCATCTGCAAGACAAGGAAAGGAGTCCTCAGAAAAAATCAAACATGCCAATGTTGTGATTTTGGATTCCTAGCCTACAGAACAGTAAGAATAAATGTCTGTCTTTTAAGCCACCCAGTCTGTGGTATTTTGTTATGGCAGCCCTAGCAAACTGGTTTAAAGTAGAATCACAGAATAGTGTTTATAAATCTATCCTAACCAAAAATAACCTCATAGTCACCCTGCTGGAAAGCACTCACTGGCTCAACAATTCTTTCAACATTACACATACTGCTTTGAAATAGTATTGCATTGTTTCTTAATTCATAGCATTATTATTTTTATTTCTCCCAAATGACTATTATATAGTATCTTATACAGTTCAACAGTTTTATTTATTTTTCTAATTGACTGACCTTATCTTACTCCACCATTATTTTTTTTACCTGTGAAATAAATTTCTTAAAACAGAAGACTTATGCACCACTAAATAAATCACAAATATTTTCTCATTTTCTATGGCAAGTGTAGTCCAGGAAAAGACAAATAACTACAAACAATATAAAAAAGATTTTAAATTTGTTATTGGAAATGCTTAAAGGGGAGAGCCAAACATAGAGCAACAGAATATTTATGTTCCAGATTATTTATTAAAAACATGTTTTAGGATTAAGACACTTGGTATTTTTGACATCCTGAGTTTTGGCACACATTAACACATATATTTTAGGAGTTGTTGTCAAAAATGTTCCACTGCTGCATCAATTCTCTTTTATTTTCTTTATATAGTGTTTACGAGAGTGATTATGCATGCATATTTTTACAGCTACTCATCTTCCCAGAATGCCTCATTGGAATACATCTACTTAGCTCTGAGCACAAGTATCTTCTAACCCATAGTAGTTGTAGTAAATGTTGTTTATCACTAGACAAAAATACTGATTTTTATATTAATTTACAATGGGGTTACCCATGCTTTTTTATGGTTGGTTTTTCATTCATAGTTACAATTTGTGATTTTAAGATGCAAATAAGCTCTTTAGTTCAATTCATTGACATTCCAAAAGATTTTATATAGGTTTAAAAACACTTCAGCTGTTTCTTAATAGACTTTTTCTTTAAGTTTTCAGAAATATTTGATTCTATGCAAGCCTAACAATTTGCCATAAATCAACAGGTATAGAACCAAACAATAACTTATAAATGTTGGACAATGAGCCCCAGAACAGTCATAGAAACTTAGTATTAACATGGCATTTGGAAGAGAATATTTATTTGAAAGAGAAGATTCAATAAAGTTGGTTTTCTTATGTACCTTTTACTTTCCTTGAATATAAGATTTATATAAAAGTATTATTATTATTATTATTAATTGTTTGAGTCAAAAGTCTTTCTAAACAAATTTTTTTTAATTTCTATTTTTTGGAGGGCCATAAGCATTTCAACTTTTTGGTGTATAGTATGATGCTCCAACCAACTAAGTTAACTGGTCAGGGCAAGAATCTTCATTTTTAAAATGGTCTGTACCTTCATGTCTGAGAAGTCCTCAACAAAAGGATTTATTCTTAGAATTCAATAAATAGTAAAATTTTTGTTATGGACATCTTAAATTTCAATATAGAATGATTGAAAGACTTTTAAGAAAAAATAATTTAAAAATTAATGCTAAAACAAAAACAAGACTAATATCCATTTGGATTAAATTTATTGCAAGGATCTAATATATATTAAAAAGAGCTCTGTGCCCTGATCTGTGAGGCTTGGTTGGTTGGGTGTCATGCTGCAAAGTGGAAGATGCCAGGCTGGATCCCCAGCCTGGATTGTGGGTCTGGTCTCCAGTTGGCGAGCAAGTGAGAGGTAACTAACTGATCAATGTTTTTCTGACACATCAGTGTTTATCTCCCTCTCTTTCTCCTTCCCCTCCCCTCTCTCTAAAAACAAATAAAAATTTTAAAAGTACAATACAATAAAAAGAGCTTTATCATATAATTTAAATATATATACCACTATTACTCTAAGATGTAAAAACAAAATTTCTTCAGTAAAATGAAGAAAAGCTCCCTGGCCCAATGGCTCAGTTGGTTGGAGCATTGTCCCCTACACCAAAAGGTTGTGGGTTTGATTCCTGGTCAGGGCACATACCTAGGTTGCAGTTTCTTTACCCTGTCCTGGCACGTACCAGAGGAAACAGATCAATGTTTCTCTCTTTAATCTCTCTCTCTCTCTCCCCCACACCCCCAACACAGCTCTCTCTAAAATCAAGGATGTGTTACATTCTTGGGTGAGGATTTTAAGAAATGATAGAAAGCCAAAATTCTATCTCTCTGTCTCTATTTTGTCTCTTGTATCTCCTCTCTCTCTTTCATTCACACACATATGCACACACACGTATATACATAAAAGAAAATTTCTGGTAAATGTAGTAAACCTATGTGGTAGTCCTATCTCCCCCCTTAAACCATTTAACATCTATCCCTCTATGACATTAAAGCTTGATCGCTTTAAAAATGTTATAGTTAAAAATGTTATATAGCCTCTGAAGCTATATTTATCATAGTACTTTTTCTTTTCCCCTCTCAGAACTGACATATTATAAGTTAATATGCTGAACATTTTTCAGCTTTGAAAGTATGAGGATGGAGATAAAAATGGGTTAGAGTTACTATTTATACTAAAAATAAATGAACATTCTTTGTCTGCCATATTCCTGGAAAGTTAAATGCCTAATCATAAGAATGGTTGCTTTTTGCTTTGGAGTTCTTTTCTTTCTTTTTTTTTAAGATTTTATTTATTTATATTTAGAGAGGAAAGGAAGGAGAGAAGGAGAGAAACATCAATGTATGGTTGCCTCTCGTGAGTCCCCTGCTGGGAACTGGCCTGCAACCCAGGCATGTGCCTTGACTGGGAATCGAACCGCGATCGTGTGGTTCGCAGGCCCGCGCTCAATCCACTGAGCTACACCAGCCAGGGCCTTGGGGTTCTTTTCTCCTTTTATGATTAAAAAAATCCGAACTTTTCAGTCTTATAAACTCTCCCTTTCTTAACCTCCCCCTCTCTATGTATATATGTATATACATACACATACATAGTATTCTCTATAAACATATATACACACTCAATATATCTATATACACACTGAATATATCTATAGATATATTGGATATATAGTATATATAGTATAAATGTTAGTATGTATCTATAAGTACATAATACAGATATGTGTATATATGTATATACTCATGTAAGTACTAAATACATATTACACATATGTATTCAAGAAAATTAGTAAACTGACATGTTTAAAATTGAGACATATATAAAATGAAGCACTGTGATAGCTCTGCAATTAATTTTAATACAAATAAACATAGGGCAAAATTAATCATTACACTAACATTGTAATACTTCGGCCATTTTACTTTGCTTTCATGTATGTGGGTTGTGTCTGATGCACTCCCAACATCACAAAGATATGTGTTATGCTGTCACCATGAACTTGTGTGGAAGGAAAGAACCAAGGTCAATCAATCAGGCAAGGAAAAGTTAAACAGGCAATTGGGCACAGTTGTGATTCAGTGTCCGATTGTAGTTTGCTTGCCTACTTAAACTTGCTGCTGTGCCTAAAAGAAAAAAGGAGCAAGTTGCAGTAACCACCATCAAAAGGATGATCATGTTATTTGGTTAAAAAATTAGTGATGGGAAAATGGAGACAACTGTACTTGAACAACAATAAAAAAAAGTTTCACAACCAAAACATAAAAATTAAAAAATTAACCTCTTGTTCAATGCATTCAACTTATTAAAGGTCACTGTCACCAATTCCTTTTGACACTTATAAAATTCACAACTAGATGGTTAAATAACTTGTCCAAATTGTACCGATTGTAAGTAGAAGAGCAATTATTTAAACCCAGGCCATTCTGCCAGACACAAGGCCCTTCTGTTTCCCATTAGGCGAAGCTGCTTTATCTGAATGTCAGCCCTACTCAAAAGAGAGCATGTGGTAGTGTAGAAGTGTTGTAGATACCACTGGACTTTCATTGCCAAATCCAATCCTTCTTTCATTAAATATTCTGTCAAGTATCTCCAAATTGTTGGTAAGTGTTAGGTGTCATGACTTACATGGAGATGCAAGAGAAATATCCCACCTTCCAGAACACAATGAAGAAACAGAATTCAAAAAAATTAGGAGAGGCTCAGGAACCTTTTGGACAACTTTAAAGGTTTCAACATCTGAATCATAGGGTTGGTGAAAGGAGAAGAGGAAGGGCAAGAAATCAAAAACTTGTTGGAAAAAATAGTGGAAGAAGACTTTCCCAATCTGGCAAAGGAAATAGACTTCCAGAAAGCTCAGAGAGTCCCAAAGAAGTCAGACCCAAGGAAGCACACACTAAGACACATCATAATTAAATTACCAAGGTTAAAATAAGGAGAGATTTTTTAAAGTAGCAAGAGAAAAAGAGAGAATTACTTACAGTGGAGTTTCCATAAGACTATCAGCTCTTTTCTCAAAAAGAATCTTACAGGAAAGAAGGGGATGGAAAGAAATGTCCAAAGACATGAAAAGTAAGGACCTACATCCAAGATTACTCCATCAATCAAAGCTATTATTTACAATGCAAGGGCAGATAAAGGGCTTCCCAGATATGGTGAAGTTAAAGGAGTTCGTCATCACCGATACTTTATTATTTTTTTCTTTGTAATTTCTAATTTTTTGCATTTTTATTGTTGTTCAAGTACAGTTGTCTCCATTTTCCCACCACCACTTTCCTCTGACCTCCAACCGCCACCTCCCACCCTCAATTCTTTCCCCATTTGGCTTTGTCCATGGGTCCTTTATACATGTTCCTTGACAACCCTTACCCGTCTTTCTCCATTATCCCCTTCACCCCTTCCTTCTGGTAACTGACAGTTTGTTCTTTATTTCAACATCTCTGGTTATATTTTGCTTGCTTGTTCATTCTGTTATTTAGGTTCCATCAGATTAGGTTCCATCAAAATGACTACAAACTCACAACTATCAAAAACTGAACCTAAAAACAAAACAAAAACAAAAACATTCTAAGCAAAAATCTAGAAGAGCAATCTAGAATCACAGAAATGGAGATAACATGTAGGGTTATAAGTGGGGAGAGGGAGGAGAGAGTGGGGAAAAGGGTAAAGGAATTAAGAAGCGTAAATAGTAGGTATAAAATAGAAAGGGGGATGTTAAGAATAGTATAGGAAATGGAGAAGTCAAAGAACTTGTATGTATGAAACATGAACATGAACTAAGGGTGGAATGCTGGATGGAATGGATGTACTAGGCACATGGTGATAAAAAAGGAAAAAATGGGACAACTGTAAGAGCATAATCAATACAATATATTTTTAAAAAGAAAAGAAAGTTACCATTTAGTTAATTTCACTGGAAAGATTGCAGACCAGTAGGTTTTATCAGGATATGTTAAAGCATTGTCAAATTATAGCCAATGAGCAAAATCCATCCTGCTACTTGTTTTTGTTAAAAAATAAAATTTTGTAGTGTTTATTGTCTATGGTTGCTTTTGTGCTACAACAGCAGAGTTGAGTAGTTACTAAAGATGTTATGATTTACACAACTTAATATTTACTACCTGGTCCCTTACAGAAAAAAACATTGCCTACCCTTTACCAAGACCATTTTATGATCTGAATTAGCCATGCACCATCTAATTTCCCTAATCAACCCAGATAGCAAATATCAAACTGTGACAATAATTTAGTATCTTATCTTTAAATATATGCTATCCTATGTACATCTGCCCACAAGTTCAATAGCTGCATGAATCTAGTTTTTCTTATGATATAAGTATAGACTATTAATGTAAAAATTTTTGAAAACTTAAAATCAATCAACAAATATCCTTGTACATTCGAATATAGAAATTTTATATATGGCATATACAAACATTTAAAAATAAAAATCATATACTATCGTGTGTTTTGCTCTCTTATCATTACTATGTCATTAAAATTTTCTAGTAGAACTTAACCTTCTTATTTATCATGCTATTCTGCCCTGAATCATGGATAATCATACTTACCCCGATTTTGGACATGACCCATGCTTTGTAAATTCAAGTTCACATAAAGTGTATAAAGTCTGAAATAAAAAGGAGCTAACTCAATTTCCTACATGAGCCAGGCAAATAAAAATATTTAACCAGGTAGACACACAACTCTGCAAAGGATTTATGGTGAAGAGAGCGGTACTGAAATACCCTTATGGCCAAACAAAATGGATTTCTAAATTGAAAAACAAGTTTGCAATTTGTGCCACGAAAATATTGCTTAATATTTATTTTCTAAACTATATATCCACAAAAAATACCATTTAATTCTCATTTATTCTTGTTCCTCATCTATCATTTATTCATCCCTTTACCTAATATCACTGAAATTATTAACAATTTTTCTCATCCCAACGTGGATAATTTAAAACCTTCTTGATTAGGCTGACCCAGATAAATGTGTATGGAGGGTATCCAAATTAAATATAAGCATTCACATTTAGTAGATTATATAGTTTATTGTATCACATTAACTAAGGTTTCACTTTTTAGAAACAATAATGTAGGGATTTTTATTTATTTATTTATTTATTATTTATATTAAATATTGTTCGAGTGAAGTTTTCTGTTGTTTACTCCCATCCCAACTCACTCCCCCAGTGCTCCCCACCTCCCTTCCATTTCCACTCCCCCCCTTAGTTTTTGTCTATGTGTCCTTTATACTTGTACCTGTAAACCCTTCCCCTTTTCCCCTGAAATTCCCTCCCCTCTCCCTTCTGGTGTCTGTCAGCCTGTTCTCTATTTCAGTGTCTTTGGTTATATTTTGCTTGCTTGTTTGTTTGGTTGTTTAGGTTCCTGTTAAAAGTGAGATCATATGGTATTTGTATTTCACTGCCTGGCTTATTTCACTCAGCATAATGGGAAGAGGAAATGAAGAATAGTATTAAGGATTTTTAAAACCATGTAACTGCTAAAATCTGTTTGGTATCAGCACCATTAATCAATCAACAAATCATTTTTTAAATTTTATATTATTACTAATTCAATAGATTCCTTTCAATAGTCACAGAAATAACAAATTCTGTTTTCAAAATCTTCAAAACACCTTTTTATTACTAATTCTTTATGTTAGTTAAATTCTATGTAACAATATTCTTGGACTTATGATAATTAAATGAAAAATGCTGCATTTGACAATCTGTTCATACAAAAAATAAAATACACTAGTGGGGTTATCACCCTCTACCTTTTAGAAAGGTTGCCTAAATGTGTGCTATAATACTCTGAAATAAATTTAGTGTCATTTCATGAATTTTGGTAAAATAATTTTTTCTAGATAAAAATGTGGATTTCATATAGCTTTATATTAAAATTTGATTTTTTTACAAATGATATCTGATTCTAATTTTGAGACAAAGTACCCTATTTATTGGGTATTTTAAAATGTTAAAATTTATCCACAAATCTTCACATTCATAGCAAATTTGTGTAATTGTTTGGTTAATAAATATGAATACCAATAGCTATTATAATTTTAGTAATTCTCAAAAAATTTTTCTTTTACTTTCTGACATCTACTTTATGGATCATTTTACAATCTGGTTAAACCCCTCACACACCTATAAAATGTCCCCTTATCTATTCCAGCAATCAGAATTTTACCTTAGTTCATACCACTCAGAATTAATTAGGGAATGCAGTAATGAGCTGGTTAAACAATTATTTGAGCCATGAGTATAGGAAATCTTGCAGTGAAAGCATGATATTTGAAGAGTTTTGCTATACAATAATGTAGGACTACATAATATTTTATAATTTGAACAAAGTACTTCATTATTAACAGACCACTTCTTTCAGTCTACAAATTTATACTAAGAATACTTTAGAAAATAACGGAATATAAAATACGGAAAAATCTTTTATGATAAATATTACTGTTACAAGTTAGCAAATTTAACATGAAAGACAAATGCATCTACAGCATGCATAGCAAGCTCCAATGGGTTACAGAAAGCAGTGCATCCTGTTTTGAAGTACTTGGTATGAGAAGCAAAGAGTGTGTGTCTCAGAGGCAGTTTGGGGGACTTCATATAGGGATAGTATGCCATCTCTATGAAGTAAAGCAAAAACTCCTGACAAACACTATTTTGCAATCTGTTCTTAACCACTGTGGTGAGAAAAAAAATTTTCTTTCAAACTTTCAAAGTCCGAGATTCAATTAAAAATAAAACAGAGCATTTCCCTAGAGTTAAGAAGTGTCCATTATTGAGTCTGAACATCAACAAAGGAAGAAACTGCTAAAAGAATCAAAATTACGATAGAGGAAGCAAGGTAGAAAAAATTAGAATTTCTGCCATAAATAAGTTACTTGAGGAAACTAGTTTCCTCTTATAGCCATTTAATTGAGTAATTATCTCTAGAAAGAATGCATAAAGTATACTAGACAGTGATTGATAGACCTTATCTTTCTATTTCTGATCCTTTCACTTAACTTCTGGCCAAAATTTTATTTTGTGTAAAATGGGGTTGGCTAGTAGACTTTTCAGAATGGCAAAATCCTTGGACTTATTTTTCTTCCTTGTTTGCATGGTTTCCTAATTTAGGTCATATGTTCTCTGGCTTTACGTATTCTCTTTATTCTGGTTATTCCCAAATAAATATCAGATAAAACCTTTCAACCCTGTATTTGACTATTAACTTGAGTACCCGATAAATGTCTCAAATTAACTTGAACAAAAACAAACTCATGCCTGCAGCTCTCCTGTTTCTCATTTGCCTGGTATATTGGCAACCACCCCATAGAGAGACTCAAAATGTTGACACAGTATTTGACTCCACTTCTTACCTCATATTGGCAGAGATACCTCACTTTCCACTGATGATTCATTTGTCACTTTGCACAGACATGTTGTTACAGGAAAGTGACTGCCCAAGGAGCAAATGTATTTTCCAGCCCCTGTGCATATAACTTGGAGCACAGTGCCTCATTCATCAGTGTAAAGTGATATATTTTGTTTTCTTGAGCACTATGGTTAAGAGGTGAATGTGCCTTCCCCATTCTTCCTTTCTCCATCAGCAGGTTGGACAGCAATGCCCGAGCAATCCTGGAAGCCACCTGTTGAGGTGGGCAGATTCCCTGTGAAACTGAAGACTGTGAAAACACTTCATTACCACCATTGTCACCACTCACACACATTGACCAGAAACATTCACATTGGACTCTTGGAGAATAAAATGAGACTTTAGTAGTTTTAAGTCACAATGGGGTAGGTTTGTTACAGTAGTTAGTGTTACAGTTATTCATCATACCCAATATAGCACATTCTTCAAAATATATCCCAAATCCAGACATCTTTCCCCACTACCACAATAATGGCACAACAGCTGGAGCCACCATCAAATGTCACCTCAGTTATTGCAGTAGTCGACTAACTGGTCTCCGTGCTTTGACTTTTTCCTGCTTTTACCTGGTATTCATTCCGTAGCTAAAGTGGTTCTTTTAAAACAGAACTATAGCAATCTATATTGCTCATGTAGCTTTCCTCTTTAAAGTAGTCCAATGGATTTCCAATACATTTAGAGTGAAACCCTTACATGAAATCAAGATCACATGAAGGCCCCAGGTGATCTGAGCCTCGCTACGTGGACAGTATCATCCCTTTCACTTCCGCCCTTCGAGCTAAACCTCAAACAGATCACACAGTTCTCACTCAGAGATTTGTATTCACTAAGCCCTGTTGCTTGAACAATCTCCCTTCATATATCAACATGACTTGATCCCTCTCTTTACTTATGTCTTTGCTCCAATCTTGCTTCATTAGAAAATAATTCACAGATGGCCCTGGCTGCTGCGGCTCAGTAGATTGAGAGCCAGCCTGCAAACCAAAAGGTCACTGGGTCCAGTCCGAATCGGAGCAAATGCCTGGGTTGCAGACCAGGTCCCCAGTACTGGGCATGTGAGAGACAACCACTCACTGATGTTTCTCTCCCTCTCTTCCTCCTTTCCTCTCTCTCTAAAAATAAATAAATAAAATACTTTTTTTAAAAAAGAAAAAATAATTCACAGATGAAAATGGCATCCATCATCTCTGAGGCAGCATTTCAGCATGGTATCACCTGACCCTGTTTTATTATTTAGTGATACTTTTAACCAAATAATATAAATCTACTTGTTTATTTCCTTTTTTTCCATTTCCCTCAGTAAAACATGAGAAGTGTACAACCCCTACTCTTGAAATATCTCCTAAAAATTCCAAATGACATATTAGTCATGCCTTGGAGAATACATATTTTCATAGAAAACGACCAGTCTCTGCTTTATTTGTTAAGTAAATGAAGAAGTCAAAGAAGAAATTATTAAAATGCTAAAAATGTTATAGATAACACTAAATTGAAATTAATTCAGTTAACATTAAAATTAATTGAGCTAATTATTTCAATTAATATTCTTGTTTATGCCTAAAACACATTTTTGTCTTCAGAGATTTTCTTTAATGTTTATTATTTATACTTTGCATCATCTTAATAAAAGTTCCCAAATAAAATATTCAGGTCAACTGTCAATAATTTGAATCATAATACTTAATGTATCAGATATTTAAATGAATAAAATAAGAGAAAAGAAAGTTTTTATAATTTCAACTATCTTTGAATTTATTGTTTTAATATTATTTTACATGATTTCACAATACAGTATAAAAGTCATATGATCATATCAATAGATGCAGAAAAAGCTTTTGACAACATTCTACACCCATTTAAAATAATAATTCTCAGCAAACTAAGAATAGGGGAGAACTTTCTCAACTTGATAACACACATCTGCAAAAGCATATATTTAACATCATAATTTAAGATGAGAGACTAGATGCTTACTTTCTAAGATTAAAAACAAAGCAATAAGGTCTTTTCTCACCACTCATATTGAACACCATACTGAAGTTTTTGCTGATACAAAAAATAATACAAGAAAATAAAATAAAAGGTATATGGACTTAGAAGAGAGAAATGAAACTGTCTTTGTTTGCAGACAATATGATTGTTTATGTAGATAACCCAAAATAATTGACAAAAAACAAAAAACCTCCTGCAACTAATAATTATAGCAGTGTTACAGCATACATGGTTAATGCAAAAAAGTCAACTGCTTTATCACATACCAGCGAGGTATAACTGGAATTTTAAATAAAAAACACAACACCATTGACATTACCACCAAAAAAATATTTAGGTATAAATCTAACAAAGCATGTATATAATTTCTATGAGGAAATCTACAAACCCTAATAAAAAAATAAAAGAGGATCTAAATAAACGGAGATATATTCTATGTTCATGGATAGGAAGTTCAAGTAAAATCAAGCACAGTCAATGAAAAAAGGGATAGTAGACTTCATTAAACTTAAAAGTAAGTATTCTGTAAAAGACAGTTAAGAGAATTAAAAAGACAAGATGAGGGTTGGGAGTAAATCTTTGAAAAACACATATTTGATAAAGTACTGATCCAAAATATACAAAGAACTGTTAAAACTCAACAATTAAGAAGCAAACAACCTAATTTTAAAAAGGGCAAAGTATCTAAACAACACCTCACCGAAGACGGCTTACAGGTGACAAATAAGCATATTAATAGGTGCTCAGCATCATATGTCATTAGACAATTAAAAATTAATACAACAATGAGATATCACTGTACACTTATTAAGATGGCTAAAATTGAAAGCACTCACATTACCAAGTACTGACACAGATGTAAATCGATAGAAGTTCTCATTCACATCTGGTGGGGATACAGAATGGTATAGCCATTTTGAAAGCCAGTTTGGCAGTTTCATAGAAAACTAATCATATCCCAAATATATGCTCCAACAACTGTGCTCCTTGGTACTTACCCAGTTAGGTTGATAACATGCCTACACAAAAACTTTCACAGAGATGCTTATACAGCTTTATGTATAACAGCCAAAACATGGAAGCAACACAGCAGTCCTTCAATGTGAGTGGATAAACTGTAGTGGAGTATAATTCAGAAACAAATGGAAATTGGCTATCAAGCCACTAAAGACATGAAGAGGCCTTAAATGCATGCTGCTAAGTGAAACAAGTCAATCTAAAAAGCCTATAAAATATACGATTTCAACAAGATGACCTCTAGGAAAAGGCAAAACTATGGAGATAATAATAATATCAATGGATGACAAGGGTTTAAGGAGAGGGGAGAGGATAAATAGGTGGTGCACAGGTAGTTTTCAGAGCAGTGACACTATTTTATATGATAAACAATGGTGAATACATGATGTTATGTATTTTTAAAATCCGTAGAATTGCGAAACAGACAGAAGCTAATGGAAACTATGGATTTTAGTTAATACGAATGTATCAGTATTGGTCTATCAACTGTAGTAATAAATGTACAACATATTTTCCTCTCTATTACAAAGTAGGACAGCGGGACAAATGATTCTATGATGGGTTCTTCCTATTCAGCAACATTAACTATTAATAACTAAAACCCAGTTTTTACTTTTCTTGCCCTGTTTTCTCATCCATATTTTTTCTTATGCTTTCACCAGAAAACAAAAGTTAACATGCTTAGATTAATAATCAAATAATAATTCATACCAAATAATGAGATATGTCTGATCTTTATTTTTTTCAGTGCACATCACTAAAATTATGTGTCATTTGATAATAGAAGGAGGATCCTCAGTTTAAAATTTGGAGTATAGTCTATTCATACTGAAAGTAATTTTTAAAGAATTTATTTATTATTTTTAGACAGGAGAGGAGAGGAAGAAAGATAGAAACATCAACGTGTGGTTGCTCCCCAGGCATCCCCTACTGAGAACCTGGCCCATATTCCAAGCATGTGTCCTGACTAGGAATCGAACCAGCGAACCTTTGGTTCACAGACAGCACTTGATCCACTGAGGAACACCAGTCAAGGGTCAAAGTAATTTTTCTAATTCTATAGTGATATTTGAGGTCTTATGAAATAATAAAGTCATATAGCTAAAAATACGTTTTTTTATTTTAACTCATATGTTATTTTAAAGGAAAGGAATTGGTCCAAAGACTCATTGCAAACAGGTTCATTTTGTCCAATGTTTAGGATAAAAGGGATTTACCTTAATCAGTTTCTTAAAACCAGGTTGACTCATTCAAACAATCTAAACTTACCTTTACTACCTTTTTAACAGTTAATCTAACTGGATGCTGATTTCACAGATTAGTCAACTTCCTTAAATATATTTATATTTTGTTTTTAAACCATTATTTCTATCAGACAATTTCTTGCAATATCAAATTTCATGAAATACATATCAAAGCACAAAAAACACAAATAAAAGCACACAAAAGTACTCTGAAATAGTCTCATATCTTAAATACATATATACATAGCATGTGTGCATGTGGAAAAAATATTCATATTGATGTGTCCGCTGTGTTTCATATAAGTAAAATGATTAATACTACTTTATTATCTAATTTGAAATATGTTTACTTAATTTGCATCTTTCATTTTAATCACATTTCAGTTCCTAATAAAAAACCTCACAATTTACCAACCATTACTGACTTTCTTGTTTATCCACAAACTGAAGCAAGACATTTATACCAGTTCATTAAAAAATGTAACAAAGTAAGACAAAAACATTATTTGTTATTTAGTGGGCACCTTGAATGGTGTTTAATTTAAAACCATTAATAGTCACAATTTCGAAGAAGTTTCTTATGGTTTTCCTTGATTTTAATGTTATGTCACAATTTCATTAATTAATGTGTACAATTTACAACCTACTTATGCTTAACTAATAAAAATTCATTACATTAAGATAATATATATTAGACCACAGATTAGCGGTCTAATATATATTATCAATATAATATATTATAATTATATATTATAGTATATTATATATATAAATTATAATGGTTATAATAATTATATATAAATTATGAGGATTAATATAAATTATAATATACATAATATATAATATATATTTTATTATATAATTTATTATATAATATATATAATATATACTATATTATATTATATATAATATAGTATATATATTATAATTTATATTAATCCTCATAATGAGGTCAAACATTGAAAACAAATTCAGGCTAAGGTTTTTTTTAGAAGATGTAAAGTAAATGCAGTAAAACAAATTTGTATAAAATTAACCCAATTTTAAAATAGCTGTCCTGGGCGGGGCAACTCAGTCGCTGGGTTGTGACATTGTATGTGGGGGCAGGGTCAAAGGAAATCAATGGTGGTCCCCTCTGCCTCCTCCCGCCCCCCCCGGGCCGGGGCCCTGTGGTCCGTCTCACTGCTCACTCCTCTGCTGGTTTATCTGCGTGTGCACAAATGTGCAACTGCAGTCCGCCTGCCCCACACCCTCACTGGGTTTGCTGCTGGGGCCTGAGGATCTGTCTCACTGCTCAAACCTCTGCTGGTTTATCTGTGCGTGAATGTGTGATGGAGCTCAGCCTGCCCAGCACCCTCACTGGGTCCTTGATGCTACCCCAGTTGTCTGCGCGCTTGGGTTGACTGGGTCGGGGGATCTTTCCTGCCCGACCCTTCTCCGCTGCTTGCTCCACCCCTCTTACCTGTCCCAGTTGAATGGTCCGTTGTTGTCAGACTTCCGTACAGTTCAGTTTTCTGTTCTTTGGCCGTATCTTTGTTTACTAAACCTTTGTTGTATTCAAAGTTGGTTGTGGGAGAAGGCACAGTGTTTCCACCTACGCCTCCATCTTGGCTCCAGGACATCTTTAAACGTTCTAACATCCAAATTATAGGGGTACCAGAAGGGGAAAAGAAACAGCCACAAGTGGAAAACATATTTGAACAAATAATAAAGGAGAACTTCCCCAGTCTGGCAAAGGAAATAGACTTCCAGGAAATCCAGGAAGCTCAGAGAATCCCACAGAAGTTGGACCTAAGAAGGAACACACCAAGGCACATCATAATTACATTAGCCAAGATTAAAATGAAGGAGAGAATCCTAGAAGCAGCAAGAAAGAAGGGGACAGTCACCTACAAAGGAGTACCCATCAGACTGTCAGCGGATTTCTCAAGAGACCTTACAGGCAAGAAGGGGCTGGAAAGAAGTATTCCAAGTCATGAAATCCAAAGACCTACAGCCAAGACTGCTCTATCCAGCAAAGCTTTCATTTAGAATGAAAGGACAAATAAAGTGCTTCCCAGATAAGATCAAATTCAAGGAGTTCATCATCACCAAGCCCTTATTATATGAAATGTTAAAAAGACTTATATAAGAAAAGAAGATGAAAAATATGAACAGTGAAAGGAAAGCAAACTCACAGTTATCAACAACCACACCTAAAACAAAAGCAAACCAACAGGACAGCTAGATCAGGAGTGGAACCATAGAAATGATAGCAACGGGGGTGGGAGGAGGAGAAGGGGGGAGAAGGTACAGAAAATAGCATAGATAGTAGGTAGAAAATAGATGAGAACTTGAGACACGTGTTCATAAACTAAAGGGGGGAATGGTGGGGGAGGGAGTGTGCAGGGTGGAGGAGAATGAAGAGGGGGATAGAACAACAACTGTAATGGTATAATCAATAAAATATGTTTTTTTAAAAATAAATAAAATAACTGTCCTGTATCTAGTAACACCTGTGAATAGGAAATTCTTCTTTGTTTCTGTTTCTGGTTTGATTCTAAATTAGGCCTCACTTCATGTGAGACAAAGTAAATTAATCAGTTGGTAAATGGAAGCAATCTTCTTTTTCTTTGTTTATTTTGCACATTTAATGTTTTTATTGTATTTATAATTTAAAAGTAAAGAATCAAACTCTGGTCATTTATCTGTTTCATCTAAACAAATTAAATTTAAATCAAAACAGTTTCATTTGTTTTTTAAATATATTATTGATCTCAATCCAATAATCAATGTAATGTAAAACATATTACCAGAAATAATACTAAAAAGTGAGTAAATTAACAACTCCATACAAAATTTCGTGAATTTCCTTCTAGAAATCTTGACACCTCAACTTCCAAAACCTGACAAACAAATCAAGTAATGAGAAGTCAGTATATAGAAGATCCATTTCCATCTATTCTTCCATGTTTAGAGGTTTTCATCAAAGTTTTAGTACAAAACCGATTATTTCCATGAACACGAGCAGGACTGATTCCCTTGAAATTACAGGCCAGGTTGCCAGTGATTTTGGAGCCCAATAGAGGAAAACAGTGAAAATCTCACTTTTCATCATGTGGACTTTCACTTATTTCATCAGCCTCAGTGAATCACTCCACAATCTGAGGCTGCTGTGTCTTAGTCACCAGCTTTCTGGTTCAACCTTTCCAGAGGGTAAAACCTCCAGTTCCTTTGTTGTGAGGAGTGGAAAATAATTCCCTGCCTGTAAAGAGTAGTGTTGGGAGCCCGGACTCTAGGGACATACATATATGACTTGTAACCAGTCCTTTCATTTCAGCAGCCCCCCTTCCTCCTTCCTAGCCCCCCCATACATCAACCAACCAGGAGGTGTGTTATGTGTGAGATTTAACAGCTTTTTCTCAACACCACAGCATAACTGGGTCTGTGTATTAACTTTTCCAAAGTTTCACTCCTACTTGAGGACTCCCCTTTGAAATCCCGCATCAGCTCTTATCTTTTCATGTGGCCTACAGACAGGTTCTTCCTTCTAGGTAAATAGTGTAAAATATACCTCTTTGTTTTTCATATGGGGTAGTTGGGGAGTGAGAATGGAGCAAAGGTAGTCATGTGTGCTCAATCTACGTTTATCTAGAATTCTCAAGTAGTATACCTGAAAGTATAAATTAAATATTTGAATATAGAATATAAACACATAAAGAAATATAAACACTATTTGTGGAGAGCATGAAAAGTACTAAACTGTTCATGTACGGACAAGGAAAGCTTTAATAAATCATCTATTTTTTTGTTGAATACAATAAAATTGCTAATATTCCATCCTACTGATTATTTTGAAAAGGCAAAAATTAAACAAGCTGCTTGAGCTGCACTGTATGACTAAATTTTTAAAAATGAAATATTTTAAAATGATAGTCTAAACCATCCAATCTTAAACATTAAAAAGCACTGATCTGAGTAAATGTCTAGAAAAACAAATAAATAAACAGGTAAATTAAAAAGCAGAATATAGCAATAGGACTATTACCTTTATAAATCTATGTCATTCAGCCAAAATGATAATCTGAGAAAAAATACATACTGACAACTTAATTATTATAAAATAAACCACTAGAAAATAAACTAATCATCATCTTAAAAAACAAAATAATTAAAATTATTACAAAAAGATAGTATAGAGCAGCAACAATGACCCAATTTTATAGGTAATATTTCTAACTCTCAACATTCAGGTGAGCTCTAGAATCCCATTTCTAAAGGTTGACTCAGTATTGCTCCCTGGGTACTTGGCAACATCTGTAACTCTATAGGTCCACAAATAAGCTGATTACCTTCTCTACGACAGCCTGCTGTTCTTATTACATTCACTGTCACGTTGATATCCTAAGCATCTATTCAGTATCTCATGTTGAAAGCCTTCAAATTATCTTCAACTTGTTCTCTTTTTTATTTCATGAGACACATTATTAACCACATGTGCCTTATTTGACAAGGAAAATCTCCCTTGAACTTAAGTTATTCTCACTTTTCTCATAATTATTGCAAAACTCAACTGGCTCTAGTTTTCCTCCCTTATCCCAAAGGACTCCTCAGCTTTCTCAGTACAACAAAGCTGCTTTTGTCATCTTCGCTTAAAAAGAGAAAAGAAACAAAAACTTTGCTGGAAAAAACATATATACAAATGAATATGCACACACACACATACAAATAATATTTTATGAGTTCTAATACTTATTCTTAATTCTATAGAACATGATTTACGCTCTTTCATAAGATTTCTAACTTTGATGTCTCCCATATTAAAATTATACAGTTCTTTAATTTTACTTCTTTATGGATTATCAGGACTCTTTGACATGCATACTCAGCTCTAGTAAAACATGAAGGCTCACTCTTTTCTAATCCTCTTATTGTAATGACAATATTTTTCTCCCTCTTTTTAATTTTATTTTACATTTTATTTTTTATTTTTAGTCCCACTCAAGGATATGCTTAGAGAGAGAGGTCCTTGTGAGAAAGAGATATCGGTTAGTTGCCTCCCATCAGTGCCCTAACCAGAGATTCAACCTTCAACCTAGGTATGTGTCCTAATCAGGAATCCAACCCACAACCTTTTGCTGTATAAGACGATGCTCCAACCAACTGAGAAACCCAGCCAGGGACTCTTCTCCTTCTTTCTCCTTCTCATCACATTGAATTCATTACTGCATACCTAGTTCAGTTTTGCGTCCTCAGGAAATCCTCTTGTCCATTCTCCAGCCCTAATCTTTCTTTTGTTTATAAGCAAAATGTCTACAATATATAGATATATTATAGACTTAGGTATGCATACATATGTCTACATTATATACATTTCTATATGAAGACATGAGTGTGTATTTTCCAAGCTAAGATTTACCCAGAGGTCCCAGCATTAGTTCTTAAACCAGGATGATGAGTACTCAAAATACGTCTGTTCTGCCTAGATGCAGATAAGCAGGGGCATCATTTTATTAGCTCTAAAATGTAAAATAATTGAGGCTAATTATGACCCCATCTTATTAAGAACTGTGAAAGTTTGAGATTTTATTTGCAACCTAACAGATTAGCCTACCTCTGCTGCGGGGATGGTGGAAAAAGATAGATAGAGTGCTCCTGAATCAGAGACAAAGTGCTTTTCAATTGCAGTAGCCAGATCATCAGTATTTGCCCCACTTCTCCAAGCTCCATTCTCCGCAGTGTAGCACAAAGAGGAACAGGTGATGCTGCAGTGACATATGAAGTTCTGATTTTAGGGAACACATGTCATTTATAATGGACAGAATGCTTGTCTAAATTTCACCTTGAAGAGATTATATTTATTAATCTCTCAGAAAATAAGTCTGTCCTCTGCCCCAGAGGAAGACATGGTTTGCTCTCCTCCAAGGCTGTTTACAAATGTTGTTGAACAGTAATTTCAGAACAAAAATACTCAGTAAGGCTGCTCACAAGATACGCAGAAGAGCAAGAAACCAATGAGAAGTGTCTCTTAACAACTATTTGTAACCATCACATTCTGATGCATGCATAAAGAACAATGATAAGGGAGTAAAAGTGAAATCTTTGGAGTGCAATATTAGAACTATTATTCAGTCATTCACTAGTTCAGAAACTGACCTAAGTTCTGGTGGCACAGCATTGAACAAAACAGTGTTTCTGTCTTCTTGAAATTTACATTTTACAAAGAGGTGACTAGAAAATAAGTGTATAGATATATATGTATGTTAGGTGGTGATAAAAGTTGTAAGAATAAAAGCGAGGTAGAAGGATGTAAAGTAACAGATGCTTATTTAGAATGAGTGGTTAGTAATGAACCATGATTAAATGATCTAAAATGATTGACATGGAGCAATGTAGCTATCTGATGGGGGGAAGCTTTTTAAGCAGACGGACTGTTTTAAGGCCCAGAAGAGAGTGTGGTTGGCATATTTGATGAATATTACACAGGCCGGTGCAGCTGCAGTATGGGGCTGAGAGAAGTGAGAGGCTCTGTGGGGAAGTTGGGGGCAGGAAAATCTTTTCAGGCTTTGTAGATCATTGAAAACACTATGGTTTATTCTGATACAGGAAGTCATTGGAAGATTTTTAGCAGAAAGTTAAAATAATAAAACGTAAATTTGTAAAGGAATTTGTTGAAACTAGGCTAGATGGTGAGAGGACCAGCAGCTAGAAAACCAGTTTGAGTTGATTGCAATGCGATAGTCCAAGTGAGACATGATGGTGCTTTGGCCAAGGGTGTCAGTATGTGTATATAATGAATTGTTGGATTTGAAATGTGTATTGAAAATATACCTTGCCCTGGCTGCTGTAGCTCAGTGGATTGAGCGCGGGCCTGTGAACCACACGATTGCGGTTCGATTCCCAGTCAGGGCACATGCCTGGGTTGCAGGCCAGTTCCCAGCAGGGGACGCATGAAAGGCAACCATACATTGATATTTCTCTCCCTCTCTCCTTCCTTTCCCTTCTAAAGATAAATAAATAAAATCTTTTTAAAAAACTCCCCTTTAAAAAAAAGAAAGAAAATATACCTGACAAGATTTTATGAGTTTGGAAGGGGGTCAGCTTGATTCCAAAAAATCTAGTCTAACCAATCATAAGTCAGACAGATACTACATAATCATTCATTTTAATATTATATTTTACCACTATGTATTTCTGAAGATATATTTTCCATATTATTATGTTCAATACTATTCATTAAATTGTCTGTAATTGTTATAGTACCTAAAAAGCTTTTAAATGTAGGATGTTTTACATCCTAACTTTCATGTTAAAATGGATAAATATTTTAACAAATTATTTTCATAGGTACTATCTTTTTTCTTTCATTAAATCAAAGGCTCTTTGATAAATATTTTGTAAAAAAAGTTTTCAAATAAATTATCTTTATTAATAATTTTGCATAGTTTACCATTTTCAGAGGCTAAAAAAATCACAAAACTTCTTAATTTAGTGTCACTTTTTACAGAATGTATGTTTATCCTAATAAAATAATAATTCTATAAAATATTTTTTCTAACAAAATGAGATATTCTAAAGGGAAATCATTTAATTTTAAGGGCTCAACTAAATTATAATGAGCATAACACAGAAAGCACATTCTGCCACATTGAAAGAGGTTTTCATAAAAACCATCAGCTTTCCACAAATACATTACAGTTTAGTTACTCTCTGTGTGTATAAAAATATTTATTTGATAGCTATAGCTAGTATTTCAATTGATAGAATATTGCCTCTGTGTCAGTTCAGGCCGTCTGAAAAGTAGAAGCCAAGACAGAATAGATATATGAGAGAATTCTTGCCGAATTGCCCATGAAGGCTAAGGGCAGGGAGCAAGAGAAGGCAGGGAGAGCCTTCAGGCCACAGTGCATCTCTGACACCTGTGACAGGAAAGCGTGACAGAAGATTGGGTAGAAATAACTTCAGTCATGCCTTCAGTGTAGTTCCCAGGAATTGTTACCCAGGCCAGCAGGGAGGCCCTGAGCAAAAGTTGCCTAACAGAGCTGTCCTGCTTTGGGTAGGAATTGTCTAGCTTGAGCACCACTGCCATGCTCAGTCAGACATTGGCTAGAAGCAGTCGTGGGGAAGGAAGGTCTCAGTGGATCTAAGGAAGCATTCATTCAGCTCTGTTCCCCAGGGCAGGTTCTCTTGAAGAGAGAGTTGATCAATGCACCTCAGAATTGTCAGGGCCTCTGATTGGAATTAACTGATACTCTTTTTGAAACATCAAGTAACATTGAGATAAATTCTTTTCAAAGATTTTCTTCTGCAAATAAAGTTTGCTAAGTGACTTTTATAGCTTCACTTGATGTGTGAACCAGGAATGACACTAAAGATTAATAAAATTAATTTAGAAGAATTAGTTATTCAGACTAAATAAAATATCATGTTTCACAGAGTGATGGGTAAAAAAGTTTTTCAGCTCCATGTGTTAAATTGTTATCCCCAGGCATATTCTTCTAATATAACTGTTTTTTGTGGTAGAAAATTATTTATCTTAACAGACTTGTGTCTTCTGGTTCTCATGTGACCCTATGCTACTTATGTTCATCCATAAATATTAAGGTGCATTTTATGAAAGTTAATTTTTTATCATCAAAACTTCCACCTTGACAGGCATGGCTCAGCTGGTTGAGTGTCATCCTGCAAAGCAGCAGGTCTCCAGGTCGACTACTGGTTGGGGAACATGCCTATGTTCCTGGCCTGGTGGCTGGTTGGGGTGCATGTGAGAAGCAACCAATCTCTTCCTTCCTCTCTCTCTAAAAATAAATAAATAAAATCCAAATAAGAAAAAAATGCTTCCTTATTCTTGCATTGTAAAAATTCACTTTCATTTTGTTTTGTCACTTACTGGTAGCAAATAGGTTTATTGCAAAACCAAAAGCATTGCTAAAAAATAAAATTAATAGTTGAAGATCTGTAGTCAGAGCAATCAGATTACTTTCAATATAACCACATCATGACTATTCAGCCCTCATTTCTCAGACATATTTCATGAGGACCTAATCTGTCATTTATCAGATTTTATAATGATCCCTTTGGGCACTGGCTTTTGCACAAGCAGCCAGGGGATTGCAGTAGCAACCATTTCTCTCATTATTGCTACACACCAGACCAAGTTAGCTGTTCCCATGTCACTTATGCAAGCACCTCTCCTTCAGCTGGCATGCACACTGCATGCTACTTTGAAAGAAAGAAGTTAATTAAGTAAAGTCTGTACCACTGTTTCCCTTTCTCTAATAAAAGTGCAGGCAAAGGAAGCCAATAGCATCACTTATGTGGTAAAGTCAAATTTGGCATAACTGCCTCTGAGAAATCTTTTTTTTATTTTATTTATTTATTTATTTCCAATTTTATTTAATTATTTTTCAATTACAGTTTTCTGCCTATTATTCCTGGACAAGTATCTGTCAATGAGTCCTTTTCAGTGAAAGTTTGAGGTCACCTGATCACTGTGAAGAAATTTGGACAATTTTGTCCCAATGAAGATTCCACATCTAGTGTATAGTGACAATTTTTCAGAGTCCTGTAACAAAATCTGCTTTAGCAAGATATTCTTGGAATAATGCAATGCAACACCATATGGATCATTCAGTTTGAATAATCATTTCTCAACTGATATCCTCTGCAGTCAGGCTTTCACACAACAATGCATCTTTGTCCAGCCTCATGGTCCACTAGCTTTCAAATATCTTGCACTACTGGCTTTCTGAATTTAGCTGTTGGAGCTCTAGAGTTAAGAAAATCCACAGTGGACCAGATTTTTTCAAAAATATTACTTCTTCTTGTAAACCAACTCACAAAAAAAAGCAACTTTGCTCCCTCGTTTTTCATCAAGCAAGTAAGTTTTGCTCCCATTAGCACATCAGTTGTAAAATTCAACCAGAGTACAACCAAGAAGAATAACAACAATTACTTAAAGTTTACTGCATGCCACTTGTAAATGCAAATTTTCCTCATTTCACTCTTTTGAACACATTTTGCATAAGTGAGCTGGAATTTAAAGAGTGTAAGTAATTTGGAAAAGATCATGGATCAATGAGCTATGAAACCTGGATCAGAAGAATTCAATTCTGACTTCAAAACTTGGACTCTCAACACCAGACCACCTGCCACCCCTTTATCACTAATTTGTCTGAGATCCAAAGAAAATATTCTTTCAAAATATTACAGAAAAATACATACAGTTTTATTTTAAAAATAGTCATTCATAATCTTATGGGAAGCAGATTGTGTCATTGTAAAAAAGTAGATTGTGATTTTACTTGTCTGAGAGCTACCTGGCACTCTACCACTGACAAGTCAGGCTCAATTACCTACCCTATCTGAAAACCAGTTTCCACCACTGTAAAGTAAAAGAGCTACATGAAATGACAAATACTTAGAAATGTTCAAAATACATTCTAATATTTAAATGTTATAAAAGGGGTATGTTTAGTTTTACACAGCACAAAGTACACGTTTTAGCTGACCACACGTACTCACCTTGATGTCACTCTACAGTAAGCTCTGTCACATGTGGCATCTCACAACAGAGGCTACCACGTGATCTGTGTTTTATGATTGGGAATATTATGTAACTAGTCAATGTCAGACAACTAGCTCAGAGTATAGACACTGGCTTGAAATTAGCTCTCCAAAAGGTAAGATATTTCCACTCTGGTGTAGAACATTAGATAGGTTAAATGTCATGATATATAAGTAGAGTGCCTTAATATAAGTTCTGTGTCAACATAAGATTGTCCATTACAGAAATTTGCATAAGATTTGGAAGATGAAGGTGAAGCAATCTTCATGTTTACATCTGGGGGTTAGTGGAGGTGCTGTGTCTCAACACTATCTTTTATTATTGCGTTTGATAGCCCTTTTATTTTAACTTTTTTTTTCAAAATTCCCCCTCATCCTCTTGGAGTTAAGTACTAAGAAACAAGATTTTAGCTGGTTGTATTATATTTTAAGGACCAAAAACTACTGTATTTTTATTCCACCCCTGAATCAATTTCTGCCCCCTTGGAGAAGATATTGCCCCCACTGATATGGGGTTAAAGAGTGCTGCTACTTATGAACGTGGCCATTGATGTTGGCTCATCCTGTTGCCTTGGGCCACCAGTTGGGTCATTCTGCCAACTCCTGCTCATTTTGCATTCACCCTCTGTAAGTTCTGAGACAAGAATGTATACAACTCTGTCTATGAAGAGCAATAGTTCAATCTGTACACGACTCACATCATCAAGGATACAGATTGTGAGAGACAGGAGCCCAGCTTCCAGTTCATCCTTCTGGATTTGAGTCCAATCTTCCACATTCTATTTAACATTGTTCTCCACTTCACATTTAACTTTTCTTTCTCACTTTTGGCCCTGTTGACTTCAGGCCAAACACAAAGAAGCAGAGGCCAGAGCCTGAACTGGGCTACTTATCTCCCACAATTGGGTAAGGACTAATACTTGTAGTAAATGCTATGTATTACCCACAGTTGTTCTTTTTGTCTAATAGAACCCCACTTAAAAATAAGTGGTGACCTGTAACTGGAGCATAATCAACGAAAGAAAAAAGCAAACAAAATATACCCAAAGACATTGAAATTAGGAACAATCTAACAGTAGCCAGAGGTGGGGGAGGGACAATGTAAGGAAGGGTTTTCAGGAACTACTATAAAGGACACATGGACAAAACCAAGGAGGAGGATGGGAGCAAGGGAGGGAGGTGGGTTTTCCTGAGTTGGGGGGGACTGGTGAAAAGAAAATGGAGACATCTGTAATTAAAAAATAGAGTAATTTAAATAAATAAATAAATAAATAAAGCATTAAGTTGACCAAAAAATAGGTGGTGATTATTTTATAATTTTAAACTTAAATATATTGGTACAAATATAAATATATATTCTCAGTTCTCCTTTCTTTCACTCCCTATTCTGAGTTCTTTTAAAATTAATTCATATAAAAAATAAATAAATAGGAATTAGAGAAAGAAAAGTCCTGTATAAATACAGCCTCACTTTGTTCTTTGTGTGATTATTTCTTTTTTTTTTCAGTATTTAATGCATGGTTCCAATGTCATTAGCATATTTTAAATGATCCAAAAAAGAACATTCTTTGATATACATGTTCTTTCTAATTACAACACCATTTGCTATCAGTATTTGTAAAATTACTCTTTCATCTTTCAGTTTATTTTTCAGATAAAAGTATTTTAAATTAAGTGATCTCAATTTGCATTATTTCTCATTGAATAGCAATGTAAATTATTTTTTGATTTGTTTTTTTCCTTGCACTCTTGGGACCTAAGAGCTTGATGAGACACTCATTTATCCCAGCATTTAATTCTTTCCTCAGATCATTTATGATCTTCAATATGACCTAATTGTTACAATAAAATAATAATAGTAAAAATAATAATAAAGAAATAAAAAGTAACAGGCATTTATTAGGAAGTAATGTAAGATACAAGATCAGATGAGTTGGACAAAAAAATACTTTCTTATTCCTATGAGAAATTAATCTCACAAGAAGAAAAACAGTAAATTTGTGTAAATCACAACTCATAGTCTCAGGAAAAAAACCACTTACTGTTTATCTGTTAAATAAAAAATGTATAATAAATATAAAATTGAATATGCACTTCATACAGTTTGATGCATATTTGGAAATCCAAATAACTGCATTTATTTAAATATCTAATCATCAAAAAATATACTTATGTTTATTGCAAGCCTTAGAAATATTCAGATATCTGAGAAGCTACTATAAGTTCTATTCTGTGCTGCATTGTTTAAAACTGGTGGAAAACATTGAGGATACCCATTAAACTACTATACATCAGTGGGCATATATATTTACATATACATACACACATATATAAAGGCCTATATAATAAATGCTCTTAAATTTCAAATATGATTTTATTTTATTTTAGTCATAGCAGCACAATTTACAATAGCCACGTGCTGGAAGCAACCTAAGTGGCCATCAGTAAATGAGTAGATTAAAAAACTGTGGTATATTTACACAATGAAATACAGAAAGAATAGATGGAATATACTCATTTCTGTATATTTTCTCCTTAATTGTTCTAACAGTAGTTTTTCCATTCTTTTTTCAATATTCAGTTTGAGTAAATCAAATATTTTACTTTTCCTCCATAATCTCTTATAGACAGAAATGAAATCAGTGTATTAAAACTTAAAAATAGAGTCAGCCCTATATATTTTTTTTACCATTGCCACAGAGGAGATAGTGCAAAACAGCATTTAGGGAGCTTTGAAGAGTTTTAAAGCCAACATTTCCTGAGAATAGCTTCTCAGAGAGAACCCACATTCGGTGAGCAAATACAGGGAGCAGGCCCATGCTTTTCCACATGCCCATAAGTGGCTTATTGTAACAATGAGAGCCAGAGCACAAGGAGGGACCCTGTTTTCTAGACAAAGAGACCCAAGATTAGATACAGAACGTGTCAAGGAACCACAGGGCAGATGGAAATACGACCATTCCCACACCACACATACACATGCACTCATACACACATAAACCTAGAAATGCAAATACAAATAGCAAAGTATTATTTTGCTTTATTCAGTTTAAAACATTATTAATACTACATGTACATAACAACAATATCTGGCACATAGTCATAAATGTATATATAGCCAATTTAAATGTAAAAATAACCAATAACTTAATTATCATTATTGCCTCTGATGCTTTTTTCACTCAAGAGGATGTAGGCATTCTAAACATCATGCATGTATATGACAAATTATTTACAAACTTAATGGCATAGAATAGCTTATGGTGCTCAGGTTTTCTTCAGTCCAGAAATTTGGATGCAGCACAGGAGAAATGTCTTGTCTTTTTTCCATGTTGCCTGGGGGCCTTCGGCTGAAAGACTCAAAAGCTGTGGCCTGGATTATTGAGGTTTGTTTATTCATATGTTTTGGTGGATGATGGTGGTTGTTGGCTGGGGGCCTCAGTTCCCCACTTGCAGCTTCCCTTAGGTGCTAGCTTGGGCTTCCTTACAACATAGTGGCTCAGCTCCAAAGGCAAATTTTCCAAGAAAGAATCATGGGGATTTTTTATTGTTTTTATTACCTAGCTTCATAGGTCACATAGCAACATTGCTGCTGTATTCCATTGGTCAGAGCAATCATAATCCTCCACTCAGATGCAAGGTGGAAAAATGAAGACCTTGATTCTCAGCGGGAGAAGTGGCAAATCACCTATAAGGTGAATAGGTAGGTTGAGAAATGGTGTTGCAATTATTTGAAAAAATATGATCTGCCACACCAGGCAACAGATACAACATGAAGTCTAAAATTGATACTTATCTTTCTTTCAGTGAGTCTCCCCAAACTCAGTCTTCCATCTACTATACATCTGCTCACTACACTTCTTTAAAGAACAAAATGATTTTTTCACGTATCTTTAATTAGAACATTACTTGGTTGACTTGCTTCTGCGTTAAGTGTGTATCTAACCCACTAAAAGAAGATTAAGTTCTCCTGCCCTGGCTGGCGTAGCTCAGAGGATTGAGCGCGGGCCTGTGAACCAGACGATCTCGGTTCGATTCCCAGTCAGGGCACATGCCTGGGTTGCAAACCGGTTCCTTGCAGGCCAACTACCAGCAGGGGATGCACAAAAGGCAACCATACATTGATGTTTCTCTCCCTCTCTCCTTCCCCTCTAAAAATAAATTAAATAAATAAAACCTTTAAAAAAAAGAAGATTAAGTTCTAGTTTTAGACTTTATATTATGCAATGTTTATGAATATGCGTGTTAGAAGTTTTGACAAATCATGTACTTTATAAAGGTGCTTATTTCTGAAATTTTAGAGTGAGATACCTTAGAACACCAATTTGTTATGATAAATACCATGCGCAAGAGATAATTCAGAATGAGGGTAGCATTGGGATGAGGGACAACTTTAATTTTTTTGCAAAATTATAACACCATTGTTGTCTGAGCTGCCCTTAATTTGTAATTCTTATTGCCTTTTTTTGTAGAAATTCTCATCTTCTTGATGTTCATGCTTACATGGGCCTTTCTTTTGGACATAAGCACCATGGAGATATCTTAGAATTTCCAAATATGTTGTCACACAAAAGATAGATAGATGATGGGCTGTTTGTAGCATCAATGGTGACAATTCCTCTTGTGTTCTAGAAAATGGAACTCTAATTGGGACCTGAAGTAGCAATCTCCTGCTCCAATGTTTCCAAACCACTTCTTGCTTGCCTCCCAGGCAACCAGTATGTGGAATCAGAAGGCCCCAGAAATGATGATGGCTGGCAGTATTGATGAATATATGGGAGTGAATTAGATTACAAAGAAAATGTAGAAAGAAGAGACAAGGGCAGATACTTTGGCAATTCACACATTAAAGAAATGAAAAACAAGAAACTGCATTCATAAAAGGTATATATTTAAGTAGGCTATTTCATAGCCTAAGGTAACATTTAGCTCACAAAACAATTGATAGAACTGTTTGACTCAGAAGTAACTACGGTTTGTATTTAAAAACATACAAAGCTACAAAGTATAAATTTTATGTGATTGTCTCTCACGTTTATATTTATTCCAGGAAAATAGAACTAACATATGAGTAGAATAACTTTTACTTGTCTTCATTCTTGAATTGCTTCTGATAACCAGGATAATTGTCTAATCTTATTATTTTTTAAGTTTATAAACTGATAAACTGATGGAATATATTCATGTCTAAGTTCTTATGTGATCTAAAATAAAACAACTACCTAAATGAATTTATACCATATAATCTCACTTATATGTGGAATCTAATGAACAAAGTAAACTGATGAACACAACAGAAACAGAGGCATGGACACAGAACAGACAGACAACTGCCAGAAGAGAAGGGAGTGGGAAGGACTGAATGCAAGAATGCAGAGGGATTAGCCAAAGAACATATATACAAGAGATGCAGACAATAGCGTGGTAATGGCCAGACCAGAGGGAAGGGGGTACTGGGTGGAAGCAAGCAGAGGAAAGGGCCAGTGTGGACTTCTGTAAAATAGTGTAGACAGTAAAAATAAAGGGAATAGTTATTTTGAAAGAAAAGTTAGCAAAGAAATTGTTTTAAATTTAATTTTTTTTCCTTTCTCTATCAAACACCCTCTGCTGAGAAGCAAACAGGAAAAAAATCAAAACTGTTCTTATATTTTCAGTTTTCTGTCTTTTCTATAGTGCCTCACCTAAACAACTACAACAAAAAATAAACTCTGTAGTAATACTAATAAGTACTATTGGTTTATTCAATAATTAATTCATTTTGCCAAAAACTATTAATGTAAAGTAAAAAGTTTAAGAGGCTTTTCTAAATATAAAGTCATAGTATTAATTTGAGGGTTCGGTTCTTCTTTTCTCCAGTGTAACTAGAACCATGATTATCTTGGTGGGGTAAGCAGAGACCTTATTTATAAAGTAGTTAGTGCTATATGCCATGTATGCCATGGTTTTCTAAGTACAGGCAAAAAATTTTTTTAATGAGAAAAGCTGAACACAACCTAAGCAAAATGTGTCTAGTTAAATGAATGAGTAGAAATTCTGGGCAGAAGCCATGCATGAATATATCCTCAAACGTACATATACTATTTGGAAGCCAGTTACTTTGAACCTGGCAATGATCACACACACACACAAGAGCCCTAATAGTGTGGTAATTTTTCTTTTCACTTGTTTTCCTATCTATCTTGTTATAGTCTTTCCCAGTCTTTTATAGTTGTCATCTCATCTTTCTTCCTTATAATTTTCCAATACATCTTTGTGTGCCTTTATTATGTTACAGTTTCTCCTACACTGTAATTTAATGAGGCACAAGTAAATGGACATGGAAAGAAAACAGCTCAGCTTTTGAGCATTATTTACCATGAACTAAATTGGCAGGTGCTGGGCAATTAACAATGAAACTTGTGAAAAGGACAAATTTTCAGAAGCTTACGTACTGAGTGAAATTACATTGTTTGTATTTCTAGGATAGGAAAGGGTGATATACTTAGAATTCACATAAAACTGAAGCAGTATTTTGGGAATTATATGGTGGTAGTCAACGCAAAAATGGCCAAGCACCAGTAAGCTCTGTGTCTATTTGTTCTGCTATTTTAAAGGATGATTCAGACTCTGTCTTAACCTGAGTTGCTCTATAGTAGTTTTTCATGATTTTAAAAGACATCCATGTTTACTTTCTTAGTGTGTGCACAGAGCAAACAAACATTTAGGTATTTACTCTGCATGGCTCAAATCCATGACTATACAACTGTCAATACCCCAAATCCATTAGTCAAATGCCTAGAAAAGTATGAAAAATAAGCAACTAGAAGCATCAACAAAAAAGTACAAAGTTTCATAAAAAGAGTCTTATTTTGACCTTCTAGTTTATCATATAATATTAGAGTGAGAAACAGGATGATGGACTAACTAGTGTTCTCTGAGGAGTAATATTATTTACTCACTTTTAAATTAAATTTACTGGGGTGCCATTGGTTAATAACATTGTATAAGTTTTAGTGTGCAACACATCTTCTGTATATAGCATTACATAGTTACCATCCAAAGCCCAGTCTTCTTTCATCACCATAGATTTGACCTCCCTTACCCTCCTCATCCAAAGAATTCCTTTGACCAATGCTCTAGAGCCTGATGAGCTGCTAACAGTGGGTTCTACAGACAATGCTATTTCTGCCAATGCCCTTCCACATACCCAGTGCATTAGTCAAGAATATGGGGTAAAATTCAAAATTTCTATTCAATTTATGTCTGTCTATCCTTTGGTTTCTGATTTCTATTGCCAACCACCTGAGTTTTCTCATGCCTCTGGCCACCCAAGGTACCCATTGCTTCAGCCAACTTCGTCATTTCAAAACTCACATGGTTTATGAAGTATTTTCTCAGGACTCATATGATATTGTGAATATATAGTTAAAAAGTAATTGAACATCCACTAAGGTCTATTATGTGCGTGGTGATGTATATATGTTGTCTCATTTACACTGCACTTGAATCTTTTAAGAGATATTATCTTCAGTTCATGTTCATAGCAGTCTTATTTACAATAACAAAGTGCTGAAAACAGCTTAAGTGCCCATCAGTAAGTAAGTGGATCAAAAAACTGTGGTCCATTTATGTAATGGAATACTACACAGTGGCGAGAAGGAAGGAACTCCCACCCTTCATGACAGTGTGGATGGAACTGGAGAGTATTATGCTGAGTAAAATAAGCTAGATGATAAAATACAAATACCATATGATCTCACTTATAAATGGAACATAATGAATAAAACAAACAAATGAGCAAAATAGAATCAGAGGCATGGAAAGAAGGAACAGACTGACAGAGACCAGAAAGGAGAGGGAAAGGGAAGGGGGTTAATGGATTATAGAAGGAGAAGGACCCAGTTAAAGAACAAATATAAATGACCCATGGACATGGAGTATAGGGTGTGGGTTGACTGTGGGATGGGGGATAGGTAGGTCAGGGAAGAGCAACGGAGGAAAATTGGGACAGCTGTAATAGAACAACAATTTAAAAAAGAATCAAGATATTTGAGAGATTTATGAGATTAAGTAGCAGCAACACCAAGCACTAACTAGTGTTGATTGATGACATATAAAAACTCAAAATTTCTGGAAAGCATGTTTCTAAAGCTTATACTTTTTTCTGCATTAGCAATTCCAGAAACTGAGTACTTTTGTAATGTGGAAGGCAGTGGTCTTTCTGAGTAGATGACTATACTTTCTGACAGACAAAAGGTAACAGAGGTGTCATTTAACTTCAGGAAAGTCAGAGTCTCTATTGGTGATGGCATCCTCTGTTTTGCATTCCTTTCTAATCCCTACATATCTCGTCATATCAATGGCCAGCTTTCCTCCCTGCTTCTTTCATTGGGTTGTACTGGTGTTTTTTAGAACCAGTGTGGCTATGAAAGAACTGAACTGTGTCCCTGCAAAAATTCATCTGTTGAAGCACATAGAACGGCCTCTATCTAGTACCTCAGAATGTAATTGTAAATAGAAAATTGAAACTAGAGTTTTTAAAGAGATAATTAAATTAAAATGGGACCTAATCTAAACTGACTGGTATCCTTATAAAAAGCTAAGATTAGGACATACAGACTCAAGTGATGCAAGGAAAGGCCATGTGAGGATAACCCAAGAAAGCAAGCCAAAAAGAGAGGTTGTCTGCAAACCTGCTGACATTTGATCTTGGATTCTCTCAGGAGCGTCTGTTCATAATTTAATCTTTCCTATGAGTCAGCCAGGCACCTGCTTGGCTAGCTGCCTGCTTGAGCAACCCAGCACCAAGGAATAGACAAGAGTCACACACAGTAACTATGCTAATCACTCAGCTTTTATTGAATGAAGGTTCACTCAAAGTAGAACTTCAGGACACATTAATATCCTACTCACACTCTAACAAACTAAGAAAACTACACACAGCAATCAATGAGAGATAACGAACCAGATCTCGGAGTCTCAGTCTGCAGGTCCAGGAGACAGCACAGTGGGCAAGGGAGTTGTCAGTTCTTGCAAGGGAGGATCTCTGGAGCCAGGTGGGCAGCAGGGCAGGTGAAGTCCTCACTTCAGCAGGGCAGAGCCTCCGCGGTTTATGCCCAGGGAGACCAGCATGGTGCGGGGCAGCACTCTGGCATGTGAGGCTCAGTTCTCTCAGCAGTGGTCTGCAACCTGCCTCAGTTATACCTTGAAAGTGGTGTACTCCACCCTTCTGGGTTTTTCGTTTTTTGTTTTTTTTTTTTTTTGATAAATGTCTTGGCACCCCTGATGCCAAGTGTGCAATTTTCCCAGGAGCCTATGGGTGGTACATGGCTGTTCTGCTTAACATTCTTGCTGGTGAGTGTGTGGAATTTCCCCAGGAGACTACGTATGGATGGTCCCACTCTGCAAATATGGCTGTTCTGATCATGTGAGCAGATATCTTAAGTGTGTCTCCTTGCCTGACGTGTCTGCTCTGACAAGTAGACAGATATGTCTCCTTGCCAAATGTGTTTACTCTGACTCAGGTAATCTTCCTCTTGAGCCAAAGTGTCATGGCTGACTGACAGCCATTTTAGTTGGTATAAGTGACTCCACTTTGTTTTATATACTTTATGCTGTCTCAATTGGACCAATGACATTTCATTCGTCCTGCTCTCCACAGAATCTTAGCCTCTAAAATTGTGCCAAAACAAAATTCTGCTTTTAAAGCTACCCAGTCTATCTTAATTTGTTATACTGCCATAGAGACTGTTATGGTAGCTTTCGAATGCAAGGTTGATGCAGGTTGAAAAACAGAAGGGAGAAGAATTGGGAGGTTTCCATGTGAATTTTTGTTGAAAAGGTTTTTTTTCTTAAGAGCTTTGAGTGAGACTGGAGACATTTGTATGTGGCTAAAAGGTGGTGGTTAATAATATAATAATGCATCATGCCTCGTGGTTTAACTACATGCTCCTGGAAATACATCTTAACACTAAAAACCAGAGATAGAAATAAAAATAAATCTTCACCAGAATGGTTAGATAACTAGCACAGCTTCTCATTAAATGATCACTTCATAAAAGAAACAAAAACATGCTTCATTTCATAAATATTAGCGCTGCAAGATACCAATCACGAGCCAGATAAAGAGCACTTTTCAAGCAACCGCTAGTAATGTTTTGGACTATTTTGTGAATTACTTTTGTAAAGGGATAATCAACACAATCACCCCTTTTCTACTCATCTTGCCACCACACACACATACATGTAGGAGCATTTATGAACTGTTGCTGGGCGATTCTAAACATAATGTGCTACAAGCCTCTTTACTGAATTAAACAAACCGGTAAAAAAAACTATAAAATAATAGAGAGGAATGTCATAGTTTCCCTGCTTAGATTAGTTGGATTCTCTTTATTCACACGTGTTAGGCATGTTTGGGCACATTCCCAGTGCATCTGAAAAGCATATTAGCTTCCTAGCATATTAGTTCTTCCTAAAAGGAATAACAGACTTGTTGTAATATGTAAGGCACTATATTATCTAATATTTAAGTATATCTGATATGTTTGTCACAAAAACATGTAGTTGTATCAACTTTGTAATCCCATAAACCTACTCAAACAAAAATATTTTTAATTTCACTATCCATAAATGCATTTATTTCTGATCACCAGCTAAATGTATATTATCATTGTACATGCTTTAAAGTATATGGCACAGATAGAATAATATTTTAAATTGTCTATAATTACAACATGCAGAAATTACTACCATTAATATTGGGTCTTTTTTCTTCCATTTATTGATTTATTTGCAGGATTGAGATTTATATCAGGCAGAGATTGTGTCCCACAGCATGCCCTGGAACCTGTTTATTGTGGTTTAACAAAAAGGAAGATGTTCTTCCTAATTTCCCCAAAATCTTTTGTTATTTTTTTTAATGTAACAAGCATTGCCCAAGGATATTACAGTACTTCCAGAGAACATGCCCCTCGTCTCTCCTCCTACTCTTCTATCCTTAGCTTTGCAGGTACGTCTTCATGTTAACTTCACTCTGGCAAGATGACTGCTCTCTGCATTTCACATAGAAAAAAGAAGGAGGCACCAATGCTTATGTCAGTAAAGCAGGTTCCCCAGATAGGAACAGCAGACTACCACTTGCTCACCCTTAACTTAAAGGGTTTGAAGCAGGATGGTATATAGCTAGGGATTCTTCCCTTGAACAAATCAGTGTAAGAAAATGGAATGAACTGAATAGCATTAGAGAAGCAACTAATAATGTCTGTCATAAGATATTACATATTGCAAATGTGATTTTTATTGGTTGTATTATTTTAATTATCCTATATGCAATTGTCCATAATTTTAAAAGTTTTTGTAAACATTATTATAATGTCTACAGGCCTGCTGAACAGACATTTAAGTTTTTTTTCTTTTTTATTACAATATTTTAATATTAATTTAAGATACTTGTGTTCTGTAATGTTTTATAAAAAGTGTTACGTAAATTAACGAGTCAATATTTTTAAACTTTCAACTTTTATTTTACATTTGTCCTCTTTCCAGCCGTTATTCCCACAGAAGTTAATGTAAAATATATATATATTTTTAAAGATTTTATTTATTTATCTTCAGAGAGGAAGGAGAGAGGGAGAGAAATATCAATGTATGGTTGCCTTTTATGTGTCCCCTGCTGGGAGTTGGCCTGTAGGGAACCAGCCTGCAACCCAGGCATGTGCCCTGGCTGGGAATCGAACCGCGATCCTCTGGTTCGCAGGCCCGCGCTGAATCCACTGAGCTACACCAGCCAGGGCAAAATATATTATTTTAATAAAAAATAATTTTCAGTAAATTTAAGCATTTTTCTTGCCTAGCTTCATCCTTACCTCTCACATGGTCTTAATGAGTATTCTTCAAAATCAACTTGAGGTATGAAAACTTCAAAAAGCTTTGGAGATTCATTTCAACGTAAGTAAACATAAAATTTATATTTTAAGAATTTGCGCCCTGGCTGGTGTAGCTCAGTGGATTGAGCGCAGGCCTGTGAACCACATGATCGCAGTTCGATTCCCAGTCAGAGCACATGCCTGGGTTGCAGGCCAGTTCCCAGCAGGGGACTCACAAGAGGCAATTAATGTTTCTCTCCTTCTCTCCTTCCCTTCCCCTCTAAAGATAAATAAATAAAAATAAATTAATTAATTTAAAAAAGAATTTGCACTGTGATTTAAAATTTGCTTGCTAGGTACTTCTGTAGAATCACTACTTTTAGATAAGGGAAATACAAAAATAATAGTTAATCTGTCTCTTCTTTATGAAGAAAAAATTAAGAATCTTCAAATTAAGCTTTTAAACATTTTTAATGAATGATCATTAAGAATTTTAGCCCTCTGTTTTATTACCACTAACTTGAGAAACTAAACATGAAAGCAACAAATTAAAAATGACATAATTCCCTGCCTTGTGTTAATGCTGGGGCCAAGTGTACTCTCTCGTTCCTGTAAACAATACTGGGACCAAGTGAGATACTTTAGCTTCTCGCTCCATAACATATTACTACTACAAGATAAGGCTGGTCTAACTAAAGAGTTTAATTATCAAGCCTAGCAGCTTACTCATCAGGTCTCTCTCAGAAACCCTCAGGTAATTGTCTCGACAGATTTAAAGCTATCGTGTCCTACATTTTGACCAACTCCTGCAGTCACCAATCCCAGGTTCTCAGACTCCATCTGGAGTACCCTACTCTGTCCCGAGACACTACAAAGCCTGCCAAGATGCAGTTCTTGCTCATTGCTATTTATCTACTAAATGAAGTTTTATTGACCAATAGATTTTTAAGTCAGTTTAGGAAAAACAGCTAGAACCTTATATAGTTTTATGAGTAGGCATCAAAAACATCAAAACATCTAATATCATATATGTTAGACACAAATTTTGCCTGTTTAAATCCAGATTACTTCTTTTAGGAATAACCTACTATTGATGACCAATAAAAAATTTAAGGTAAATTTAACTTTAATCTAATTTTACAATTAAAAACTGAGAAGTAGCTTTTCATTTATTTCCAAAAACTTGATAACTTGTTGAACATATGCTGATCATTCAGAATATAATCTCAATTAGTAATACTAATACCCCTACAGGTTCAATTTTAAACTTAAAATAATAAGTCAAAGGCCAAAATTGGTGAAGATCGCACAGTGCAATATGTTCCAGAATTAATAGACCACTAGGTCAGAGAGAAGATGTATATTGTTTGGATACTGTGAGATTAGAGCGAAAGTGTGACAAGCAAATTGGGACATTTCTTGCTTTTCAAATCAACTTTCTGTAAATGGTGAAGCCAGCTACCCAACAGGGAAAGGAATGCACAGCTCCCCTCCCCAGCAACTCTCTAGTATATAACAACCATCACATTGAAAATGCCTGCTTTAAACAAATTAAAACACAAGCTTGGTAACTTCTGACAAACTGATTTTCTCTTATTGTACCCTAAGAAAGCAATGGTATTTCTTTGCAGTTGTCCATGTCAGTGTTGGCAGAACGATGTTTCATTCTAGATAGAAGTGGTGAAAGATAGATGGAAAACAAAGGGAAAAAATAGATTCAGAAGTCCTGAGTGCATTGTCCAGAAGTGAGATAAAGGAAATTCTGGAAAAATTACCCCAACTCACAGGCATTCTATCATTCCCTCCCACCCCACTCCTCCTACCCCCTTTACATTTTCTCTTAAAGACACAAAACTTGCTTCTGAAAAAGGTTAATTCATTTTTCAATTACAAAGTTATATAACTCAAACTCCATTAATATGAGTCTTTAACCTTCGAACATTTTCTTCAGACTAAAAAGTTTGTTTTCTTTATAGTTTTGCTCTAGCCTCCAATCTCAACAATCTCCATCAAACTCTGTGGCAAAAAAAAAAAAAAATCCAATAGTAACCTTCTAAAGGCATAGACTAGATTTAAAAACATGTGCTTGTTTTCCTACACAGCTACACCCTTTTGTTTGGCTCTTGCAGAATATTTACAAATATGTATTTGGGGGAAAGCATGTTAGCACGCCGCAGCAGTGATTTTCTCCTGGTGCCAGCAGTCCCAGTTCACACCGTGTGTCCGAAGCAGATGCAGTCAATGTGATGGCGCACGAGCAGGTTGCCTTTCTGAGAAAACTGTGTCCAGCATTTCTTGGAAATAGTCGAAAATGCCTCCTTAGAAAAGGCTCTAAGTTAAATAGGCCGCATGCTAAGAGAGTTATCTGGTTAAAAGCAGTGCCTGAAAACATACGACTTTGTTTTAAAATAAATGTTGGCCTAACTCATAAAATGCAAAAAGTTAAAACAAAATTACCCACCCTTTTTACAGACAGAAGATTGAAACTCTTTTGGAATCAATGCAACACAGAAAAGCAGTTGATAAAAATAGTGTGCTAACCTAATGAATCCTAAGTCACAGACATAATATTGTTCTGAAAGGCAAAAGGAAAAACTACCAAGAAAATTAGATAATAGCTTTTTTACTAGGTGGGGGTACAGCACAGACTGATTGTCATAGGATAAGAGAAAATGTTCAACTTTGATGAAAAATATAATTAAAAGATAGAATCTAGTAAAAATGTAAGGTATTTCTAATAAAATGTAAGCTTAGGGGAGGCCTGTCTGGCTTACACAAACAAAATGACAAAATGCATTGTCACCCTGTTACCTGCTCTCATTTTAATTCAAATTTAAATGATATTTGTAAACTAAGAGCATATCAGAACTCTGAAGTGATATTTCTGTTAGAAATGTACATACAAAGAAGGACTAGGTCCTGCCACAATCAATAATAGTGGAATTATATATACATGAGAAAACAGCCTAATGAACATGATCTTAACAAATTAGGAAATGTTTATCCATATACTATGCCAGAGCCCCATGGAACAAAACTTTCTCATGTAAGACCCTCATCAAAGCTTTATAAACAGAATGAATTGGGCAATTCAGAAACTAACAAATGAAACTACAGGCAAACACACCAAGAAAGATATTTAATCTTTAAAAAAAACAAAGAAATACAAACTAATGAAACAGAAGGAAGCTCTCTCCACCTATTGCACTGGAAAGTTTATGTGACAATACTGAATGCTGGTCTGGGGGAAAAGTTTGGCAATTTCTAAAATGATTTATAAACATGTTCATATTATTTAATTATAAATATCATAGTAAGAGTGTATAACCAAACATCTTTATTGCCTGAGGTCTATCTGTATATCAAGCAACTGCATTTCCAGGGAACTGGTTGATTTCATTTTGTAATACTGGTAATTAAGTAACCACATCTCTATGCTAACCAATACTCACTCTTCCCTATTTGGTTGTTAAAAGAAACACAACCTAATTTGATGTACATTTCTAATGAATATATAAAACTTCACAGCACCCATTTCATACTTCTTGCTTCTCTTTATTTTTTCTATGCTTATTTTCCCATCACACTGTTTTTATTTAGAAATTTTTGGGAATAAAACAAGATGCAAACAATATGTTCATCAGATGATGTACTATATAAAAAATAACTTTAGTAATACCTAGAACATAGTAATACTTACTAAATGTCTATGATTGTAACTTTATTTGTAAAAATCAAAAATGTGATTCAAAATATGAGATTATCTTTTCAAATTTGTAAGTGGCAGAACATATATTGTTGGTTTCCAAAGTTTGAGGTGGGGTGTGAAAAATGAATAAAGGTGTTATAAAGGTAGAAACTTATAGTTATAAAATAAATAAACCTGTGGGATATAATATATAGCATGGTGACAATAACTAAAAATATTGTATTGTATATCTAAAAGTTGCTAAGAGATTAGGTCTTAAAAAAATTCATCACAAGAAAAAATTATAAAAAGCGTTATGTGTAGTGAATAAATGTTAGCTAGACTTATTGTGATCATTTTATATCACATACATATATTGAATCATTATATTAAAACTAATATGATGTTATGTCAATTATATCAATTTTTAAGATACAATTTTTTAAATTTTAATATAGGAGAATTGTTAATATAGAATAACCACTTAAAGCTAAAAGATTAAAATAAAATGAAAATATACTTGAAATTTAATTTGAATTGTAATATAAAGTATAGGTGAAACTGTAAAGGATAATTAGAAGTACACAATTTTGTGCATATAAGAGAAAAAGGAAATAATGAGAGAGAATATATGTTTATGTATACCCACAGAAATTATTTTTAAGTGCCAACAATTTTTCAAAGAATTTATTTATTTATTTTTACACGGTGGAGAAGGGAGGGAGAAAGAGAAGGAGAGGAATATCAGTGTGTGGTTACCTCTCATACACCCCCAACAGAGCACCTGACCAGCAACCCAGGTGTGTGCCCTGACTGGAAATTGAACCAGCGACACTTTGGTTCAGAGGCCAGCACTCGATCCACTGGGCCATACCAGCCAGGGTGCCAACAATCTTATTTAAATAAATTTGATTCTTATTTTATATATTTTCAAATTATTGTTTTTATATTACCACCATAATGTAAAGTTTTCTCTTCTTAAAATAATTACATGTTGTCAAATGTTGTTAAATATTAAATATTTTTATCTTTTATAATGAAGTGAATTTTAGCTTAAACTTTTACCTGGCCAAGGCCATGGTTTTTGGGTGAACAGAATTTTACAATTTACATTTTATTAATGAGGCATTTGAGATCAGCAGAGCAACTTCCTGGATCAGCAGAGCAACTTCCCAAGGCCAGAAATGTTGCTAAAGTTAGGGGAAAATTAGAGACCCAGTACCCTCACACATTTCAGTTCCTACTGTAGTGCTTTTTCTGTTGTAATCATGCTACCTATCCCTCAAGCTTTTCTTCTGCAAGATAACTTTCACATCTGACTTAAGTATGATGTTGGCATATTTGTAATGCTTATGTTCACAAAATTCAAATTAATTTGAAGCTTAGTTGAACAACTGCATGTTGGGGAAGCCTTCTCCACTTCATTTCCTCTCCTGCAGAGGAGAGTGGTCTCTCTCCTTGGAGATGAGTGGGCACAGTCCAAGGAGGTGGGTGGGCAGCCGAGATACTGGGAGGCATCAGTGGGCAGATGGGGCTGTGTTCAAGAATCTCCGAAGCTCCTAACAGAGGCAGGAGGCCAGCAAAATGAACGAGGGAAGTCGCGAAGTCTGGCGTCAGGCTGACAGCAGGAATGTGAAGGGAATCCGTTAAAGTCAGTGCTCAGGCTGAAGGCAGCTGGACGATGACAGGGAAGCCACAAGGTTCACTGCTCACACAGCATTTGCGCCATGACTGAGGGAGCTGTGGGGCCGGGACGGGAGGAAGCAGCTGGGCTGTGAGGTGGATCCAAGTGCTGAGGCAGGAAGCAGGTGGTCACAGGAGGAGGAAAAGATGAGGCTTGTGCTGAGGAGCATCTGCCCCTCACACTGGCTCCTGTGAAAGGCTCTACACAGATTTAAATGCAGGGGGGAAAGCATTTTTTTGACTAATCATCCTCAAAAACAAATTTGACATCCGCAATGCTGCAAGGAAGGGTTACTGTGGACAACAAAGCAAGAAATGTGAATTTCTGTTGGGCTAAGTAGCCTTAGAATGAGCAATAGCAACAAACACATTTCCATGAGAGGCCAGGCAGTCAGTGAGGAATCACTCCCTTACTTCGGACTCTTCCGTTGACTGATGTGTGCCTTCAAGCAAGTTGCTAAATCTCTTTGTACTTATCTTCCTCCTAGAAAAATGGATATCTTATTGTAAAACATATACAACTTTAGAGAGAGTAAACTTTCCCCAACACAAAGCTAGCTTCACAAAATAATGTAATAATCATAAGAAAATGCACTTGTATAATTGTTACATATACAGTTAAATGGATCCTTTTAATAGAGATTTTACCTCTAACAACAATTCTGAAATGATAGAATAGAACTTGCCATTCTGGTTTTATTGTTGCTTTTAAAAGACTTCTAATATATTTGTTAATAGAGAAAATCAGATGCAAAATTTCCTTCTCAGGGACTATTTTAATGGAGACAAGTTAGCAGCACATTTTAAGTTGTCCTTTTGCACTTAATCAGAGGAAGATGACATTTCAGAAGCACCTCAGTTACAGTGGCTCGGACACCTTCCCTTTAGCTTGTGAGGAGGCCCTGGTCTCACTGCAACACAGATGCTTTTCTGACAAAAAACAAAACAAAAAGCCAGAACCCACAATACACTTTTTTTAGCAAATTAACTAAAATCAATTGAATATTAACTATATCATTGTTTCAAGTCTGTGCATTTTTAGAGAGACATTTAAAAACTGAAGTGTTACTTTTAGTAAAGTAGTGCTACACACGCACACACACAACTATCTCCATGTTGGTTACTCTGTTACCTTCCTTTAAAGCAGTATTTTCCAAATTTAACTAAAAATGATACAGATTCCCAAATTCCTATACCACATATATATTCTGTCAATCGACAGAATCAGAAGATCTCAGGTAGGATAAAGTAATCTGTATTTTTAACAAGAACATTAGGGAACAAAGAAGTTCAGGAAATTGCCCTGAAAGACCATGTGGTCCTGCAGTAAGTAACTCTGTTCACCTTAGGACAGACCGTTCATGACAGCACTAATGAATTGTGCATGAACTTGATTTCATCTAGAGTGGAGACATAATGTGTCCTACAGTACATCTTGTATGTTTTGACAAACAAAACAAATGTTTTGCTTGTGGTATGACCTTGTGCATAATCTCATTTACAAGAAGGATTTTAATTTTTCTCAGTTATGAAGGAGGGTTTTCTCCCTTCTGTTTACTGATTTTTTTCCAATGAGGAGATTGCGAGTTCTAGAATCCAATCTCTTCTGATTTCCATCAAAGTAAAAGCTTAAACCCAAGGCAGATTTCCCTGCAAAGAACATAATCAGAGCAGAAGAATAGAAGTTGTACTTTAAAAAAACCTTTTGTTTGTGCTTTGTAAGTACCTTTTCACTTAATGTAAATTAGAATCGATGCCTTGGTGAACTTCAGACACAAATAGAGTGGTCACACACTCACCGTCTTAGCTACTATGCTGAGTGCTGTTTCATAATGGGATTAGACTAAGACAAGAAATAGCCACTGTAGTTTGTTTCCTTGTTTTACAGATGTTTCACATTCTAGCTTCTTAAAATAAAAAGGATGAACAGAACAGAGTACACTGTACCAGAATACTAAATGTCCTCACAGTCCATGTCCTTGAGCAAATTTGAACTGAAAAAAAGTTGTTGAAATAAATATAATGAGGTAACAGCCATACGCACTAAGCTAAATTCTACCACTATCTAAGCTATGTATCGTGAATGAAGAATATTCTTTAAGTAACTATGCAACTTCCTTTGATTACTAGATTACCATGCTGCAAATTCTTGCTACACATTTGCATGCTATTAACTTACAGCCAGTGAATATATGAAGCAATGAGACAATAAAGTCATATTGTGACTGAGTTGTAAGTGCTCATTCATGTTACATGGTATGTGTGAAACCAATTTCCCTTACAAGGTTAAGGGTGGAGTGATGGATACCCGTCTCTTATTTTTGAGATGATTTTGAACTTTGAAAGTTAAACCAATTATGACTCATCTGAATAACAAATTTTTAAGTTTGTAGAAGAAGGGTTATTTACTTTCAATTAATTATAAGTAAACATCTTATAATCAAAACTGTAGTTATTGTTACTTGATATATACAAAATAAAAAGTTATAAAGCAACATTTAATTACACATTTTATTAAAAATATATTTTTATTATTAAATTAATTTCTGACTCTGCATTCATTCTGTGTGTTGATGGAAAATTTTAGTCTTATTCATGCTTGAACACTCACTTCACCCACCTTAGGATTATTCCATAATTCTACGTCTTAATTATTGCCAAAGTATTTGGGTAGAGATTAGGAGACACTCTGAAAAAAGGTCAATAACCTGAGTTCACAGAGTTTATCCAGCTTCAACTTTAAAAACAATTCAACTCTTCAGTTTTGATATAAATAGAACACAATCAAATCACAGTTTTTAGGAAGCATTATTACAGAGTCGCCACTTGGAAAAAAACTCTTTGATAAAGAGATATGTAATCAAAAAGAATTCATTATTAACCAATGAGCAAAGTGAAGAAAAGAGAAAACTGAAGAACTACCTAAGGAAGAGCAGACATCAGCTCATTTTTCCAAATAGTGTTAAAAGAAGATCTGTTTTCGCTACACCAGGGTGCTGCCGATTAATTTTCATGCTAGAAGGAGAACTCAGATGACTATGACTTTTTAATCATAGTTTAGTTCCCCTGAATCAGGGTGCACCGTAGAGTGGGCCTCTAAGGTAAGTTTAAAATGGTCAGAGAAGTACGAGGGAGAAATTTCTCCATTAATTTAAGAAACAGCCCGAGGGTTTAATTCAGATTTCTGCTTTTCAAAGGCAAGGACACTTATAAAAGGACAGAAGAAAAAGTAAGTAAAGGAGAATCATCTCTTGCCTCCAGTTCTGTAGTCTAATTTTATATTGCCTCTTTCCACTTAAAGTCCCATCTGATTTCTAAGAGTAAGAAATTTAGCCTGTTGCTTACAAATAGGAATCCTAAGTTTGCCTGAGTTACCATGTGATTCTAATGTTTTGAATGAGTAATATGAATAATCTCAACTGTTCATTGTTCTGTTGAACAAAAACTACTTTAGAAACAATTTTATAATCTGCAAAAAATAGTAAAGTATCAAGGATAGCTGGGGTGAATTAAATATAATCTTAGTAAAAAATGCATGCAACCTCTAAGAGGAGTTACTTTTAAGAGCGCATTTCTGTGACCATTCTCTTCCCACCATAAATAATGAAGTTGAAGAATCAGTAAAGTGGCAACTTCCACTTAGTTCACATTAATCATTATTACAGAGTAGTGAAAAAGCAGCATGTGGTTTTAAAGTCATAATATGCTTTTTCTTTATAAATATTTATAAGTGATGTGGTTTGGTTTTAACAGTTTTCATGTAAGTGTATGAAAGCAGAAAAATTCCATACTTCAAAAGTAACATTTTATCATAAACTATAAATAAAATTTCCAAGTTATTAGAAACATCACAGAAATGCAAATATATATTTTTTCATTATAATCAGTAATTTAACTGGAATTATATATAAATATATACACAATGATAAACTCATGCATGCTTATTAGTATAACAGGTGAAGTTTTTTTTCTTGTTCTTCTTTTTAAAGATTTTATTCATTTATCTTTAGAAGGGAAGGGAAGGAGAGAGGGAGAGAAATATCAATGTATGGTTGCCTCTCATGTGTCCTCCACTGGGAACTGGCCTGCAACCAAGGCATGTGCCCCGACTGGGAATCAAACCACAACCCCTTGGTTCACAGGCCCTTGCTCAATCCAGCTACACCACCCAAGGCTTTTTTTTTCTTTGTTCTTTCATCACACATTTTATAGACTTTTTTTCTGAATGTAATTTCATGCATATACCTTTAAAACAAAACTGCTTGAAGAAACTTAAAAAATATAAAAAGTAAAATTTCTAATTAGAAAGGAAAAGCAATGCTGCTATAATCACTTGTGAGTATAAATGAGAGAAGTATGAGAAAGAATAAAAACAATGGTAGGCCATTTTATGCGTTAAATCATCATCAGCTCATCTGCAAGGTGAGCAAGAAAAGTGTCTAATGGTAAGGTGAAAAAAAAAGATAATGTCTGTTCTTCCATGGACTTGTCAAAATTTAATAGTATTATACTGGAGTCAGAAATAGAGGGAGTTTCTTAGGTTTTAGTGTTTGTTAGAACCATCCATATCACTACTATGGTTAAAAATGCATATCAAAATCTTCACTCCCGAATTATGAAATCACCTCTGGGAATAGGGCTTAACACCTTGTATTTTTAACAAGCAACATGAATGTTTCTCATGCCCACCAAATTTGGAGAATGATTCATGTCTATGTCATGAGCTCTTTTTGTGAAATCTTTACCTAGCTTGATTTAAATATAACTAGATTCAGAAACACTACTTCTAATTAATTACATGTATCACTGCTGGACAGATATGGGAAAGGCAGAAGGAAATTCAAAGTACACATATTTAGAAATTATACCTTCTGAAAACTAACACTATCAATTAAAAAAGTGTCTAAAATCAGTAAAGGCATGCATGCTTTGAACATTTGTGTATTTTTCTGTGACAGCACACATCAGAGCAGAAACTCCTCTGGACACCATGGTTTACTTTCAGAGCAGCCAAAATAAGCTATTTGAAGTAACTGGGGTTAGCATTTGATCCAGACGTAACTGTTGTTTGATTTTGGGTGGACACCCTTCATTTCCACTATGCTTTCCTTAGACAACAGGATTGTCCCCGGCCCTCTTACGCATTTCTTAACCTGGTGTTAGCTCTTGAGATTGAAAGTGTTAGCTAGGTTTAGGTAAGGAAAGATAAACTCCAAAAAGATTAATAATTTGATACAGAAATTGATCAAGTCAGTACAAGAACTAGTGAATTCTATGTCATTACTCCATGGTCAAAGGAAGACGACATACAGTGAAAACATCCAGAACTTGTGGACACTGGATGAGTTTTTCGATCTATATGTGCTCCCTCAACTCTTGAGACTGACCGTTTCTACGATTCCCCCTCAGGGTGTTAGATCACCAAGAGTCATTGGCACAATCAATACATCATGAACTATTTTTTCTTTTTTATTGCAGTAAAATGTCATAACACAAACTTTACCTTTTTAACCATTTTAAGTGTAAAGTTCAGTGGCATTAAGTACATTCATACTGCTGTGCACAGAGAAAAGGGACTTTTCAAAATACAAATACCTTGCCCCCATACCCAGTAGGGTTGTTATTTAGGAATAGTTATCTGTTGTCTTAAAATTTGTTCTATAGGTGGTTCTAATGAACAACCACAGTCTACAGCCACTAAATTAATTTAATTTCTTCATTTAACTCAGTCACTCATTCACTTAATCTCTTAATTATTTATTGAAACACCTGTAATTTGTCACACTCTAGCTAAGCATTAAGTATACACTGAAATTATAGTTTGTATTATTCTTATAGTTCTACACGTTAGTTATTAAGTGTACATGATATACCAATTATTATTCTGAGACGTATATATGTATATATACATATATGTATATGTTTTAAATATTTATTTGATTTAATATAACCAGTAGAAAGACCTTTTTTGAACTTTTTAAATATTTATTTGATTTAATATAACCAGTAGAAAGACCTTTTTTGAAAGAACTTTTTTGATATCATTCTAGAAATGATAGAAAATAAAAATGAGTATAATTACATCACACAACTTTATAAAAGTGTGTTTATACTTTCACACCAGAGAAAACTTATGCAACGCCAGAAATGAAATTACTTAAGCCATTGGTAGCAAGGGATAATGCTGCTGATAAAAGGAGTGCTTCTAAATTTTTTAAGTTTTTCTTCCCACTTCACCCACGCAATTATTTTGAGGCAAATACCAGTCCAATGTAAAGAGTTCTGAGCATAAATGACAACTAAAATAATAAAACTACCTTTAATAAAGAGAGCTGCACAAGTTTTCAACTGCAGAAAAGGCTCTATCCGTGCAACTCTCCTGCAAGGCTGTACTAGACACGTAAAAGCTGCTGTAACAACAACAACAAAAAAGTTTAGAAACCCTCGCCTGAACCTGGAACATGAGCTAGATAATGATATGTTTTCAACATTTTGTGCTCTTTAAAAGAAAGAAATTATTGTTCCATTTTTAAGATGGCTAAATACCTTGTCCAAGCCATACTATATCATACAAGCATTTCTATCTTCATAGTAGATGTTCCTTCTATTGTGTTACAAGGATTATAATACAATAAGACATACATATTGCTCATAGTCCATCAGCCTATAAGAGAGGTAACTGGACCATCATGATGGAAAAAAAAAGAGCATGAAGGAGAAAAACAAGAACTTGTATAATTTAGGGGATGTATTGTATAAAATTACTAATCTGAGAGCTCAAAGGGTACATAGAATTTTCCTAAATGTTGAACACATAACGATTGTTTAAAGCAGGTATTGCAAAAGCAACATAGTAGAGTCATGGAATGATAAGATGCAGGAAAACTAATTGAATGTGGCTACAACATGAAGCAGGAGACTGAAGTAGAAGCAGGTGGAGTTTAGGAATAAAACATTGTTGATATTTCTTTTCATAGGGTAGACATGGATACACATGCATTCTAGAAAAATCACTTTGGTGCCGATGTAAAGAACAGATTAGAGGAAGAAAGCCTGAATGTTGGGATGACACAGAGTGGACTATTTAAATGTGACATAAAGATGAAAGGGAGGATTCAAGATACACGAAGATGATTAGATTAGTAATCATCAGACAATGACTGATGTGGAGGTATTAGACAAATAAGAGCCTGAGGGTAATGGCAGAACTGGATTTGACATTCGGGTTGTTAGTGGTGATACTATCAGAACGGAATATATATGATAGGTGGAAACAATGATTCCGGTGAAAATAACTCATGGATATATTTATTGAGCACAAAGTACTTAGAGTAAAGTGAGGTCCAAAATGTTCCATAAAAAGTTAGCTACATATATGAGGAGCTTGGAGGAGAGAAATGAACCATAGATGTAAATTTGAGAGTAATTAGCATGTAGGGATGGTGGAAACTATGAAGAAAAAAATCAACATGAAAAATTATTTGGGATAGATATGGACAGATATCAGATATTTGAGAGATTGAGATAATGTTTAATTTATGACTCTGTCAAGTCACATGTGCATATTAAAAATTTTATGAGTAGTTGCCTAACATGTGTAGGTGGTCGATGTTAATTAAATGGCCAAATAAATGAGAACTTACAAACATGTTTGTTCATTTTACTTTCTTTAGCTCCTTTAAGTAACCATAAACAGTATCTCATGCTGAAAAACGTAGTGATTTTTCTGGTAGGAAAATTTTGAGTATCTATATCTACATGTGTTTAGTACAAGCCAACATTGTGAAAAAGTTCACAAGAGACACAAATGAGGAAAACAAGGCTACACGTACAGATTACATGTTTCGTAAGGTTGAACTCCTAGTCAGTGCCAGACATCACGGCTTACTCCAAGTTCCAAAATGATTACTGTTTTTACTATTAAACTCTAGCATATAGCTTAATTAAAACAACAGAGAAAAAGCATCGAATGTGACTTTTGCCCTGAAATTTTTCTCTGTAAAACTAATTTTCTTTTTACCTAATGTAGAGAATAATAGACTTCCATCAGTAGATTAATCCTCTTCACTGAGTATAATAAGCCTAAGAATAAAGACACAAGGAATATGTTTGTTGCTTCAGGAGGGACTTGCATAATTGCTGAATGGGCAGTGTACTTTGCCAGCTACCTATAGTACTACATCATCCATATGAAAGTGGATCTTTTTTTTTTGCTGGAAAAAAGAATATGGATGTGTAGCTTTTAGCACTCTAGTTAGCAAACATGAGATTGCACTTTTATATGAGTTTCCCCTCAGTGAATAAAGAATAAGGAACTAAAGGAAAAGTTTTAAAAAGTATATTTTTGATACAATCAAGTATCATAATTGCCTCAGAGTTCCCTATAGACGCCGTGTCTGGAAGGTGTGTCAGCCAATTGTAATCCCCAGCAGTCAAAGGCAAGTGCTTTTGTATTACACCAAATAATAAAACATTTCTGCATTAGTAAATTATATATTGCAGACTTCATCACATCTACCTATTACAAACTTTCAGAGGAAGTTTGCATTACAATGAGATCTGTGTTCCCCAAAATATCCAACATCTCTCGAGTATAGTTAGTTGCAGAAATGAATCCTTATATAAACAAAATCTTACAATGAACTCCCACACTATAAGAAATTAACTTATTTTATAACTATAAATTTATTCCATAAATTCAAATTTATACGAATGTATTGTAAATTCAATCAGTGAGAACCATTAGCTGTTTTAGTGAAAATACACATTTGAAAATAGAAGTTACAGACAACAATTACAATATATAACTGTATATAACCACCTCAACATTCTAATGTAATTTGAGGTTTTGTTCCCATTGCACAGCATCTAGGAAATCATAGAACACTATTCAATCAGGTAAAGTTGGCAAGAGAGTTTTCATAGATGGACAAAAACTGGTGTGTCAGTAGTTCTAAATTACAAATATTTGGTAAGCACTTTTGAGAAAGTATGTTAATTTTATTATAACTTTTAATAACTGAAGCATATATAAAAATGAAAACTAGATTTAAAATATGCAGACTCTCTGAAGTACAAATAATAATTTGAAAATTATTATTCTGGACTATAATAGGAGATCCACAGCAATAGCTTTCATAGCTGAAATGTGTTAAAAAGGCTCAAATACTCCTGAATAGTAATTTACATGCTGGAGGTAACTGATAACATGAGTGGTCAATAAATTTCCTAGATTCTATTAGGCTGCATCAGATCTCTTAAGGATAGTTTTAAATTTAACAACCAAATAAACAAAGGCAGAGCGAGAGAAAGAGCATTATATTTATAATTAAACTATCTAAAATTAAAATCTGATATTCTCAGACATCCATAATCTCTTTTAATTTTATACAAAACAGCAAATAGATAAGATACATTTTTTGTCTGATGTTTCTATAGATTTAAAAGACACGGCTATCCTGCTATTTCTTTCTCTTTATTTATTTCAAGTAAAGTTGGTTAATATTGTTCTAATTATTTATTCTGTACTTGGAGAATTCTTAGCTCACATTTTCTCCCAATAAATCTCTGTTCACTAATAAGCAAAGGATCATAAACTTATCTATGACTCTACAAAATATGACTCTCAACATTATTTAACTGCAGATGACTTTGTTAAAGAAAGGACAGAAAAAGAAAATAAAGATTATGCCTGTAAATGCGTTTCCTGAGTAACTAGGGGCTGCCTAGTTCTTTGTATTCAACTTCCTAAGGAAGTGTACTTTATACAGATTTGCAGAGGGGGTGGGGTGAGAGCATTCTTAACATAATTATCTACTAAAACCAAATTTAAGTTGCTGAACTATTCACCCTGGAGCACTTGGGTCAAAAGTAGGGCCTGGGGCAACCCTGGCAAATGGAGCTTTCCCAACCCCTTGTTCTCAGCTTGATCCCATGAGCTCATCTTCCCCCATGTACCACAGTGGTGTGTACAAACATTTCTATTTTCCATTTTTGTAAAAACTTGAGAAATCTTAGGAAACACGGGAGATCATTAGCTTAACTGTGAGACTTATTTGCTTCATTGTTTAGTCCGTTTACCTTAAATTGTGTACATCTCATTAGTAACAGGAAAATTAACAGAAGTTAGCGGTAATTATATTCATATTTCCTTAATGTTTATTATTATCTAAGTTATAAAAATCTGATTCTAGAATGACTTGTTTCTCAAGTGTGTTCTGGAGATTAATCTGAATGCTAGTTTTCTGGCACACAAAAATTAAATATTAAGGATTCAATCACGTTTACAATTTTCCTATTATGATAAGGAAAGCATAACATTATATAAATTTTAAAAAATAGAAAGAGGAGTAAAAGTTCCATTAGTTCAAATATTTAGCACAATATTTTAGTATTTTATAACATTTTTTTCTTTGAATATACATATTTTCCATAGTATTGTATACATACAAATCTATCTACTGTGTTTGTCAAATTAGCGTTGCTCTCTAAGCATTTTTCTATGTTCTTATCTATTTTGCCTATCTGGCTCCTTCACTAATGATTGAATAACCCACCAAGTTGATATATCTTGATTTTATTAACTACTGAACAAGTATTTCTAAGTCAATGTATGTTTACTTAGCTTTAATCTTCCCAGTATATAATACTAAGATGAGCATCCATTGTATGCATATCAAACTGTAAGTATATATAGATGGTTTTGATTGATTGCTTAGGTCAAAACACTTTCCAAAAGAATTGTGCTGAATTTCACCGCCACCAGTGGCAAATGAGCATAACATTTTAACAGCACCCCCGTCATCAGAGAGTCTCTGCTATTTACTCTTGAATTACATTTAGTTTTAAGAAGACTGGTGGTGAAAAGAAAATCTATTTCTTCCTTCCTTCCCCGCACCCTCTTGCTGAGTTTTTGCATCAGCCTTTCTTTCTGACCTTTCTTCATTGCAGGCACAGAAGAGTGACTAGTCCTCTGTGCCAACTTTTTTTTTTCTCCTTTTGACTTTTTTGAGAAGCCAAACTAATGTCAGCTGGACCTCAGGGGCTGCTGAGCAGTGGCGAGAGGACACAAGGAAAGTCCCAGCAGCGTGCACAGTGATGCCTGCCTTTGCGATGGTGAGTTTCTTCTCCTCCAGGATTTGTCAATTTTAATTTTGCAACTCAGTCAGCAATGCCATGTGCTGTTTTCTTCCTGTCTGAGTTGCAAAATAATGAGTCATTTTATCTTCCAAGGTGACAAGCTTGAAAAAAATAAAAATAAAAATAAAACTTTCATTTCACCGTAGTTATTATCTTTTCTACCTGGATGACATAAATTTTGGAAATGTGTAAACCATAGAAACTCTGAAGAAAGAAGGCCACTGTGGTGGCTGAGCATATTATACCATCTTCTCCTGCATGAACAGAACTCCTCTCAGATATTATTAATCATGATTATTATTGTTGTGTGCTGATGTTAGGTAATAAGACAAAATGTAAAAATAAGAAAAAATGACTTATTATTAATATTGAAATCTGATAGTCTAAAAATTTGTGTAACTTCACCAAATGGGAAAATGTGTTATCCTTGATCATTAATATAATAATAAAAGTTTACTAGATTTCTCAACATTTTCTTTTAGGCAAGCTTTCTCATATATTATTTATATTCTAATTTTTAAGATTCTGCTTCCCCTTGTTTTTGTTTTTATTGATATTGTTTCAACATAGTTTAAACAAATTTTAAAGATTTTTTTCTTCAAAAATATATAGTGAATATTTCCCCTTATCAACATATATTCTTCTACTATAAAGTTATTGATTGCTAATTGTCTGGCAGCCATTCAAGGCCAGGCAGGTTCACATGAGGTTCGATCAGACAGAAGAAAATTGGTGGAGTTGGCTGGGTGTCTGACATGCCTTTATTCCAGGGTGGGGCGGTCCACATGCTCCACGAGTCACATGGTGGAAAGTGCCAACTCCTTTGTACACTAAGTGCACACGAACCTTGCTGGGTACCAACCAGACTACCACTGGTGAAAGAACAGACTTTGGTTCTGCCCTTGTGAGCCCTTAAGCACAGTTATAGAAACACTGCTAAATCCCAGTTCCCCAGATATCTGGGTGAGGGAGCCTGACTCCTTTTTCCCTATACTAATTCCATTATGTCGTATCGGAAAGAGAAAATGAAGGAACTAAAGAGAGTAAGTAGGTGAGCAGTTACTTTGGCTCCAAATAAATTTGGGAGAGAATCTGGTGTCTGCTCTGCAAAGCTATGTTATCTTCACTTCTCTAGGTCTTAGCTTCAGACTAAAGGCTTAGACACATCCTTAGACTCATCAATACTTTCTTTAGCCATATCCAGTCGACTAATAAGCTCACCAAAGACATTCCTATTTTGTATTACAATGTTTCTGATTTCTAGTGTTTCTTTTTATTTTTCCTTAGAATTTCCATCTCTCTGCTTATATTACCTGTCTGCTCTTGAGTGCTGTCTACTTTTCCCATGACACCCCTTGGAATGTTGTTAATTCCCAGTCTGATATATATCCAATATTCATGGCACATCTGGTGCTCATGCTTGCTTTGTCTTTTCCAACTGCTTTGGGGTGGGTTGTTTTTTGTTTTTTTTTTGCCTTGTAGAATGCTTTACGTATCTTGCTGCTGCTGTTGGTGGTGTTGTGGAAAGCTAGACATGATGTACTAGGTAAAAGCCACTGGTAATTCAGGCATTAGTGATATGGTGGTACAGTACCCAGGGAGAGGAATCACCCTATAATATGTGATTAGGTCTCAGTCTTTTGCTGAGCCCGAGTCCCTAAGGTGTGACCTTCACAAATGCTTCTCAGCTTTGATTTTCCTCTTATGTGGGACAGAATAAAGAGGGCTGGAATTGAGTATTTCCCTCCTGACCATTTGGTTAAGCTCTGATAAAACCCCAGGCTCTAGGTTTGGCTCTAATGAAACCATTTCTCTTGAAGCAGGCTGTTTTAGGAGCAGAATGCTCTCCACTAACCATTTCAAAATGGTTAGTCTTCCTCTCCCTCTGCCAGAAGCATGAGGGAATTTTTCTTTAAACTTCATTGTGAGAAATTAGTAGAGCTCCAGAAGATAAAACTCACAGAAACATGAGGAGCCCCCTAAGACTGGGTCTCGCTGGAGTTTTAACTTCAGACTTATCCACACCAGAACTCTAATAATTCATCAATCACAGTTCAAGTTTTCCTACCCAGGTGTCCATGGAGGTTTCTGCACCTGGATTTCTGCTCTAAGTTGTGATTCTCAGTATCTGCCTGTCTGTCTCTCCAATTCTGGGGGTAGCTGATGGTCCTGTGACCTCAGTTCTCTAATGGGACTAAGAACAGTTGCTGATTTTCAATTTATACTGTTTTTTTAATTTGTTGTTAGGATGGAGTAGCAACTTCCTTGCTCCTTACATGCTGAACTAGAAACCAAAAGAGACCAGGGCAGTTATAAAGATTGTAGGAAATAATCCATGAAAAGTGTCTAGTCATTGTTTGGCAACACACCAGTCTTAGGAAATATGAGGGATTATTACTAAATAATTGTATTTGTAATCTGTATATTGAATATCCCTAATTACCTTACAATAAAATCCCAGAAGTAAAACTGCTATATACAGCAGAGGTTATTTATTGCTAAAATACCTTCTTGAGAGATTCTAAAAATGCAAACTTTCGTCAACTTAGAAATCAGTATTTTAATAGTTGCTAGTTTATCAACAAATGTGTTTATCTCGTTGTTTGAACATGTGTCCTCCATTACTGTAACCATGCAGCATGAGGTTCAGCTGCCTGTTGCCCTAATATATGAACCAAAGGTTTGGGTTGAAGGAAATGGGGTTTTATTAACTAGGTTCCAATTTTGGAGGCACTGAGAACACTCCTGCTCTGCGCCCTCCTCTCCTACGAGACCCCGACCTTCTATTGTTCCCCAAAAGATTACAAACCAAAACTACATCCAGAAGTTCCCCACGTGCTTATCTGTCCTTAAGCCGGCCACCTGAAAACAGACCTCCATCCTCTCTGGAAGGTGCACTTCTGCATTCAGGCTCGCCATCCTCTCACTGCAGCTGTCTCCTTCAGCATCTGGTGCACTGCTCTCGGTCTGTGTTTAACAGCTCAGGACCCATGTGCCCTGCTGCACTGGACCACGGTATCCCAGAGGCTAGAGCCCATTGAGGCATATGCCCCAATGTGGGACCCACCTCCACGAGCAGGCTTCGAGCCATGCGGGGCCTAAACCCCTGCTGGGCCTGGCATCCGCCTTGTCCCCTGAGCACTCCTGTCCATGCAGGGAGCAAGGGCCAGAGACCAAGAGCATCCAAGTGCCAAAGCCAGAGCCAAGAGCCTGCACCCAGCACCAAAATTCCTGTACTGAGAGAGAGAAAGAGACTGCACCAAGCTCCAAAAGTTCCATACCGAGAGAGGGTTCTCTGTGCCTTTGCTTTAAAAAAGGCCCTGCCCAAACCCCACACATGCTCAAAGCCAGTGGGAATATACAGCTTTCAAACCAATTGCCAAGTTTGTCTTTGCCTCTTTTACCAGACATGGGCAGAAGTTACCTGTCACCCTGGGCAGGGCATCTGACCCCTACAGCTCACACAGTGCTATGTAGCCTGTGTGAAGAGCTAGTAGCCTCCAAGGTGTGGGCTATCAAGCTCCTGCTCTGGTTTCAATCCCAGAAGCTCTCTGCCACTGACTGCATTGAGTTTATGCTAGTATCTCGCTCTGGACAATTCCCCTCTTTCTGGTAGCCCCTCCCTTGTCTGAAGGCTGGCTACTTTAGTCTGCCTGTAACCTTGGCACCTTCTCTCCTCCCGGCCTTTCCTGCCAAGGCAAGGAGCAATCTCTACGCTGGATTTTGGGGATGGGGTTCCCCTGCCCGGATTGAGGGCCCTTGCTTTTCAGCAACTTCGGGTCCCACCGACCCTGTTACATTACTAATAAATCTAAACAGACCTCTATATGTTTATGGGAGATCTGTATTCTTTTTTTTTTGTGAATTTCTTATTGGTGTCATTAGGACTTCATTGTTATGCAAGTAATACAACCAATAATCTATATTTCAATTATGGTAATAAAGAGTTGACTTCATATTGCATTTGACATGATTAAATGAGGATCATAATTCCTTCACATAAAACCAAACAGATGGCAGAATCTTTACATTTGGTGTGTTAAGTAATTAAAAGCCAGACCATTATATTTTAGTCTGATTACTATGGTAAAAATCTATTATGTATTTAGAATTTATTTCTTCTAAAAAATCTGAGTTACATGTGTCAGACTGATGTTTTAAATATAAGAAGTACCATTAATACCATGCTATGTATGTTTCTAAATTCCCTCTTTGTCAATTATCCTCAAAATTTTATATTTTAATTTTAATGAAAATCCAAAATGTTTCCATATTTCATAACTTAGTAATTATGTAATGATTTATCAAAATAGACCAGGCCCTTATTTACTGATTTTGTCAAAAATATGAGAAAATATAACTTACCTAAAATCACTTTTTAAAGCAGAGAACAGGTTTTAATATTAAATACTGATAAGAACCTTTCTTATTTTACTAGCTAGCTTAGTCTGGTCATTTAAAAGAGTGGTAAACTTTTCTGTTTTTAAGTATTTCTCTTAAAGAAAATACTGATATCATTTTACTTTTTTTTTCACCCTAGGATGAATTCAAGCTTACATCAATATTGATGTAAGCTTGTACATCAATATTGATGTAAGCTTGAAATAGGTACTTGTTATAAATAAGTAATAGTAAATGCTTACCTGTTAGAGATGTTAAAGAGGAGCCCCAACAAAATCCAACTTCAAGATTGAGGAAAGTCCTTAGCTCTTAGTTCTTACGCAGTAACCTCAAGTCAGGAAAGGAAAGGAAAGGGAAAGTCAGGAAAGGCGGGAAAAGAGGAGAGGAGAGGGAAGGGAAAGGGGAGGGGAGCAGAGAGAAGACAGAAAAAGAGTAGGATGAAGGAAGAAAGGGGGGAAGGAAAACCAAGGGCCAACTCTTCACATACTGTACAATCTACACATGGATATGACCTGTCATGGATATGACAATGAAAGCACTTAACAATAGTAGATTTCTAAACAAGCATAATTCTAATTTCCAGTATTTAATTTGTAAATTTAATATTAAAAAAAAAGAGGCCACAGGCTTATTTCGCTCTGTGTATTGGATCTAAAATCTTCTACTACATGCATTCTCCCTTTCCACCCGACTCTTTGTTGTTGTTAGCCCCAGGCAATGTGGGCTAATTTGACTTTGAAAATTCTTTTGAAAATATTTCTTACAGATTCCAGGAATCTTGCCAAAAACTTTCAGCTGACTCTTTGGTACATAGAACGCCTCATTCACAGTGCCACAAACACATCTGCCTTCTCGAAAGACAGAAAGATCTTGTTATTTATTTCCTCTTTAGAATGACAGAGTAGTAGGTCTAGAAAAGCCCTTTAGATTTATCAGAAAGACTAAGTGATTTATGCGAGGTTCCATGATTATTTATTCTAATCATGGAACCTGATTCCATGTTCCTTGTTTTTGGTGGTTTTCCCCCCAACATGCCACACTAACAAGTCTTGCATGCAAGACCGTTGTCCAAGTTCATCATCTTATTAGAAAGTATCAAATATATTCATGGTGAGTGAAAATGGCTTATAATATAAATTTGATACATTCCAATGATATTTACTATTTTAACCCACCTTATTTAGAATGCAATGGTGGGCAGTCAGTCAAGTCAAAAAAGTTAGGCTACCTAAATACAGGACTGGTTATGTTTGAATATTGTTATTTGTAATTAGGCTCAATAAGAGGAGATTTCAATAAAAACGAGACTCAAACCACTCATTGATTCTGTTTTATAGTGATGTTAATGAAGAAAAATGATTAATTTAAGGCTGAAATTAAGTGAAAAATTTTCTGATCTTCAACTATTCATCAAATCTTTTTCAAATTAATGTGATTAATTAAAAATTCCTTATATGCTTTATTTCATATACTCATAAAATATTTCATTTTTTATTTGAATTATAGCTGTAAAGTAAATATCACCTGATGTTGCCAGGCTATGGCTAAGTACAGGTTCACCTTGGTATTTATTCCCCATCTGGGGGATCTGACCTACTTTTTCCCTTCAAGCTATCTCCTTATTATTTCAGGAGTCCCCAGAAACCCCTCCCAGGCCTCCTCAGATGTCCACCACCCAAATTCTTTTCCTGCTCAAACTTCCGTTTGCCATGTCTTCCACCTATAAAGCTGCTAGAAGTATCACAATGTCACCGCATCTTCTGCCACTACAAGATCACCAATGTCCATACCAAAGGCATTATGTCCTCATGTCAGCAAAGCCTATGGTCCCCTAAGTGCCATACTGCTGGATTTTATGCAGGGTTAGAAAAAAATAACTCTCCATTCCATGTGACACTTGTTATGTAGAACCCAAACCATCAGAGTTTATGACCAGTTTCACAAATCTCATAACATTACCTACACTAGTCTCAGCCTATAGGGGGTTGAGTAAAGGGTCCACATAAACCAATGTTCAAGTCCTCATGTCTGGGTCCTATGAATATGAGTTTATTTGGGAAAAGGGTCTTTGCAAATGTGATTATGTTAAAAATCTAGAGATGAGATCATTCTAGACTTAGGGTGAGTCCTAAATCCATTGACAGGTGTGCTCATAAAAGCAAGAGGAAAGGAATTTGAGACATGACGATGGAAGCAGGGATTAGAGTTACACTGTACAAACCAAGGAATGCCTGGGGGCACCAGAAGTTGAAAGAAATCAGGAAAGATTCTCTCCTAGAACCTTCAGAAGGTGTGTTGCTTTGACAAGACTTGATTTTAGACTCCTTGCCTCTGGAACTGTGATAAAATAACTTTGTGCTGTTTTAAGCCACCAAGTTAACAGTTGTTTTTATGGCAGCCCTGGGAAGTTAATACACACCCCTCAGAACAGAGTCCAAACCTAAACAGAGTCCAAAGATGTAAAATAGGGAGCCGATGACGTACTATCATCCAGTCATTCATTTGTTAAATCTTTACTGTGCAGCCAATAAGTACTTGAGCTAAAGCATGAACAAAATAAACATAGTTCTTTCTCTCAAGAAATACTCAATCTTGCAAGGAAAGGAGACATTAATTAGTAAAGTGAGCCCCGGCTAGTGTAGCTCAGTGGATTGAGGGTGGGCTGTGAACCAAAGGGCCACCAGTCAATTCCCAGGCAGGGCACATGTCTGGGTTGTGGCTGGGTCCCCAGTTGGGGCCCACATGAGAGGCAACCACACATGGATGGTTCTCTCCCTCACTTTCTCCCTCCCTTGTCCTCTCTCTAAAAATAAATAAATAAAATATTTTAAAAATTTAGTAAAGTGAAATAATTTATATGACAAAGAAATAGGGAATTACATAGGCTGAAAGAACAAGAAAGACTTCTAAAAGAAGAAGGGATATGGACATTCAGATTTAAAAAATGATTAGGAGTAGTCAAATGAAGTAGTCAAATGTGTGGTGGAGATGTGTCGGGAAAGGTGCAGTGCTAACATTACAGGGAGGAGAGGAGAGAAGCAATGGGTGAGAGAAAATGAGAAAGTGTGACATTTTAAAGAAACAAAACGTGCTGCTGTTGCTTTATGATAGAGTGGGAAAGGAAGCATTAGCGGCATAGGAGCTGGAAAGGTACACAGAGCCCAGACCCTGAATGTCCTTACAATTCATCTTAAAGACAACAAGATTACCTTAAGAGCAATGAGAATATGTGTTAAACTCTGAGTCTCCTAGGGTTGCTGAAACAAAGTGCTACAGACTGAGTGGCTTAAAATGTAAGAAATGTATTGTTTTATAGTTCTGGAGATCTGACAGCTAAAATTGAGTTGTCAGCAAGGCCATGCTCCCTCTGAAGATGTTGGGAAGGTGCTATTCCACGCCTCTCTCCCAGCTTCTGGTAGCCACAGCTGTTCCTTGATTTGCAGGTGCATCGCCCCAGTCCTCTGTCTTCCCATGGCGTTCTCCCCACATGTCTTCACATGTTTTTTCCTCTGTGTCTGTTAGTGTCCGTGTTCAAATTTCCACTTTTCATAAAAACACCAGATTATTTGGGGATGAGGACCCACCCTAATGACCTCATTTATACACGATTACCTCTGCAAAGACCCTGTTTCCAAACAAAGTTATAATCTGAGGTACTTGAGGTTAGCACTATATCTCTTTTTCTGGTCAGGTACAATTAGAGAAACAATAGCAAAAAAAAGAGAGAGAGAGAGAGAGAGAGAGAGACAGACAGACAGAGGGGGCGGGGCAGAGAGAGATCTTTAAGTAAGAAAACAAGGAATCATTGTATCATTAAAGATGACGATAACTAGAGGGCATTCTGACCATAAAAGAGTAATGACAAATGAGGGAGATGAGAAGTTCCTAATTTACTTCTTGTATAATAGAATGGTACCCCCAAGGAATACCTAAATTTTTCCATCTTACTCAAAGCCCTAGCTTCAAGAAAAATGCAGCTTCTCCCCTAACTGCAAAACAAAAGCTTCATGAATACCAGTAGTGAGAGGCAGACCGATGTGGAAAGGAACAAAAGAAAAGAGATTGTTATCTACCCTATTGCTATCACTGCAGTACTTAGCTTTGTTGCCTAACAATATAAGACGTCTCTTTCCTTGTAGTTTGTTAACAAAGTTCTTTGGTTTGATATTCTTAATATATCGCATTGTAAATAATGCTGCTATGAATATAGAGGTGTATATATTCTTTTGAACTGGTGTTTCAGGATTGTTTGGGTGTATTCCCAAAAGTGGTGTCCCTGGGTCCAAAACAAGTTTTATTTTTAATTCTGTGAGGAAACTCCACACTCTTTTCCAGAGTGATTGTGTAACCAGAAAAGACACTGGCGTTTGAGCTGCCTGTCACTACCAAACCCATTAAGCAATGATGGCGATTGAATCTTTTATGGGCACTCTATTCAGATGGCCGGCAATCTGAGAAGAAGGTGGGTTCATACCCTTACAGACCATCTCCCCTTCTCTTTCCTGGCCAGATCTTTTATATGGCGGGTGGGGGAGGACAAACAAGGTGTGGTGAGGGCTTTGAGATTCAGAAGTTACAACACTCCTGTCCTGGGCAGTTAGCTGTTCCCAAGAGAAGGTTGTTGTCCATTGTTCATCAGCTCCCCTGGAAGACAAAAGGCCCTGATGCCTCCAACTTGTCCCCAGGCAGTAATCTCTAGCCAGTGCCCCAGGAGGCTGGCTGTTTCCCAGGAGCTAGGATGAGCCTTATCTGTAGTTTCTGAAACAAAAGCTTTAACATACACATTACTTGCTAGACTTAAAACTTTTTACCTTAAGCTAACATTTTTCAAGTCTATCAATTGCACTAGTCTGCATTCCTACCAACATACTACACAGCAGTAGAAAAGAAATGATTACATTTTGCATCAGCATGGGTGGAACTAGAGACTATTATGCTAAGTGAAATAAACCAGCCAATGAAAAATAAATACCATATGATCTTACTTATAACTGGAATTTAATGAACAAAATTAATTAATGAGCAAAGTAGAATTAGAGTCACAGAACAAAGAAACAGACTGAGAGCTGTAAAAAGGGAGGGGGGCTATGCGGACTGGTTGAAAGAAGGCAAAGGCACTAGACAAAGAACATATATGCAAGACCCATAGACAGGAACAACGAACATGTGGGGATTGACTGTGGGAGTGGGCATGGGAGAGGGGGAAGGGAGGGAAAAGGAGAAAATTGGGACAACTGTAATAGCATAAACAATAAAATAAAACAATGCAAATAAATAAATACATACATAAAGGTAAATAAATATCTTGTAAACTCATAGCTACCTTGACCAATACATTAATATATTAAGCTACATCTAAAATGCGATTATAGCTAAAGAAAACTAATTTCTTCCCCATGACTTTCTTACTTAAAAGATTTTATAATTTCAAGATTATCTTCTTAAAGGTAGAACGCCTTTTGGATCCATGTCAGGTCACTTGCCACTCAATTCCACACAATAAAATGGTCATTTTCTGTTTGTATCAGTTTGTGTATGTGAACCAAAGGATATTACAATATTCAGGGAGTAGACACAAATGCACCACCATGTCAGGGAAGTGTCCAATTTATAGGGAGATAATGAAATGTAAGTTTTACGAAGGGCAAGTGAATTTCTCAAGGCTTATTCTTAAGGGAATCGTGTCTGCTTGAAAGAGTACATTCAGAAAGCAGAATCTATACCATTCTACAGCAGACACTATAAAAATGCAAATTAAGGTTGAAACATGCCTTATTCATGAATTTCCTAAAGTACTGAATTTGAATTTCTTAAAAATACAAAGCTAAAGAAGGTTTTCATTTAAAAAGCCAAAAATAAAATATGCATTGTATTTAAAGGGATAAATTATACATAAGCATAATTCATAATTTATTGTCCATAAAACTTTTATCAAAGAAACAAGGAGAGTGGTATGTATGCAAATACAGGGGTGCAAAATAAACATATTTCTATAAGCTGTGCATCAGAAAAGAAAGGACACTAAACATATTCATTTTCCCTTTTAAATGTGGCTACAATCCAAACATATTGTTAACTAGTTAAGGTTAAGGTATCGCTAACACCAGAGATGGGCTCTGTTGTGATTTGCTATTAAATCAAATATTTCACTTGAATAGGAGTACCTTCCGTTTTGTTTCACGTAAGCTACTTAGTGGCAGCGACATATGCATTACTGTCTACTAAGACCATTTACTTTCTGTGGTTACTGTCGTTGAGCTCTGATTCCCTCCTCACTTATTTCCCTAAGTGTCTCCTGCTGGACAGTCCTACCTATGTAATAGTCAAGGGGAATATCAGAAACAAAACATCTTTAGATTTCACTACTTCTGGCCTTTTAACAAGAACCTTTGTGAGAATTATGTAAACCTCCGATCTTTCCATTTTCAGTCTCCCTTTCAGGCTTATGACAATGAAAAATACAGCTTGTATTTGGATCTGTTAAATAAAACGATAACCGTAGTGCAAAACCTAATGGACTAGAGCACCAGTTCAGATTTACTCAGCATTAGTTATTGGCTTCAAGAAACTGGTTACATGTATTACACTACCACACATCCATTTTGACAATGTACAAGTAGAGGGAAGAACATAAGTAAAACTATTAACTATTTTTAAATTTATTTCCTCCTATTACAACATGAGCAATTTTTAAAATCTCAAAGACATTATAAAGAGAATGCAGTATGCAATACAATATTTTTTTTAAAAATATTGCATCCTGGCCAGGTAGCTCAGTGTGTTGGACCATTGTCCTGTGCACCAAAAAGTTGAGGGTTTGATACCTGGTCAGGTCACAGACCTAGGTTGTGGGTTCAATCCTCTGTCAGGGTGTATAGGGGGAGGAACTAATGAATGTCTGTCTTTCATGCTGATTTTTCTCTTTCTCTCTCTCTCTCCCTCTGTCTTTCTCTCTCAAATCAATAAACATATCCTTGAGTGAAGATTTTAAAAAAAAATCCTTCTTGAAGTGTACTTACCAAACTCTTTTTTCCAAGAGTATATTGCACATGAAAAGTATATGTTCCATTCCAAACCAATGATTCATCAACCACTGCTGCTTAGTGTATCACTTTGTGTATAGATGGAACTTATAAACTGTTAGAAAAAATGCATAAATTACAGAGCAATAACAAAAACGAGAAATCCATCTCCCATAAAAAGAAAAAACCCACAACTTAGCCTTTTCTAATTGTAGTGTTTATCTGTAGTGCTTAATCTAGTCCTTTCCAAGGATTGTTCATATATTCATATGTTTTTCTAGCTTTGCTATACTCAAATGTCCAGATGATTCTCTAAATTAGGACAATTTTATAATTTGATTCCAGTGGCATTTTAAATACCCAGTCTTATATACTGCATCTCACTACTCTTACTAATTCATTTTACTTTATCATACTGTCTGAAATTTTACCATAAATTTCATAATGCATAAATAGTCTATTTCACAGTGCCATAGCCCCTGCTTATCAGATACATATTAGCAAGTCACTTGAACAGCAAGTTCCCTGAAATAAATGAAATTGAGAGAGTGAGTCATTCGATGAAGGAGGACTAGCAATTTAATAGCCTGGGCGTGTGAGGGGATGGAAATAAGAACAGACGCTGAGAAAAATCTGAATGTGGCACACAAACCTGTACCAGGGTACAAGAATGAGAGTATATGACATTTGAAGGTTATGAGATTGTAACAAGTTGCAGCCAAGAGGGAGGCCTCAAATAGGGATTTGGAACGGGGTCCAGAACTCAGGGTATCTAGGAAATATTAGAAAGACATATAAGATGTCCTCAGCCCTTCCTGCTCCGCCCCCACAGGTATGAGTTGGGGGATGGGACACCTGGAGAAGGAACATGCAGAGCTGTTTTGTACAGCCACAGATTTGCAGCTAACCTCTGGCCTGGCCATTTAATATATCTATAACCTTTAACTGGTTTCCTAGACGTGTTAAATAGCTGTGGGCATGCTTGGGGCCAAAGGGATGAAAGTCACTTCCATCCAAGACGTAACTGGGGGGCAGGTCCCCTGATTTATAGTGCCTGCGTGAGAACTTGGACAAGATTTGCTCCATGACCTGGGGCCACACCTGCCCAGACCCACTAGAGCAGCCCAGTAAAGCTGGAAGGATATGAGAGTGCTGGCAAGTGTAGCTGATTGTGGGAGGAGTCGGAAACGGGGCTGCAGAGGAAAATCAGCATGGGGGTTTAAACCCGGACTCAGCGACCCTGAAGCAAGAAGAAAAAAGATATGGCAAAGAGAAATTTTTCTATCTTTTTAAAATTGTACTTAGACAAGTCTTTTGGGCTCTGAAAGAAGTGTAAGATGGAATGCTAGTTACTGTATTACAGTGTAGAGTATTACTGAATCATTCAGTCCAATGCTTCATTGCTATTTCCTCCCACCAATATCCCATAAAAGTGATTTCATCTCTATATGTCTTCAATAGTGGAAAATAGCCTACTTCAGAACCCTATCTTTAAAACATTTCTGATTGTTAGATATTTTCTTATTAAATTGAAAACAAATCTGAAGTTTCTGTTCTCGCTCTAATTTCTGGAGACAACTAAAGCTTTTAAACCATCTTTGACCAGGGTAGGCAGTTATTTGCCTCTTTCAGGCCTTCTCTTTAGAGCTCTAAGATTGTGATTCCTCTTGTTTAAACTTAATCATCCAAATAGCAAAATGAAAGCCTGATGTGGCCTGTCCAAGAACTTGACCCCAGTGCCCTATCACATAGACTTTCTCTGGGTTCTGTGTTCTTTTATCAGCCTGATTTTCCTACGGAAGTTTTCAGTAGCCATCAGTCTCCACATTTTAGTGTCCTAACAAAACAAAGGCTTCCTTATGCCCCACATTATACTTTAGCTGGGCACACGCCTCAAGTCTTCAGCTACGTTCCATACGTCCTGCCTCCTGGAATCTAGGCTGATTCGAATCATGACTGTCTCAGTGACCTGCTACCATTATTAACTAGAGTATTACACATTGATAAATTTTAAAAGCCTGAATCTTACCAACTCTGAATCTTACCAACATTTTAAAATATTAACCATCTTTGTTATAATTTTCTCTGATACTTGCTATACACTTTCAGTTGAGAAAAAAATCTTTATTACATGTTTACACAACCCTATTTTGTTCTTGTGGCAGAAGAAAAAATGAAGTGGCCGAACCTACTAAAAGCTCTTAAAATTTCTTTTCAGTGTCTCATATATCACTTTCTGTTGCAGTCCATTGGCTGCATGGAAGTTGCATGATCACACCTAAAGAAAACTACAGTCCTCACAGTGAAACACTGCGAGTCCTGTAGTTCTCCCTGGAAGGGAATTCAGATCTCTACTGATAGCTATGTGACTGCCTGTGAGAGAGGCACCTTTAATGTCAGAGATGATTTTTCTGATAATTGAGAACAACATGTGATCTTACCACACTTAGAAATTGTCAGAAAAATTGTTTCTAGCATTTAAGATGTGTTATTGGTAATTTCTGGCTTTACTGCAGTAACTCAACTATGGTGTTACTTTAATTATATTGTTCCCTCTGGGCAGTCTAACTCTCAGCTGATAACATCTGTGACTAAAAGACATTTCTTGAGCAAGGTTGTCATATGATGGGCATGGATTGCAAATACACAGTGCTTCTTCCCAGCATCATTTCACACTTGGGCTCCAGTGAGTCATCGACTGTGTCCTAATCACTAATTCTCAAGCCTTGATACTTGCCATTTCTCCCATCTATGATAATTAGCATGTGCTTCAATACCTATGTCTTTGGAGTATTTCAAATAGTATATTTCTTTTATCGTGCTAAGTAATCTTTACTATGTCTGCCATTCCCTTAAAGTGCTATCCACACAGGTAGACAGAAAGTAAGAGACTTAAAAGTAAGAGTTTATTTTAGTTCTATACACTGTATTTCCAGAATGTGTACCAAATCATTAGTGGTGATCACAGTGCAGTCTAATCTTGTTCTGTACACTATGTCTCCCTCAGTACATACCAAATTAATGTGTGGTAGCCTTAAGTCATACTAATATATATTGATCTTAGAGTTATCCAGGTCCTCCAAATCATGTTTACATAAAATGGCACTAATTCATTGATTCTGATTTCACTATAACTAAGGTTTGTTTTGATTTTTTTCTTTTGAGTGTATTAGACTATGTGTGGAGCTTTGCATTATTCATTAATTTTTTTCTTGTTTAACTCAGGCTATTCTACAAACTGGGCAAGATCTACAGAATCCAAATTTCATGTGCAATGTATTAACTACAAATCAAGATTTGTGTCACCCACAAATAAGATGATCATGACTTCTGTGTGTTCAGAAAAGCCATTGACAAAACTGTTGAATGGGACATTTTTAAAGGAACAGAACTCTGAAATGTATTGTTGGAGATCTTATCCCAGTAGACAATGATCCATTAATCAGCAATCACCTGTCTTTCAATCCACAGCCCTTTATAGCATCCTGTGTGTTTCTGCATCTTATCCGCAAAGACTTAGTGACAGGTCTGTGAGGGCTGTCAAGCCGTAACCATCCTATCTGTTGCCAGAATCAGCTCTGTTGCTCTAATGGCCAGTATAGACAGTCTCTCTCCCTTTCCTGTGAGATGTCTGTGTGTGCTTTCCAATTCTGTGTATACATTTTGTGAAAGAGAAAAATCTTTCAAATGCTCATGAATTCCAAAGTTAAATTTATTGCCCACATTCATATTTATCATGTATAATTTCCCTTAAACCATCAATCAGAAATGAAACTGAGATTAGTCTATAACGAACTCAGAAACCATTTCTTTAATAATGATTGAATGGCCTTTGATTTTCACCCTCCTACTGATTACAAATATGGACATTACTGTGTATTAACATTTCCCCAATCCTTGTCAAGTGTGTGGTATTTTTGTTTTAATTTCATATTTTCACTTATTAACTGGAAATTTTAAACCATCTGATTAGAATCCAAACCATCACATTGCATTTCCTTCACCAAAGCAGTAATTATTTTTCACTTTACTAGAATTATTTGTGATGAAATGCAATTCATTTTATCTCAGTTTTCTCTAAATTACTAGTTACTTCTGTCCTAGTTTTATAACTGTTCTTATCCTGTCAAAATAAAAGCTATATATCTGAAATCTAATAAAATATACCTGGAATAAAAGACGAGGCATTAGTAGATGGACCAAGGCTTGCTGAGACTGAGGATAAGCACGGAAGTCCCACTAGACAACTGAATGTAGGGCAGATGGCAGGAGCAGCTGAATAGTGCGGTCACACTGGTGAAAGACTGGACACCAGCTAGGAAGAATCTGGGCCAGACCTACAAAGCTGGACTGTCCACTTAGAAGCCTACAGAGATTTTGGGTGGCTCTACCTCCCGTTGAAGGTAGTCTCATTCATTCAAGACACATTGCCATTTTTACAGAAAAATGATAACCACTTCCCTGGACTGCATTCGAAAATATCCAATTACTTTCGGTTTCTGAGGACTTGAGTTAGTTACATTGGAGCAATTGTCTTTTTTTTTTCTCTCTGCCTCTCTTAAATTTTGCTTTTCTTAGTACTCCAGTAGTGACTGTGGCCTGCCTAAACCTCAGATGCTGGTAGATCAAATATTACATCTTTGCCTGATAAATAATTTATAACTTTTATTCTTTTTCTTACCAAAAGTTGTTTACAGATATAATTTGTATTTTGAATTGTTTTAGCATTTATTTTTATAATATATGTGCATGAGCATGTGTGCACACACATATATGTATATATATATGTTATATATATTTGTTATATATATTTATATATATATATATAAAACAAATACACATGTACAAATATACATATACTTTCTTTGCCTATATCATTAAACGTCTATGAAGTGGCCATGGCTGGTGTAGCTTAGTGGATTGAGCATGGTCTGCAAACCAAAGGGTTGCCTATTCAATTCCCAGTCAGGGCACATGCCTGGGTTACAGGCCAGTGCCCCAGTGGGGACCACATGAGAGGCAACTACACATTTATGTTTATCTCTCTCTCTCTCTTTTTCTCCCTCCCCTTTTCTCTCTAAAAATAAATGAATAAAATATTTAATAAAAATAGAGCATAAACACTCACCTTTAAAAATTTTCTAATAAGTGGATATGTTCATTTAGTGGAGTTCAGCCATTTTATTCTAAAGACGAGCATGGGTGCCCAGAGCATTTCCAATACACTCAGTGTCTTATGCCTCCTACCTCTAAAAAGCCTAGTGTTCCTCAGTCCAGGGTTTTTCCACAATAACAAAAGTTTTAAAACTATTAGATTTTAAAATATTGCCCATTTTACATTTCACTGATGGAATTATATAACATTTCTTGAGAGCCATTTGGCAATATGCATCAAAAAACATTAAAAACTTGGTAGAGCTGTGACAATATTCCGTATTATATGGCAGTGTTTGACAAAACCTCACTAAAAGAGTTAAGGAAAAAGAAGCTGACCTAAGTAACCAGTGAAGTATCTGTTTTTAAATGTCTTATAAAAACGTGCCAAGGAGTTCAAATGAAATAACTAATTTTGTACTACTAGTGCAAGAATTCTGAAAGGAAACTAAGAAGAACCTCATGAGTATTGGAAGACAATTTTAGGGAGATAGTATTTACAGTACTGGGAGACTAGTGACTAACTCAATCAATTAGCATATGTGGAATTGTCACCCAATTTCTTCTATGACCTAAATATACCAATAGCAACCTTGCGTAACAAATGCAAAGAAAACGCCAATAAAGAACTGTCATTCATTGAGCTGTTACTCTGAGTGATGCCCAGTGGAAATACGTTAAAGATATTATTACATTAGTTCTCACAGAAAACAAAAAATCTAATGGGCATATATTATTGATCAATATCTTCACTTTATTAAAGATTAAACCAAGTTACCAGTTCAAACAGGGGTAAATTGGAAAACTGAGATTGAAATAGACCTGAATAGACCTGAAATTCAGGTCTATTTCACTCAAAAAATAAAATTCTTAATCGTCATGCTCTGAATAATTTTTTCATAACCTTGATTAAGTGCCTATTAATCATAAATAAATTAGTGTAGGTCAGATACTTTAATCTTAAAAGTCAATCCTCCAAACAAAACACATTTAAAAAAAATACTACTTATCTAAATTGAAAGAAAAAGTTTCCTCATTAAAACTCATTTTTATAAATGTGATTATATGACAATGTAAAATTGTAAAATTTGACTAAAATACGTTTTAATTTAAATTAGGTGATGATTCTATTGCTCATTAAATACCTAAAGAATTTAATCATAATTATAACTAAATCTATATACTCTATCTCTTAAAACATAATATAGTCATGTCAAATTCAGCAGAGTTTTTTCTTTCCTTTTTTTTTCTCTTTAAATTTTCCTCCTCTAATTTAAGGCTGAATGTTTTCCACTTTACTGGCTGGTGTCCAGAACTGATTGACAGGTATGGTAATGAAGTGCAAATTACATGCAAATCAGGGCACTGAATTAATAGCTATGTAAATATAGTGCTTTTACTCAAGCGGGTTCCTAAGTAAGTAGAGTCTCACACATTTATGGGGAATAAGCACTAGATAGTCTCCCAAGCAGAAAAATACATGATTTCTTTTAATATTATTGCTCACATCAATGTTTAGGACACTGCTTACCTTTCTTTCCATTTCTCTAATTACTTTTCTTTCATATGAGCCAAATTCTTACCTCTTTCACAAACCTTTGCTAGGTCTTTTCTAGTCCACTTAATTGACCCTTAATTATTATGTCATCTCCTTTCTTAAGTGTTGTTGATGATGATGATGATGATGATACTATTGTCTATGGATTAGCTTTTGTGAAGTAATTGTTGACTACATATGAGAGTAATTTCTCAAACCCTTCTGAAATGTTTGAGAGTGTTTGCTATTGCTATTTGCCATTCTTCCTGTACCAACATGGCTACTGATACCAATTTTTTCCTCAGTCCCCACCTTTCCATTACATAGTGCAAATCAGCAAAACTAGTGGATATAATTAATATTAAAATAAATTTAGGAATAGATGAATGTGCCTTTCATCCATATTGATTTTATTTTTATAATTAGCTAATATTTTATAACAAAATCTTCTAAGGAGAATTCTAATATTCTTGATCTTTTTAATTCTAGCCAGTCGCCATGTCAAAAATTGTAACTTTAGTAATAGTTTTCCTTTATTTTTAGTATACTATGTATATTTTATATATTATTAATACTTTGAATGATTTGAAACTTTATGAATCCAAAAGATTAAATTTCTCATTTTTGTTTGTTTTTAATTTAGGGTAGTGTAAAAATGTAGTAAATTTTTTTTTCTTAGCTGAAAACATATAGCACAAAATGAGAAAGAAGCCCAACTACAGTTAATATTTTTAAATGTTAGCATTTAAAGTGCAAAGATTCAGGATTTAAATAATTAACAATGTGTAATAACCTGGTTTTTGATGGCATCAGTTCATTAAGAGAGTAATTATGTATTTGTAAATTTAACTTATTATTCTTTAGAAATAGTGCACCATCTAATGACTTAAATGGCAATAGAATTCCCTATACTTCATAAATCCTTCCTAGTTATTGTATTCCTGAAAAAGTACACTTTTTATAATGACAGAATGATATTTAGTACAAAGTAAATTAGATTTATTTTATCTATATTCCACAAAAGGTCAAATTCCATCTGTTCATGTTCTCTACTTTCCAAAATAAATAGTTTTCAGGTTTCCAAAAGGTATACAGATTTGGACAGTCTCTGAGAAACCTAACCTTTTATTTTCTCAACAATTCTTAGGTGTTTATTAAATGGATTTTAGCATGGACATGGGAGAGCATGAGTTCAACTTATGATCAGTATTGGTACCTTAGTAGTGGATGCAGGAAATTGCATATAAATGTTTTATTCATTACAATGTGCTCATTGTTTTAATGAACAGAAATAAGAGAGCAAGTAAAAACCATGTTCCATAACAAAATGCTACTTCAAATAATGTAATTCATTATGCAATTACTAGCCATACTATGTTACAAATTTAAATATGGAATTTATAATCATTTTTTTAAAAATTTGAAACAACAGTATTTTAACAAAGGCCATAAATATAATGGAGAATTGAGCAGCAATATGAGGCTTTTATCTAGGTCAATAAAGAAGTATTTTGGTTTTTAGATTCATGTCCCTGAATTTCATTTCACTTTGCTAGTGAAACCTGAAACATATTGGTAATTCAAGAAAATTATCAGAAATTAATTTTATATCCTGTGTTACTTCATCACGAATTTCTATCAGTGTAGAAAATACATGCATAAAAATAGATGAGGAATACCATCAGAAATACAATATACTAATAAGAATGTCTATTAATATACTTATAATTCTTTCTTTATCTGTATATTGTCATACTTATCACCACATTAACTGCCCCAAATTTGTTTATACAATGATGTATAGTGATCTTATACACCGTATGAGGCAAGTTATCCAATCATTGCATGTTATTTGCAAAGAGAATCTCATACAGAATCCTTGATTGTCAATCTTTTGAAATACATTGCATTTTATGGATTAGTAATTTACAAGAAATGGCAATAGAAGACATGGTCTTGTTTTAGATAAATTTCTATATTGGTGGATAACACGGATAAATGCAAGTAAATTCACTAGCATATTTCTATAGCACACAATTAAGTGACATTTATTCATTATGCTGTGAAATTTCTAGAGTGATTAAAGTAGTGGGACCCAAATGAGATTAGAAAGTTTTAAGGAGAGGTGATTCTTAATTAAGTTTGGTTATAGAGGGAAAACACACTATTTTTACTGCGTCAAAATCCCCATGCAGCAAAATTTACTCATTTTTAATAAGGTTATATTTATTAAGCATCATCTATGAAACATCTTTTCCTATACAATAGGTTAAAAAAATTAGTAAGAACGACTTCTGGTTTCTGGTCCAGCGTATAAAAAGCTTGGAAGTCTCCACTCAGTTGTAACAAGTAAGAGGCTGAAACTGAAAAATTCATCACCCTTCTTTTTTTTTTTTACGATTTTATTTATTTATCTTTAGAGAGGGAGGGAAGGAGAGAAGGAGAGAAATATCAATGTATGGTTGCCTCTCATGAGTCCCCTGCTGGGAACTGGCCTGCAACCCAGGCATGTGCCCTGACTGGGAATCGAACTGCGATCCTCTGGTTCACAGGCCTGCGCTCAATCCACTGAGCTACACCAGCCAGGGCAACAATCACCCTTCTTGGATCTGTGAGAGAAGTAAAACACAGGCCAAAACATCACCCCCCCCCCAAGATGGAAAGACTAATAGATAAATACATAGAATCACAGCTTTTCAGAACAGTAATCCTCAAGACAAAAACTTGTACAGGAACCATGTACATTATGCCTGGCTATCAAGAAAAATTTCAAGACATACTAAAAGGCAAAACAAAGTTTAAATAGAGCAAGCACCAGAACCAGTCAGATATGAAAGGGTTGTGGGAATTATCAGACTGAACATTTAAAACCACTATGATTTTATCCTGACCAATGGAGCTTAGTTTGTTGGGCATCGTGACACAAAGCAAAAGGTCACTGGTTCAATTTCTGTTCAGATCACAGGTTCATCCCTTTTTGTGGCAAGTGTGAGAGGCAACTGATGGATGCTTCTCTCCTGCATTGATGTTTCTCTCCTTTTCTTTCTCCCTCCCTTCCCTTCTTTCTAAAATAAATGCATAAATAAATAAATAAGACCACTATGATTAAATACTTATAGCTATAATGGCTGAAGTACACAGCATGCAAGATGCACAATGTAATCAGAAAAATAAAAACTCTAAGAAATATCTAAAAGACATAATACAGATTAAAAATACTGATCAAAAGTGATGAATGAGCCCTGCTCCATGTGGCTCAGTTGATTAGAGTGTCGTCTGGTCCCTGTTGGATTGCTGGTCAGGGCACAAACCTGGGCTGCAGGTTCAGTCCCCAGTAGGAGTGTGTATGGGAAGCAACCTATCGATATTTTTCTCTCACATTGATGTTTCTCTCTCTCCTTTCCTCTTTCCAAAAAATGCAATGAAATAATGTCCTCATGTAAGTATGAAAAAATGATGGATGACTTTAATGAATGTATTAGTAGACTGGACATGGCTGAGGAAAGAATTTCTGAGCTTGAGGACATCACAATTAAAAAATCCAAAACTGTAAAGCAAAAAAAAATTTAAAAAAACGATATTCATTACTTGTAGAAAATTATCAAAGGTGTAACATATGCATAATTGAAATATCAGGAGAAAAATATAGAGAGGAACAGAAAATATTTGAAACACTCTCAATATTTAAGAATTTTGTCAAATTAATGTCAAACACCACACCAAAGGCACAGAAGGTCAGAGAATAGCAAGCAGCTTATCATTCCACCACCAAAAATAACCTAAATATAGGCACATCACTTTGAAACTAAAGAAAATCAAAGATAAAGAAAAAATACTGAAAAGGTACAGAGATAAAAAAAAACACTTACTAAAGATGATGAAATATAGAAAAGATACTCAAATCAGAGAAACATGCAAGATATAACGGAGTGGAGTACAATATTTAAAATGTTAAGAGATTATGTACCCTATAAAATTATTATTTAAAATAAAGGAGAAATAAATACTTTCTCAGACAAACACAAATTGAAGGTATTTATTGCCAGTAGACTGCCTTGCAAAATATGTTAAAAGTTTTATAGAGAAAGAAAATAACAGAGGTCAGAAATTCAGATCTACATAGAGGAAACAAAAGCATTAGAGAAACATATCTGAGAAAGTAGAATAAAAACCTTTATTTTTCTAAGTGAAATAAGCCAGTCAAAGAAAGACAAATACCATATGATCTTAATTATGAAGGGAATCTAATGAACAAAATAAACTGATAAACAAAATAGAAACAGAGGCATGCATACATGGAACAGACTGACAGCTGTCAGAGGTAAGGGAGAGGAAAGACTGGATGAAAGGAGGTGAAAGAATTGGACAAAGAACATATATGCATAAACAATAGACACAGACAATAATATGGTGATGGCCTGAGAGGAAGTGGGTGAGAGCTGGTCAGAAGTAGGCAAGGGGTGAGAGGTGGGATAATGTGGACATCTTTAACAGTGTTAACAATAACAATAAAGTGATTGAAAGGAGGAACTTTTTCCCTGGCTTTGTGGCTGAGTTGTTTGGAGTATGGTTGTATACACCAAAAAATGTTGCGGGTTCAATGCCCTGTACAGGAGGCAATGCATTGATGCATCTCTCTTTCTTCCTCTCTAGGCCCATCCACCCTCTCTCTTTCTCTCTGTCTTTCTTTCTTCCTCCTTCTCAAATCAATAAGCATTATATTTCTTGTTCTTAATTGGTCTAACAGACAATAATTTGTTCAAAATAGCAATAGCAACAGCACATTTGATTATGTATATGGGTATACTTATGTATGTTTATGTATAAAGAAAATGAATGAAAGCAATGGCACAAGAGACAGGACGGATGATTTAGGGTTGTTTTGCTGTTATGAGGTACTCACACTGCCCCCAAAATGATATAGTGCTATTTAAAACGGTACTTGAATTATTTGTAAATATATATTGAAAACCCTAGAGCAATGGCTAAAAAACAGTAAAGCAAAAAGAATTATAATTGACATGCTAAGAAAGGAAAGAAAAGAAAATCATATAAAATGCTCAAGTAAAACCACAAAAGGCATAAAGAGAATGAAAGATAAAAATAGGAACAAAGACAAGAACAACAAATAGGAGAAAAACAAGTATGAAAAATATTATCCCATCTATATTAGCAATCACTTTGAACATCAATGGTGTAAATGTACTAGCTAAAAGATGGATTTTCAGAGTAGATCATCATAAAACAAGACCCAGCTATGTACTATCTACAGAAAATACAGGCCTAAAAGAATGAAAAAATTAAGAATAAAGAAGGGCATTGCATAGTTATAACAGGATCAGTTCTCCAAAAAAGTTGTAAAAGTTCTTAAGTTATATATACCCAACAGTAGAGCATTAAACTATGTAAGGTAAAAGCTAAAAGGAATGCAAAGAGGAATAGGTTATTCCACTACTATGATAAGAGATTTAAACACCCTTCTCCAAAAGAGACAAATCCAGAAGGCAGAAACCAGTTAGAATATACTTGAACTTAGTAACATCATCAATCAGTGATAATAAAGGACATGATAGATTATTTCTTTTTTTATTTTTTTTATTTAATTCTTGTTCAAATACAGCTTTCTGTCTTATATTCCCAACCCTGCCTGCCCCCCACCCAGTGCTCCCCACCTCCCTCCCATTTCCGCCCCCCCCACCTTAGTTATTGTCCATGTGTCCTTTATACTTGTTCATGCGAGTCCATCCCCTTTTCCCCTATGATTCTCTCCCCTCTCCCCTCTGGACCCTGTCAGCCTGTTCTGTATTTGAGTGTCATTGGTCATATTTTGCTTGCTTGTTTGTTTTGTTTAGATTCCTGTTAACGGTGAGATCATATGATATTTGTCTTTCACCGCCTGGCTTATTTCGCTCAGCATAATGCTTTCCAGTTCCATCCATGATGTTGCAAAGGGTAGTAGTTCCTTCTTCCTTTCTGCAGCATAGAATTCCATTGTGTAAATGCACCATAGCATTTTGATCCAGTCATTTACCGATGGGCATCTAGGTTGCTTCCAACTCTTGGCTATTGTGAATTGTGCTGCTATGAACATCGGGGTGCATAGGTTCTTTTGGATTGGTGTTTCAGGGTTCTTAGGATATACTCCTAAGAGTGGAATTGCCGGGTCAAAGGGCACATTCATTTTTAGTTTTCTTGGAAAATTCCATACTGTTTTCCATAGTGGTTGTACCAGTCTGCAATCCCACCAACAGTGAACTAGGGTCCCCTTTTCCCCACAACCTCTCCAGCACTTGTTGTTTGTTTCTTTGTTTATGATTATTTCATTCAAAAACAGAATGCACCTTTTTCTTCAGCTCACATGGAACATTCAGCAACATAGACCACATTCTGAGCCATAACACACATTTTAACAAGTCTAAAAGAATAGACTTATATGATGTCTGTTCTCAGAACACAGTGGAGTTAAACTAGAAATCAATAGCAGAAAGACAGTTGGAAAATCTCCCAAATATGTGATTAATCAGCACACTTTAAAGTAACGCATAGCTCAAAAAGAAATCTCAAGAAAAAAATAAAATATTTTAAAATAAATGAAAATATAATGATTTATAATTTTTGTGATACAGTGAAAGGAGCATGTAGAAGAACATTTATAGTAGTGAAGCACATAAAAGAGAAGAAGAAAAATCTAAAATCAATCATCAATCTAAGCATTCACATGAAAAACTGGGAAAGTACATTAAGTCCTATGTAAGCAGAAGAGATGAAATCATTTAAAAAAAGTAGAGCAGAAATGAATGAAACTGAAAACAGAAATCTGTAAAGAAAATTCATGGAAGAAAGAAAGTTCTATGTAAAGATCAATAAATTTGATTAAGCCAGTAGAGAGCTAGTAACTACATTCAAAATAAAAAAGAAAGAAGGAAAGAGAAGAAAGAAAGAAAGAGAGAGAGGGAGGGAGGGAGGAAGGGAGGAAGAAAGGCAGAATTACTGGCATTAGGAACAAAATAGGGAACATCACTTCAGTAATAATGATGAGAGTGCGGGTTTATCAGTTATAGCCACAGCACCTCTTTGCAGGGAGGATGCTGATAGTATGGAGACATTGCATGTGCCAGGCAGGAGGTTGACAGGAATACTCCAGGCCTTCTGCTCAATTTTTCTATGAACCTAAAACTACTCTAAGAATCTACTAAAAATTAGTAAGGGGCAATATTTGTATTTTTACAAAAATAGTTTTTATTGCCCTGGCAGGTGTAGCTCAGTGGATTGAGCACAGACCTGTGAAGCAAAGGGTCGCGGGTTTAATTCCCAGTCAGGGCACATGCCTGGGTTGTGGGTCTGTAGGGGACACATGAGAGGCAACCACACGCTGAGGTTTCTCTCCCACTCTTTCCCCTCTCTTTCCCTCTCTCTAAAAATAAATAAATAAAATATTTTAAAAATAGTTTTTATAGTTCACAACCAAATAAAGTATATATTAGAGGAGTGAATTAGAAACAATACTACTGTTTTTAAGATAAAATTTAAGTCAAATCAGATTAATAATACTATCTGCATTTACATAATCTTAACAATTTAGTTATTTTTCTCATGATTGTACTCTCAACAGTTTTTTTTTTGTTTGAATTATTATTATCTCCATTTTGTAGGCATTGAAAATGAAACACAATAGTTTCCTTTAGCTAAAGCAAACTAGAAAGTGGAAAAGTCTGAACTCATATTCTCTGCTTATTTCATGTATTTCTGTGTGTGTCCTGCTCCGAAGAAAAGTCTGAAAATACCTCTAATTTGATCCAGCAATTAGATGAACTCTTAAAAACCAGAGGGCCCAATGGAAATCTCTTAGTGCATATAATTAGTCAAGAAGCCAAATAGCTTTCTTTTCCCTTGGGGGTCTCTTATTCTGTCTCATTGTTTCAAATTCTGTTGATATGTAATTCTATGCCATTTTATACGATCCCTTTATATGTTTCCTTCTCAATATTTTACCAGATGATTACAACTAGCTGACAAAATCAGGCACAACCAGAAGGGTTTTGCTATGAGTTTTGACCTTAAAAAGTATCCCTTTCTTATTAATGTTTTGGGGACTACATTTCTGCCAAAATGCAAAATTGATTTAGTATGTACATGAGTTTCTGTGTGATACATCCTAATACATCAATAAGAAAAAAATGTTACGACATCATTACCTAAAAATATAGATGCCTCCCTGCTACTGCTGCGGTGTGTAACTCTTTTCCTACCACCAATCATGGTCACAAGGAATTAGGTTTCTGAAGGCCATGATGCCAAAGTACATTTGGTTTTAGTGTCAGCAAGAAACTAGCACTAAGTCCTTGAAAGATACAGTGTGTTTTGCTTGGGGAAAATAAGGAAAGAGTAATGAGTTGTTGCTGATTGTGTTTTCTATTTAATCACGTGTTAAAAGAGAACCTTGATTGTTCCTTAATGAGCTTCACATACTAGCAAACAAGACCTTGGCAGAAGTTGGAAGTATAACATAAAAGTCTACCGAACCTATCCTGGCTTATTTTAATGCATGTATATGTAATTCCTACTTCATTACAAAATAAACAATTCAGGACAAGTGCTAGACAAATGAATGCAACAGGTGTTCACTGGATTGTTCCAGACAAAGCAGGATGTTTGGCTCTTTGTGACCAGGAAACACTTCATGACGGTTCCCTTGGCAAGTGGCAAGATTCAGAAAGAGGGTTGGATGATGTGCCTGGCGATGCTGGCTGTTAGGGCTTCTGTCTTTTCACGTAATGCTGGACACCTTGCTGAACGTGGAGGCACCCAACTCATTTATTTATATGGCTACTATATCATTCTAAATGTGATTTGTGATTGCTTAAAAATATATATTTTATATCTAAATAGAAAATTAGACAATCTCTATTTTTCCAACATAATACAAACTGATCTGGATAAGGTAAAAAAAAAAACTGAATGGGCTTTTTTTCTCTGAAATTCATTGTGAATTTTGCTTGGTGACTAGTTAAAGTATTTGTGAATAGGCATGTGTGAGTTACCAAAAACCAGAATTGATCATCAATGTTAAGTGTCACGTGTGGGCCTAGTTTTTCTAATAGAAATCTATCAAACTTTGTGCACTGCTTAAATGTAGAAAGATGATTTTCAAGAGGTACATACCTTTTATTTGTTGACTTATATCTTGCCTTGTTCCGTAAGTATTTGAGGCAAATGTATACATCTATGTAATTTTATAGTATTAATTTATTATGCAAATAGAGTAAGAGAGATGATAGTTATTACTCAGAATTAAAATCAAAGTTCAAGGACAAATTATGGAATCCGGCCCACTTATCAACATCTTCATTCCTTTATTGAATATGTACTATACCTTAACAATACACACTAAAAATATATTAGTTTTATAAGTTCCCTAAAACAATATCGATTTTTTAATGTTATACTAAAATTGATTTGGTGAACCAGGATAAACATAGACTCAGTAACAGACTAATTCTTGATTCATTTAAGAACAAGATGGAAGTATCCACACTAGCTTCAGGTTGATCAGTTTATTAAGCCTCATAAGAGCACCAGTCTTTTCATATAATAGGATTGCTAGGGGTCGAACTACTCCTTCAAAAAAAAAAGAATGTTCAAATCTTAATTTTTGTACCTTGGAGTGTGGCCTTACTTGGAAATAAGATCATTGCCAAGGTAATTAATTAAAATGAAGTCCAACGAGAGTAGGGTAGGCCTTTAAGGCTGAGAGATTGGAGTTACACCACTACAAGCCAAGGAATGCCTAGGGCTTCCATCAGCTAGAAGAGGCAGGAAACGATCCTCCCTGCAAGGCTTTTGTAACCATGGAAACTGGATTTCAGCCACCTGGTGCCTTGAATTCACATGACCAGTGGTTGGTGTTGAGGGAAACAGTTGTTTAACAGAGTTCCAACACTGGGAGGGCTGAGAGGCCCCCTGCTTTGAGCCCCTCTCTCCCACAAGACCCAGAACCATTCTCTCTGCCCAAAAGGCTGTAAGTAAAGACTGTGCCCTGAAGTTCCCCATTTTCTTGTCTGTTCTTAGGCTGATCATGCAAACAGATCTCCACCCTCTCTGGAACATGCATGTGTGGGTTTCAGAAAGTGCCATCTTCTTGCAGTAGCTCTCTCCTTCAGATGTGGGGTGTGCTGCTCTCAGCTTCCAGGTAGTCGTGCCAGAACTGTGTGCCATGCTACATTGGATCCTGGTATCCCAGATGTTGGGGCCCAGGGAGATACACATCTCAGCATGGGAATTTGTCTCCCAGAGAGGGCCTCTATCCACTCTGGGTCTAAGCCTCTGGTGGGCCTCTGGCAACTCCTGGGTCCACCAGTGAGAAAGAGAGCAAGAGCGAGGCTTTCAGCCATTGAGTCCTGCTCCCTTTAAAACACTCAAAATAGTTAGTGCCAGACTAGTTTCAGAATATGCCACTCAAAGGTACTATCCTTCAGAAATGCAGAAGTCTGCTTCTCAGCATTCCTGGTCATAGTTCAGCTCCAAGCATCTCTCACAAGTCCCTGTGCTCCAGCCTGAGTCCTGGAGTGTCCATTTGAAGTGTCCATTTCTCTTCTCCAGAGTTGCCTTTACTCCAGCCATCAGCTCACCAGTGTGACTGTGTGCTTGACCGGGAAGATCCCCAGCAGCTCCATCAGCTCTGACTCCATGTCGCCTTCTACAGGCAGACCTCCTGACCTTTAGGCAGACTTCTCTGCAGGCCTTCAGACAAACAGGCCTCCCAGCAAACCTCTAGACCTCATGGTGGACTTCCTGATCCAATTTTAAATACTCAGATCAGAACGTTCTGCATGGCAGAATATCCTGCTTTTCCTATGGTGTGTTAGTATCTGCCATTTTGGTCAGCTCCCCCATGTCTTTGACTCTCTTTCAGCTGCCATCTTTAGCCAGAGCAAGAGTTCCCAGCCACACACAGACATCCAGGGTAGGTATGCATGCACACAGCTCACACAGGTGCTGCATGAGCTTCCCCCTCCCCCCCACCCCCCTTAGCTATGGCATGGGTCACCGCCAGCACACGTTCTCACAGTCGCGCTCACAATTTGCCCCAGGAGCAGCAGCCTTCTTCCTTCAGGAAGGCGTGGGCTGTTAATCTGCCTATGTTATGCAGTGTGCCTCAAGTGCTATACTTTCCGCTTTTTTGGAATTTTTTCCCTGCCCCCGACCCAGTGCCTTTTTGCAGAATTTGGGGGTTTTCTCCCATTTTTAGAGGACACATGCTCTGTACCCTGTTACACCTTGGAGAAAGCATAGCCTTGTTTTCACCTGATGTTTGACTGCTAGCCTCCAGAACTGTAAGAGAATAAATTTCTGTTTTTTTTAAGTCACCCAGTTTGTGGTACTGTGTTACAAACAGTAGCCCTCAGAAAACTAATACATGGATAAAGAATATATAAATTAAAAAATCATCTATTTATAAATGACAAATATAGTTTTAATTTAATTTTAAATGACAATTTTAATGTCTTCTATTTTTATTTTCACCCAGAGTTTGCAAACACAAAGCCCTTTCACCGGTGGCATTTCAAGATGGTGACAACAAAATCACATCTTTAGTGAGGGATGTTGCTTAGTATGGTCAACTGAATTTATCTCATGCTTTTTATAGGTTGCTTTCCTTTATGAGTTCATCTGTTTTCAACATTTTTACAGATCTCCAGCCACATTAAGAATTACCCCATTTTCATTTATGTAGCATAACATGTATTGCCAAACATTCTTTTCTTTAATTCTCATAATCACATACAGGAGAACACAAACAATTTAAAGAAATTACACTCTTGTGAAACCTTTTTCTAAAATTAGATTGCCTTATTTTCAGAGGTTTGTATTTATATATGCACAAACATTTAACAGAAATATATGTTTATGTAACAGTGGTTGATCATATTTATTTAACTTTAAATTTAACTAATGCTATATTACCAAAAAATAAAAACTGTGTCTTACATATTTCTCTTTATATTTATCTCTGAAGTTATTTTTGGATTAAAATTAATTCATCATTTGCCCAACATGTAAGGGAGCTCCATGCAATAACTATTCATTTATAATTGACTGGCCTTGCAGACTTTGAGGTGGCGAAGAAGTGTGTGCACATCTAGAATCCTGGCTCTAATTAGAGAAATAGCTGAGCTGTTAAATACAGGGGAGCTACATGTGTGACCTAGGACAGAAAAACAATTTTTTAAACAATTATATAATTAATTCCTAATGAAACAATAGACATGTTGCCACCATGAACAAAAGTTTCAAAGAATTAAAATAATGAAGACATTATTCAGTAATGGATCTTATACCTGGTTATGCATATACTTCTTGATGTTACGTGGGAACGTAGGCTAAGTGCTAGTAGGGAAGGTCACCAAGAAGTGAATGCTGATTTGACCCTGTCCCGAGCTTGCAATTGGTATTGCCTTCCCAGCACTAGAAGTTGCCTAAGGACACAGCCTTAAGATAAAATATTTTTAAAAATAAATAAATAAATTAGAAACAAAATCAGTAAAAAAATGCTTTGTTTTTTTTTTAAATTTAAAAAAGATAGAAATGTGTTGATGAGACTATCCAGACTATCTGGACTAGGTACATGACAAAGCCTAGTTAAGGCCCCCTGTGTACATGACTGGCTCCAGTTAAGGCCTGCACATAAGCTTTTAATATTATTGTGGGTGGGTATGAAAAACTCCTTGTCTTGTTACCATACAAGACAAACCTTCTAAGGAAGTTCCCTTGTTTATTAAACCAGCCCCACCAAGCAATCTGTAGTGCCCTGAATATTTTCTTCAGTCCCCCCCCCCTCTGCCTGCCTATATGGGAACTGGTTTCAGATCACACTACAGAATCTCCAAGACAGGTCTGCAAGACACAAATGCATGAAGGGGGGAAAATGTATTGACAATTTCATTAGTAATTTGTTCTAAAAATTGGCCCAAGTGTAGGTGATTTTTTTTATTCTTTCAAAGCAATGACAAAAGAATGAACTCTCAAGACTTTTTTCACAAACACAATGTATTCTTTGCTGAGAAAAATATCACATTGTATGGTAGGCAGAAAAATGGCCCTCCGAAGATAATTACGTCTTATTATCAGGAACCTGTGAATATGTTGCTTTACATGGCAAAAGTACCTTGCACTTGTGACCCTATCTGGCTAAGAACTCCAGATAGGATAATCTTACTGAACTGCCCGGATATTTATGTAAACTAAGTCTGTAAAACTGAGAAACCTTTCTAAGGTATGGTCATAGACAGAGAGGTGTGGCTATGGCAGGGTGGCAGAGAGATGCAAACTTCGGTGACCTTGTAGCTAGAGAAAGGGGGTGAAAGGGCAAGTAAAGCAGGAGGCCTATAGAAGTTGGAAAAGCTAAGGTAACAATTTCTCTGTGATACCTCCAGGAAATAATGCAGCCCGGGTGATACCTCGATTTTAGCCACGGAGACCTATGTCAAGCCTTTTGAACTATAGAGTTGTAAGATAATAATTGTGTGTTTTTTTAAGCCACTACAATTATAATAATGTGGTACAGCAGTCATAAAAAAATGAATTCACCTTAGTTGATACCTAAATTTTAAGTACCTAATTATTCCTTTTTTTTCTAAATTCTCACATGAGAATGTGCTCATTGAGTTAGAGAGAGAAGAAGGAGGAGAGAGAGAAAGAAAAGGAAAGCAAAACATCAATCAATTGCCTACTGTGTGAGCCCAAACCAGGGATCAAACCCACAGGCTCTGTGTGTGCCCTGACCAGTAATTGAACCTACAAACTTTTGGTGTATAGAATAATGCTCCAACCAACTGAGGCACCAGGCCAGGGAATGCCTGATTATTCTTTAAATATACTTAATAAACTTAAATTAATTATTATCTATTTTGCTGAAGTCAGGGTGTGTAGTGAGTGACTAGTGTATAATTTATGAAAATATTATTTTGAGTCCATCTACCAAAAGCTAGTAGGATATAAAAACCTTTGTCTATCTAGTGTAACATTTATATATTATGCAATAACATTTAATTATGGCTGCAGAACTACTGGTAACCAATCACTTAAAAGCTGAGTTTCAGCATTTTAAAAATTTAATTTCAACGAGGCTGCAAAATATTTTCTCCACTGGGATAATATCTAAGAAATAAAATACTACACTCTACTCAGCTCCTTGCCTACATTGGTATTTGTAACATAGGGCACTAATACACTGAGTGTCCAGCAGGAGCAGCAATGTAGAATTTTTTTCCAAGGACAACCCACATACCCAGATGAAGTTAGCTGAAGAGAAACATGCTCATGTGTATGTACGTTCATGTTATCATCAGCAAGTGCTTGGAATACTTTCTTTAAAAGAGAAATATAAAATATGCTGTGTTGGTGGGGGGGAGTCAAGAAAAGAGCACTGGATATTGCAGGTCATCTTTTTCATTTAACCATAATATATATCAAGAGAGAATCCCGATTATAACTAGGTGATCACTACTAGGCAAGGTCATGGCAAAGGCTAGAAGTAAAAAAAGTGAAGTTCTACCAAACCCCTTCTGACTGATTTTAATGTTACCTTTAACTGTATTTATTTGTAATTCATACTTTGTTATAAAAGGGAATTATTTCAGGTTGGCATGCTAAACAGGACAGAGCTCAGGCACAGCAGGTGTTTACTGGGAATGTCCTACCAAACCAGTGTATGTGGTTCACCCTGAATATGAACCACTCTATTACACATCCCTTTTCAAGTAGAGAATCCTCGGCAAGCAAGAGCTACATGCTGTGCCCAGGAATGTTTCACAGAAAGGTTCCTTGCAGTGCTTTACTGATAAATGCTTAACAACCACTGTTGGTGGGTGGGGAGATCTGACTTGCAGCACTTACCAATTTCTGTGGTGTAAACTGTTCTAGAATGGACAATTTCAAGCTTCCAAACTAAAGTTAGTGAATATGGAGGTGGGAATAGATGCACTCACATGCTCCAGCCAGTTGGTAGGAGCTGATTCCAGCTCACCACTAGCTGTCTCAGGAATCACACAGAAAAAAGTACAGAGGCAGAGCCATAAATGACTGGATTCTAAGGACACCAGCAATGAGCACTGCAGAACAGAAATTAGAAGTTCTTTTTTTCTCTGAGTACCACCTCTGGCTCACAGATTCTAATGTGATTCTTCTGAGGGTATGGGGAAAGTAGTTGGTGGAGGGACTTTTGAAAGTTCATTTAGTTAAGTATTAAAATACTATGTTATTTAATATTATTATAAATTCGTTTTAAAAGCTCAAAATTGAAGATTCATTTGTTTTTGTGGTTATTATGTGAATTTAAATTTTGGGTGGCCATGGCTTTGGGGGGAATATATTCTATTCTCCCTCCGTAAAGAAATCTATGGAGCAGAGGTGAACTTAGAAGGAGTCATATGCCATCTCTCTCTGCTGCCCAGCATCAATCAGATTTTAAAACATTTGACCTTTTGAACAACTACTTGGTAATTCGTTTTAATTTTTTTCGGAGTGGCATTGCAGGTGTTTATAAAAAAGAGGCTGCTAAATTTTAGTTGCACTTTGTTCAAGGACAACTCTCAAACATTACTCTAATTAATCAGTGAATGAATGTTAAGGTGTGAAGCTTTGTATCCCTCCAAAATTGGGCCTCTGGGAGGGAATTAGGGCATGAGGGTGGAGCCCTCATGAGTGGAACTTATTTTAAAAACCCAGAAAGCTCTCTCAGCCCTTCTACCATGTGAGGACACAGTGAGAAGATGGCCGTATATGAACTATGAAGTAGGCCTTCAACAGACGCCAGACCTGCTGGAGCCTTCCTTGATCTTAGACTTCCCAGCCTCCAGAACTGTGAGAAATAAATGCATGTTTAAGTCACCTAGTCTATGATGTTTTTGTTATATAGCAGCCCAAATGGACTTAGACAATGAATCACCAAAAATTTCCAACTTTAAAGCTTTTAGAAAACTTAAATTATTGAACAAAAGCTTGTAAGCAGAGACATGACAATGCAAATGGTGCATATAATTGAATTTTGAAAATTTTGTTTTTGTGATTCAGAATAAATTATTCATGAAAATGTTTTTTTGATAGAACTTCAATTTTTCATCTGAAAATTTATGTGCAGAATCAAGGTAGGGTAAAATTGAGATTATCTAAATATCATGTAAATGAAATTGACAAACCATTTAGAAAAATTATAATTAGTGAAAACTTAATTTGACAATTCTTTAAAACTATATGTCAAAGGAAGAGCTTTTGATTAGATGTAAAAAGAGAAAATGAAAATATTTGAAAACATATTGGTCTAAACCTGTGAAAATATTTGCTCTAAAATAATTACAAATTTCAATGTGAAAAGACTAAAATTTTGAGAATAGCCTCTACCTAGTAGAATATTCATCAAGCTTGCATATATATGTACCTTCATATCTATACAAAGGGTATTTCCTCAATTAAGCATACTATAATTTAAAGAGAAGTCACTTGAATGTATGGTTCTAGGGAATTTTAATAAAGTAATTAATAATAATATAATTTAAAAGGTATTTTCAAAAAAATGGCAATACCTCAAATTAGAGAGTGAATTAGAGTTTAAAGTATATGAGCACGTGCCAAGAATAACTATTCTGATTATTTTATTTGTAATGTACAAATAATAAGAATATTTTAAACTTGGCATAATGAGTCTAGAATACATGAATTTTATTTTTAGAAAGACTGTTATATGTGAGTTTTGGAAATAAAACTATTTGAAGAGTAAACCAGTACTACGAAGTCAATTGGTCAATCCATAAATAAATATTTTAAAACACAAACGTTTAAACCATTTTTTGCACCAGATTTCACTGTCAAAATAGTCTCAGTTTAGATGACCTATCAAGATTTTTGTTACTCTAGGACACACTGGCCTGTATTACCCTTCAGTTCAGGATAATCTCCTTTTCCTACCTCATTAATGGCAATAGCACTCCCCAATATGCTAGACACTCCCCCGTCCTCCTCACAGATTCTGACCCATCAGCTACCACCCCTTCACATCCCCTAGTGGCTTAGAGTTTTTTGTTCTCTTTTAATTTTTATTTTATCGAGCAAAAAGGAAAAAGAACTCAGTGACATGGACAACTGTGGTGATTGGGGGGGGGGGACAGTAGAAGGGGGTTAAATAGTAATGGAAAAAAATCTTAGTGAGATTTGAATTTAGAAAATGTTAGAAAAAGTTGTTGACTTCAGGTAGGTTCTGGTTTTTAGTTATCAGAAGGAACACATTGAGCATAGATTTAGAAGATGGAAAATGAAAATATAGGTCAGTCATGGAAGTTAAGATCTTATATAAAATATTACTTATCTGTAGTCATAAATAATTCCTTACTTCCTCTGTAGTCCTTCCATTCTCATAGTTTGCTTTTTTTCCTAATTTCTACAATGTTTCCCCTCTGCCATCTTGGGCTTCTTGGGAGTGCCCCAGTCCAGAACCATAATTCTGGTCTGTAAGAATTTTATTTTTAATTAGCAATCTTTCTACTATTTTTTAAGGATTATTTGAGTGATATTTCAGTTAAATAGTTGGTAGATAAGATCTGCTGAAAAGAGAATGGACTCATGATGTTCCAGCAGAACCATAGAACTGATGTGAACAGTTAAAATTGTTGGTCTCACGGAAAATCCTTGACAATTTAAGGTAGAATACTGAGGATTGCCTTTAGTGTAATGGAGATACACTCAAACTGATTGACAGTTCATTTTTGTGGAAGAAATGTATCCTGTCCACATAAGATCATTAGAAAATTCATCAGCAGCATTCTGTGTATATGCTGTTATAGCAGATTTTTTGCATTGTAATATTTGTGTATACATCTGTCTTTCCCACTAGACTCTGAGCGGTTCAGGAATTGGGGTTTTATTAATCTCTATATTCCCAGGGTCTAGTGTATAGTCTGGGCACAATATAGACACTCAACTAGTAGTTGCTGAATGGAGGAATCATGCATTCAATCATCTATAAATTCTCATATCACAAATGCTGCAAATGCTTGAAGACTATAATGAATTATGAGCATCATTGACACATAGTCTGTTGCAGGCCATTTGCCACGGGGAGGATTTTCTTTTGTTTCATTAGCATTATTAAACAATATTTATACAACATCCACCAATCTTTGGAATGATCAAGACCCTACCCCATATGATTTAAACATTTATTTAGTATTTTTCCTCATATCCAGTAACTCTGTAACTCAAATTGCAATGTATTTTAAAATATAAAGACAGTGAAAAGGAAAATAATAACCTTTCAAAGTTTCAAAATGTTTTAAAGATCAATCACCTAGTATAATGTCCTCAATAAATGGGTCAACTCTTACCCAGGGAAATTTAATTCATCCAAGCTCACGTAATAGTTAGGGATGAGGCCAACACTGGTAGGAGGTGGGGATGGCAAATCTCCTAAACTGCTTTTTCCCCAAAACTGCAGTTGTCAAAAGAAAAATGAACAGGAACAGAAACCAAAACCACTGGAGAAAAAATTAGGGTAAAAAGTACTTGAGATAAATTTACTTTATGCAATAGACTTACTTTGCAACATGTATGTATAAAACGGCTTTTAAACTTCTTTTACACTAAATAAGCCCTGGCAATTTGAAGGAATGCTGCTTTAGGCCAGCTTTCCCAGAAAATAGACTTTGAGCATTTGAAATTTGCATACAGGAATTCATTGAGGACTGCTCTTAGAGCAATACCAGTGTTTGAGGGGCCTCCACTGGGCCGAGGCAGGAGTTAAACTCTGGTGCAATAGCAACAGAGATTCAGCCAATACCATGGGTGCTATGGGACTTGGACAGCCCTTCAGAGTTGTCCTGAATTAAGGCAAGGGGGTTGGGCTTTGTATTCCCAAGTCAACTAATCGGCAGATTCAAGCTGAGGGTGATTCTTGGGAAAGGAATTATCTTGAGTCTTCAAAAGCCAATCTTTCTGGCAGCAGGGCTAATAAATACATCAGTCCTAAAGAGGAATCTGAGGAATGCACCATAGTACTCACTATGGCCACTCCTTATGCCATTCAGACTACTCCCCACCTGGAAGCATTTACTCTAGGATTCAAGTTTGTCTCTTCCAGGAAAACTTATGATAAAAAAAAAAGTTAGTGGAGCCTGGCTGGTGTAGCTCAGTGGATTGAGTGTGGGCCTGTGAACCACATGATCACGGTTCGATTCCCAGTCAGGGCACATGCCTGGGTTGCAGGCCAGTTCCCAGTAGGAGACTCATGAGAGGCAACCATACATTTATATTTCTCTCCTTCCCTTCCCCTCTAAAGGTAAATAAATAAAATTAAAAGAAGAAAAGTTAGTGGAAAAAACTACAGTTTCCGCTACAGCTGGTCAGGGGACCACAACGGATATTTATGATTTTCCTCTCCCACCGCCACTGAAGATTCATTTCTGCTGAAAAGAGTGGCTTAAATCCTCTTTCCTGATGGGAAAATGTCCCTAGTGATGTGCCTACTCTTACTACTGCACAATGATTTTCAAAATTGAGAAAAGGAACACCAAGAGATGATCTATTATATCACCCAAGTGTGAAACATATCCCTCCCAACCAAATCCATGGTATATAATAGTTCCTGCTTTATCTCCTCTGAGTGATAACAATTAATTTCCCTGTCAAGATAGTGACTCTTAACATGTTAGCTTTGCCCTGGCTGGTGTAGCTCAGTGGATTGAGCTCGGGCCTGTGAACTAGGCGATCGCGGTTCGATTCCCAGTCGTCAGGGCACATGCCTGGGTTGCAGGCCAGTGCCCAGCAGGGGCCAGTTCCCAGCAGGGGATGCACGAGAAGCAACCATACATTGATATTTCTCTTCCTCTCTCCTTCCCTTCCCCTCTAAAGATAAATAAATAAATAAAATATTTTAAAAAAACAAACAAACAAACAAACAAAAACATGTTAGCTGGTCTCTTGGTGAAAGAAGCCCAAAGCAATGAAGTAGCAGCCATAGCTTAAATTGTAACGGAATAGTTGCTGTGTTCTCTAGTGGAAGCATTGCCTTATGAGAATCAGGACCTCTAGACCCACTGATCAAAAGCTACAGGGATGAGGGTTAGACAACACAGATTTCCCAAATAAGTTATTAGGAATAATGTTATATATTCTCTCCTTTTATTCACAGAATCATAAGTTTGTGTTATATACATAACACCGGGTAATGTTTATACTGCATTTTGGAGGAAGGAGTTCCAATATTAGAGAAAATCACCTCTAAGTCAGTGTCACAGATACATTTTCAAATCGCCATTTCATTGCTCAGTCATGCTGAAAAAGTTGGGTGGTGTAATGTGTGGGGGCTCCACCTGCAGGACCCCTGACCCCCAGCCACCAGGGATGACAATAAGTCTACCAAGACTTGATCTGCTTGGGGAGGAAAGTTGGCCAATCTCTTAAAGAAGGGCCAGGAACCTATTCCTCAATGGGCTTTTATTGGGTTTAATTTGCATAGGAATACAGAGTATATATGTAAAGCTCATCAATCATTGTTAGGAAGTAATGATCAAACAATAGACAACATTCAAAGAACTCTGAAGGCTTGTTCTGAGTCAGGGTCAGATAGTTAAAGGGCCATTAAACTTTGGGAACAAACTCACTTCATGCTTGGACCTTTATTATTTAAATTGAGGGTATTAGCAAGGTACGTTTCACAGGATTTTATGCATTCTTTCTTAGGCCTGATTGCCCTAGGGAACCCGCCCTTTCTAGCCCAGGGCTGCACCCACCTCTGGCATTGTTTCAGGCTTAAGTCAGGCAACCAAGAGATTAAGAGACTTCTGGCTGACAGAATGAGGTCTCAGGCTATGTCAAAGCCAAGGGGCAAGGATCTATCATCCCATTTTTCTGTAGCTCCCCAAGTCCTTCCCTGAGGTCCCCTTTATGACCATGCCTGTTTTAGATCATCTCTCCTTTGAGGAATCTTACCCATCATTGGCTAACCAGGCATCCACCTGGGGCCAAGCAGGGTGAAGTGAAAAGGGGCAAAGGCAGCACCCCTACCAAGGAAATAAGCTCTGTCTCCTTAGTGGCTTATGGTCCCAAGGTCTTTTTACTCATCCTTAGCCACAAGGGGTTGCAGTTTCTGAAACCAGACAGGGTGGTTCCCAACAGTATCATATATGATAAGACCAGTGACCAAGTAGTCATATGTGCCCACAGTCATAATATAAGTGTATACTATAAAGTGTCTTCCTTAATCCCAAACAACATTAAGCAGAGTTTTATGTTGATGCAACCGTCTATAAACTCTTGGAGGGTGGAGCTGGCTGAGGCCCACTATGTAAGACAAACCCACCTACATGAAGCATGTGTTGATTTAAATGAAGGTGAATTGCTGCTACCAAATAGCTTATTGGCCTTCTTGAGGGAAGGTGCCTTGCTAATGGCTCAGCATTGTTCTTTGTTCCTGGATGTCTATATTTGGCAGTGGCACTGGCTAGTTTGACCTTGCTGGATGGGAGCCCATGTTCTCGAGCACAGGCACAATCAACCCCTGTCACCACAGCTATTCCATTTACGCCCCTTTTTGCCAAAACTGGGTAGTTGATGACAAAATCTGGCTAAAGTCAACAAGCCAAGGCATTCTACATACTTGATTATTTAGTGCTTTTTCTATGATAAATGATCTGTGGAAGAAATTATCACCAATGGCTTATTTTTTGTATGCTTTATGCTCACTCTCATAGGCTCATCTATATAGCTTAGTCTCAGAAAATCATTTTTTTCCTAAACATCAAAACTTTCTCCTTGAAGCCCCTGAAAAGCCCAACTCATCCATCACTGTCCATGAGCCTACATATGTTCTAACCTCAGGCCACTTTCTTTTCCCCACATAGATGTGCACTTCTTGAAGTTATACCCACTGGGAGGAATTCCCCTCATCTCTGTCTTTCAGGCCTACCCCTTATTTTTAGCTGGCATGTCAACATCTTATGACATGAACTCAGCCTTTCCTTCCTCCATCAGCTATTCATAATGAATTCCCCATGCTAAAGGTGCACATTAAATCAGACTCTCTGATGAGACAGTGGTAAATGATATCAGTCTCAGCCACCTGCTTAAGTTGCTTATGTGTGCCCTCTGGTCATGATCATGAATAATGCTGCCATGATGAATTGTCACCGGGCCTGATCAACCTCTGACTAGGTGAGTTTGGCAGAACCTAGATCTGCATAGCTACTTATTGTGCATTTAGGTCCTCTGTCTCTATCAAGACCCCTAGCATGCCATAGTTATTAATCTAATAGAACATAATTTTTTGTTTTCTGCAGATGGCATAGCCTTGCTCGAGAACACTAAAAGGTTCACATTATAATTCTCCATTTAGGTAATTCAATAATGCTAGATAGTGATTCTTGCTTATCACAAAGATAGATACCTTTAATATCACAGAGTATGTTATGTTATCTTGAAGCAAGGGGTCCATGTAACCAGGCTACTTGTGTTATAGTCACAATTCTTCTGCAGAATGCTTTTCTGTTTTGTGTTCAACTCAAGGCTGTTAGCTTCCCAAGTAACTTGTTTACCAAGAACTGGTTTTCATTCTTAGTGGTGGGAAATAAAAGATACAATAAAATGTCCTTTACTGTGAAAATGACCTGGCATGCATCAGATCACTGAAACAAATTTCATTGATGTAACAAGTCCCTGAATCTTTATAAAATTTATTGCCTATCCTCTGGACTACATGTATCTTAACAAGGCCACCAGCATAAATATTTCTACTTCACCCAGTTTGGTTCATATAATAACATTGCAATTGTGGACCAATGTGATATTATATGGATTGTCCAACTCATTTAGTTCCATTCAACCTTTATTTATTATGTAGAGTAAGAGAATTAACATAGCCACAAGATAAGATTATAGAAGTATATTTTATCTATTATAAATGAATATCAAGTGCTTCTATTTCCCCTTCTCTTCAGGATCCAGTCCCATACATACATGATTCCTCCAGTCAGTTAAATCAGCTAAGTTAAATTAAGTTATCTAAATGTCTTCCACATGCTTTTCTTTTTCTTCCTGAGCAGCCTCAGCACATAACTGGCTAGATTATATTGTCACTTAATACCAGTTTTTAGTTTTTGTCCAGTACTGGAGGTAGGTAGACCCTGAGGGGTGGGGTGTGTTTTATCTTCCAAGTCAGAGGACTGCATTGTATTCGCCCAAAAGAGAAAGACAGACTTTTGATATGGAAAAGCAAACTACTTCTAACGACTTCGTCAATACAGAAGAATCTACAGATAAGTTTTCCAAGTACACTGATGCACTAACTAACCTCACTAGTAATCATTTCACAATATATATAAAATCATCAGGTTGTATACCTTAAACTTTCACAATTGTATGTGTGAATTATATCTCAATAAATCTGGGAAGAAGAGACTTAGGGCCTCACTCTTTTCCAATCCGGACCCTGGTATTGGCAGAGTATATACGCAGAGGCTGTAACTCAGGCTTCTCTCGAGCTCTGCTACCCTTATAATTAAGTTCTGGGTCTGACCATCTCTTCTGTAGGAGATGATAATTTCTTCATATTCTGCTAAGAGACTCTGGTTTTCACATTTTAACTTTAAATTGGTGATTAATAACCTAAGTGTTTGTTGGACTTTTTCAGTAAACTGATGATATTCAGCAGCAGTCATCCAGCAGTTCCGTTGTCTTGTATTTGCTGCTTGTCCAGAGCTTCTTAATCATCATAGTTACTGCACCTATTGGTGTGTTCCTTTCTACGGGTATGCTCACCATTGGTGAACATTTTAACGCAGGGTCCCCAGACCCTGGGCTTCGGACCAGTATCAGTCCATGGCCTGTTAGCAACTGGACCACATAATAGGAGGTGAACGGTGGGTGAGCAGGCAAAGCTTCACTGGCATTGCTGCCCCGAGCTCCACTTCCTGTCCCTCCCACCTCTCTCAGCCTCCTGTCTGTCTTTGGAAGAAATTATCTTTCACAAAACCGGTCCCTGGTGCCCAAAAGGTTGGCGACCACTCTTTTAACAATTGCATTGTTGCATTATACTAGAGAATGTAAGCACTTCATTTACCACTGATAATAGGGTATACATTTTCAGCTGGCTGGCAGGTGATAAAAACCAGAATCTTTACAAAAAAATTTATTTCTTTGAACCATCCAAATTCTGGTATCAACTGTCTTGGGTCAGGCTGGGTTTACTGTGGAGCAGAATCTGGGACAGATATTTGAATGTAAGAAGTTTAATTTGCTACGGATCAATACCTGTGAAGGAGTAAGACCCGCAGGAATAGCGAGCGGATGAAGTTAAGCTGCAATGCTAATGTAACAAAAGATTCAGCCAATTCTATGGAGACATCTGAAGCTTCAGTGGTTCACAGCTGTTTCCCCAAAACACAAGGGGTCATACATTTTATTCCCAACATGAATCAGTTAATATGAGCTGTCCTGGGGGGAGGGCAGGGTATAAACATGGGCGAGACAACTCCCTTTGGCTGAGAGCAATTCCTGAAGGTGGATTTAGCTATGAACAGTCTAGGTAACTTTTGTGACAGCCAGGGAGTTGATCCCTAAAGGGGTATATGGTGACACACTCCAGCATCCACTATAAATAACTTGGTGTAAATTTTTTACTAAATTTATAACCTCCTAATTAATGACCTAGGTACATCTGTCTCCAGGTGTGAAATTTGTTTAAAGCATAATACATGTATCTTAAACTACTTTCTTGAAAACAAATAAAATATGACTAGAAGTAAATCAATTTTAATTTACAATATAACCCATCAAAGCTATAGGAAAAACCTTTCTGCCCTATAATAATAATGTTTTTAAAATGTCTTTTTTGTTTTTCAGGGGTAAAAACAGTAAAACAACAAATCAAAGCTCTACCTATGAAGACAGTATGTAAGAAATTCTGTAGTTTTAATCTCATTTTCTTTTTTGTTAATTAGTATGTTTTCACTCATTTTCCTGAGCATATAAGCATTTAAAATGGAAAACCCCACTCATTACTGGAATTTAAAATACATTTATATGGAACATAATAAAGTTTTAAAGAGAGTAGTAGACTGATTTTTTTTTGAAAACCACCTTTTTCTATGAAAAAAAAACTTTCTAAGATTAACCACTGAAGCTATTAGGCTTTTTAAGAAGCCCCTGAGAGCTGAGAAAGGCTAAATATAAAGGCGGGGGGTGGGGGAGAAATACAGGTTTCTAAGTCAGAAACTTGTTTTCTGAATTCTAAGTAAAAATTTATGTGTTCAGATGATATATCCTTCACACCATCCTAAAAGCATTCAAACATGACCTCTTAATTTCACGAAGTTAGATAAATTGTCTATAATATACCTTTATGCTTTGCTGCCTTCTCAAGTGCCCAGAGTCTCTAAGGTTATAAGAAAATGTTGGTGATTGTACTTGCAAGATTTAGTCTAAGCCCCCATGAAAAAAACGATGTATTTCCAGTCCTCACATGTTACCTAATTCCACTACAAAAGGTAGAAAAAATAGACACAATATCATCTTCCTTAATTAAAAAAAAAACAAAACTCATCCTACCTAACTCCCCCATTACCATCCAAACTTCTTCCTTTCCCATTTTTTTAGACAAAAGTTTCCATATATATCAATAAATGCAAAATGGTAATGAAGGAATAGAAAGAAACAAGAAACAGTAGGCAAAACTAAAGAAGAAAGAGTCTACCCTCTATTTCCCCCCCCAATAAGTTGCTGAGAATAAAAATATTCTCAGATCATATAAATATATGAAGCGTCCTTCAGATAGAAGAATAGATAAAGATGCTCTTTGTGCTTAGTGGAGACAAGAATAACCTAAACTCAGTAATGCCCAGGGAGATATCCAATGTCATCTAAATTATGGGACCTCCGGTCTCAGGTCCCCATGCTCAACAGTAATGAAGAAGCAGGCGGAACAATTCCCTAAAAGCAGAAGTATTATTTAAACATCAGTTGAACAAATTACTCCCCACAAAAATTCAGCTCAGCAGAGTGAGCCAAGCTGTCTACCACAGTATGACTGCATTTGAGAAGTCAAATCAAAGTGCTTTTAAAGAGAAGGCATTTGTTCTCTCCTTGCCTTAAAATAAGTGGTCCTTCTGACTATCTTGGTTGACTCCAGAGGCTGGGGAGGCAAGAGGACCCTTGCACCTGGTAAGGACCAGTAGAACCAGACTCTTGGTTCTACTTCTCCTAGCTGCAGGGTTTTATTGTTCACAAATTTAGTCCAATAGTGGCTAACCACTGATAAGTGAGGTATTGGGGAAGCTGGTTCTTGAAGTCTGTGCAGGTTTGGAGAGAGAATTCTCAGATAAGTAATATTCAGCATACTGTATTGGGCAAGATTTAAATAGTAGAAATAGCTCTGATTGGTGTAGCTCAGTGGGGTGGAAGTTGCAGACCAAAAGGTCACTAGTTCAATTTCTAGTCGAGGCACGTACCTGGTTTGCCAGCTAGGTTCCCGACTGGGTGTGTATGAAAGGCAATCGATCAATGTTTCTCTTGCCCATTGATGTTTTTTTTCCCTTCAATTTCTTCCTCCATTCCCCTGTCTCTAAAAAACAAATAAATAAAATATTTTAAAATAAATAAATATTAGAAAAAAAACAATGAAATTATAAACTATTCAGCATGTTCAAATATAGGGAAAGAACATTTTAGCTTTTGTTCCGAAGCTTTAAGAAGAGGAAGAAGTTTGGATAAGAATGGAAGCAAAGTAGGCCAAAAAATAGATGTTAGCAATTATTAATGATAACAAGGACCTGACAAAGACCACTTTTAGAGGATGTATTATTATTAGTTATTAATTATTAATTATTACTATTATTATTATTTTGCCAAGAGCTTTAGAAAATAGTCCCAGTCAGCTAAGGTCAGTTGATGCTGTCTGCACCATTGGTTGACTAAGCTGCATGAACAAATCATATCAGCACTGCTAGACTTTGCTTAACACCATTTAGAAATCCACAGCTACTCAAGGTCAAGCATATGGTCAAGAGGTGGAGACTGGGGATTCCTGAACACCCACCAGTGAGAGGACCGCGTTTCCTGAACCGATGGGGATAATTACACTGAGGAAGTTCAGGACCCTTGATATAAACCAGTGCTTAACGTCACCCCCATTATGTAAAGAATAAAGAAGCACACTCTTGAGACAGACTGCTATGGAACAAGAAGAGCATAAACCAAAAATAAGAGTGTTACAATCAGTGGTATATTGATCAATCACTCCCCTATGTGACATATACAAGCAAGGTACTTTTCCTGCAGGTAGGTACTATAGACTGAATATTTGTGCCTGCCTGCAACTCCCAAATTCATATCTGCAACATAATCCCCAATGTGATGGTATTTGGAGAGGGGATCCTTGGTAGGTGATTAGGTCATGAAAGCAGAGCTCTCCTGAACAGGATTGCTGGCCTTATAAAAGAGACCCCATAGAGCTCCCTTAGCCCTTCTGCTAGGTGAAGATGTGGTAAGAAGACAGCCGGCAACGAACCAGAAAATAAATCCTAACCAGACACCAAATATATGTCTTGATCTTGGATTCCCTAGCCTGCAAAACTAATAAATGAAATAAATGTTTGTTTTTTTAAGCAACTTAGTCTCTTTATAATAGAGCCCAAACAGTTAAGGAAGTGGGAACCATAATTTGTAGTATTTGCCCATATCCATTGTGTGTGTGACACACCACGACCAATTTCAAATTACCGATGTTTTAACAGCTGACATGGAAATTTCTTAATATTTAATATTTGGTTCCTGAGAGCCAGTAAAAGTCAGTTCCCCTAGGCCACAAGTACAGCCCTGATCATAATAAAAGATGTGGGACACAGAAATGATGTTTTGGGCCACATCAGGCTAAGGATATTTGCCTCTTTTCTAAAGCAGAGGTATTGGAAATAAAATTTGTAGAAAGGAAGAAAAAAAACACTATCTATAGAGTTTTACACAGTTGCATTATATATTAATGCTGAGTTAAATGTTAGGGGGAAAGATTGTGTAGCCCCAATATAAGATGTGGATGCATTCAATTTTATCTTCTTTGCTATATTTATAAAGTCATAAGTTAAAGAACTTTGTTAGTTATAGGAATAGACATAAAGGTATATCTGAGCTATATAGACCTGTACTGACAACCGCCATCCATCATCTTATACTAAAATAAACAGGTGAGGAAAGTAGCAACCTTTCACTGGAGTATAAAATATATCAAATTTCTGATAATGTTTCTGATTTATGCAATATTACTTTGAAATGATAGTTTTTGTTGATAAATATATATATATATTTTTTATTTTTGTGATGATCTTATGTTTATATATATATATATATAAACTTATATAAAAATAATTCAAACAAGTTGTAACTTACCAGTAAGTATCTTTGGTTTTATTATGATGTACACTTGCTGATCCCTGTAACCTTCAAAGAGAGAAACCCTACATCAAAAATGTGCCTTTGAACCAAAAGACCAGAAATAGCAATAGAGTTGCCCTTCAGAACCACTTGGCTCATTTGGCTGAGCGTCATCCTGTAAAGGGAAAGGTTGCTGGTTTGATGCTCATTCAGGGCACCTGCCAGGCTTGTGGGTCTGTCCTTGGCTGGGGTGTGTGCAAGAGGCAACAAACTGATATTTCTTTCTCACACACGGATTTTTCTCTCCCTTTCTTTCTTCCTCTGTACCTCTCTATATATAAATAAATAAAAACTTATAAAGAATAAAAAATAAAAGTACTGTAATATCTAAAATAAACCCCCACATTCCTAACATTAAGGAAACAACAAAGAAACAGGGCTGAAAGTGTCAGTTGTTTTTCAAACTGCTGTGTTTGTTTTTTTAATTTACTTTTAAGATTTAACAATAGTTTAGGTTGCATTTTATAATTGATTTAACAAATGCTTTCTTTAAGACATTCTTCTAGGCCTTTGAAAGATACAAAGATAGATTATTCTTCAGGAGTTCATGTTCTAGAGAGAGAGAGATGTTCATAAAAATAACATAATATGGCTGTAATAATTGTTTTCATAGATACAGAAAGTCCTAGTTAGTTCAAGGATGAATAAATAAGGGATTAATTCTAATGTGAGACCTAGTAAAGCCTGTAGGGATAATGAAAATATAGTAAACTAGGATTTCAACTGTCACAGGCAAGTGGAATAAGCATCAAACTTAGAAGCAGCAGCATAAAAATGTTTTAGAAGAGTACTTTTTTTTTTAAGGTTTGCTGGAAATAAAATGAGAAGGGCAATATGACTGGACCAAACATTGTGTGAGGTGAGGTAGAGGGGATAAAAAGTATTAAAAAATTAAAGCAAGGCCCAATAATTGGAAGTCTTAAATCCCATGATTAGCAGTTTGGGATTTTCCTATAGGTTATGAGAAGCTTAAAATTATCTGATCTCATAGATTCAAGATTGTAGCTTTTGGGGACAGTGATTCTGGAAGAGATAAAAATGCCAGCTAGAATAGTTGTGATGACAATAAAAAATTAGAACTACTATTTGCAAGAGACAAAAGAGCAACTTACATTATTTTGTTCAAAAATAGAATTTATTATATCAAGTAACTGTAGATCAAACAGCTGCTCAATTTAGAGGCTCAAAAGATGTCATCTGGATGCGATCTCTTCTCGTGTCTTTACACCTGGCAGTATCTACTTTATTCTCAACCATCATCATCTCAGATTTATGACCTGTAGATAGGTGAGCAAAATATCTTAACATTTTTTTCAATAACTTGGCAAGCCTATTCCAAAATTTACACAGAAAGAAAAAGGACTTAGCAAAGAAAAAGTTGTTAAAAAAACAAATTTGAATACTGAAATCAAGCTATAATAATCAAGAAAATGTTATATGGGATAAAGGGTAGGTCTGGGTATCAACAGAATAGAATAGGAAGTTTAGAAATAGACCTATATTTATATGGTCAAGTTGCTGAAATAATTCAATGGAGGAAATTGAGCTGGAACAACTAAATGTTTATATGGAAATAAATTAATCTTAAATTTTACTTCACACTATACACAAAAAAATACTTCAAAATATATCTTATATCTAAATGTAAAAGCTGAAACAAAGTTATCAGAACAACATAAAAGAAAAACCCCTGTGATATGAGATTAGGTGATGACTTCTTAAATAAGACATAAGATCATGAACCATAAGAAATAAATCATGCTTTCTCAAAAGTAAGAAATTTATTCTTTGAAAGCCACAGTTAAGGAGACAAAACATAAACTACAGACCAGGAGAAAGGTTTTCAAAGCTTAACCTGTAAAGGGATGTGAATCAAGATATACTAAAAACATTTACAAAAGGTAGGAGCTCCTTCTTTCTTTCTGCAGCATAAAATTCCATTGTGTATATGTACCATAGTTTTTTGCAACAACATGGATGGAACTGGAAAACATTATGCTGAGTGAAATAAGCCAGGTGTTGAAGGACAAATACCATATGATCTCACCTTTAACAGGAAGCTAAACAACAAAACAAACAAGCAAGCAAAATATAACCAAAGACACTGAAATAGAGAACAGGCTGACAGTGACCAGAGGGGAGAGGGGAGGGAATTTCAGGGGAAATAAGGGAGGGATTTAGAGGAACCTATATAAAGGATACATGGACAACTGAGAAGGGTGGAAATGGGAGGGAGGGGGGAGGACGGGGGGTGGAATGGGATGGGAGTAATAGACAGAAAACTGTACTTGAAAAAATAATTAAATAAAAAAATTGGGGGGAAAAAAAGAAAAGTAGTTGTTCATATTGAAAATATTAATAAATAATAATACAAGAATAAAAATAAATAAATAAAAACATTTACAAATCTATAGGAATTAAGACAAACAACTTAATCAGTATGTGGAAAAATATTTGAAAAGCCACCCCCTTAAAAAAAGATACCAAGATGGACAGAAAACATATGAAAATATAACTAACATTACTGGCCATCAAGAAAGCAAAGAAAACCACAATAAGACATCCCTACATACTGAGAATAATGGTTAAAATTAAAAATTCCAATATTACCAAGTTCTGGAGAGGATGTCAAATAGCTGGAACTCCCATACATGCATGTGGAATCAACATATTACAACCATACTGGAAGTTTCATATAATCTGAACATACATTTATCATACACCCTAGCAACCACATCTCTAATTACTTACCCAAGAAAAAGAAGAATGTATGTTCCACAATGACTTGCACAATTATTCATTAAAAAACCTGAGAAGCATTCAAATAGTTACCAACTGATAAATAGATAAACAAATTGCAATATATTCATATTATAGAATACTGGTCAATAGTAGAACAAACTATTCACACATGCAACAACATGGAGAAATTTAAAATGCATTATGCTAAGTAAAAAACTCAAACACAAAATGCTACATGCAGTATGATCTCCTTTGTGTTTAATTCTGGTAAAGGCAAAACTAAAGTGAAAGAAATCTGAGTAGTACTTATCTGGGACCATAGGTCAGGGGATATGGTTATTGCAAAGGGGATGAAAGACCATTTGAGGATGAATAAATGCCCAATATCCTGAACTTGAAATGGGGAATTTTTTTCCATTTAGATTTTACTTAAATAAATAAGATAAAAAATTATTTCTGAGCCTCACTTTGCTCTTTTTCTTCTTTTCCTCCTCCTTTTCTAAAAGTTTAGTCCTAGAAAACGAAAATGTGCTACTGGACTCGAAATGATGGGTCTCTGTCAACACATAGTGTGCGTGTGTGTCCCCTACTTCTGTCCATTGAGAGATCCTACAATTAATGATACCAAATGAGCAATAAGCACACTTCATATCCAGAGATTAGTGTCTAATTATTATTATTTTTTTATAAAATGAACTAGTGCTCTTTGGCAAGTGACAGATTTCGCATCACAGCCAGAAAACACAGTAGTTCTCAAAGGATGATGGAGTCATTTAAAAAGATTTCCACTCTCTAAATTAAAGAAAATGTGAGAATCAAAATAGATAATAATAATAACAGATTACAACCTATTAAATATCAATTAAATGTCTACCATGTTTTCTTACTTATATAAAGATATTATTACATTGAGAATTTGATGATAAAATGGGATATTCATATAGTCCTGATATACTTCCATACAGAATGCTCACTAATACCAAAAGAAAAAGAAGTAGCTTTAAAATAGTGAATTCTAGCAGACACCACTTTAATCAAGTGATCAAAGTGAACATTATCAGCAATAAATTAATATAGGTTGCTATTTGAAGAAATGCAAAGTGAATAATCCTATGAGGATTTATAGGCAAAGCCAACTTGAACACATTTCAAAATAACTAGATTCAGTCTTCAAATTTATGAAGGACATGAAAGTTAAGGAAAGATGAGGGACCATTCTAGGTGAAAGGAGACCAACAAATCATAACTACATGCAAGGCATGCTACCAGACATTATTTTGCTATGAAGGGTGTTATTGATAAAACTCAAATTGGATCTGAAGATTAGATGATGTGGTATACAGAATAGTGGCCCCTAAAATATGTACAGGCCCGGGCATACCTCATTTTATTGTGCTTCACTTTATGGCAATTCATGGATGTTATTGTTATTTTTTATACAAATTGAAGGCTAGACACTCCACCAGGGAAAAAGACAGCAACTCACTTTATTGTGATAATCAGTTAATTGCACCAGTCTGGAAGTGAACCAGGGATAGCTCTAAATTATGCCTGTATGTGCATACGCTGCTTTCCATAATCGGTCAATATATGTTACTTTTCATTGCAAAAGGAACTTGAAAATGTGATTACAAAGGCATAAAATGATGAGATTACCCTAGATTATTAAAGTGGATCTAGTCTAATCATAAACTGTTTGCAATTTAAAGAAAGACACACAGAATCCAAGTCAGAGAGAGATTCAAAGACCCTACTATGCTCCTGGCTTTAAAAATGGAGAAAGGGAAGCATGAGTCAAGGAATGCAGGTAGCTTCTACAAGCCAGGAAAGTCAAGGAAACAGACATTCCTTTGGCCCCTACCAATACCATGATTTTAGCCTAGTGAGACCTATTTGGATTTCTGATGTTCTGAACTATAACATAATAAATGTGTGTAATTCATACAGTAGCAATAAGAAACTAATGTAAGTGATACTAATGCATCGATGCTAATTTCTTGAACTTGATAGTTGAATCATTGCTGTGGAGAAGAATGTTCTTGTTTTGAGGAATAGCATACCGTAGATTTGGAAAGTGATGGAGATTACCAGCAATTCACTCTCAAATGGTTCAGAAGGAAATAAATGAACTATACTTCCAACTTTTCTGTACATTTGGAATAATTTTCCCTAAAATATTAGATATCCCTGATGAAATTGGTTGTTGTGGTAAAAGGAATGAAATTACACACCTAAGATTAATATCCACAAATAAAAAGTATTGTCATAAGTCCACACAAAGCACTTAGTTTCTTAAAGCAAATTTTAAATATGGTTCCATAAGAAAGAAAAGGAAGGTAGGCAGAGATACACCAAATAATAGTTGACAGCAATAAGTTAAAATCAAGGGAAACAATTAGAATAGCATTTTAGAAGGAGACCTAATTGGACTTAGGAAAAATTTTTGAAAAAAAAAGAATCTAGCATAATTCTAATGTTTTAAGCTGGGATAATTTATTTGTGTTCCATTCATTGAACTTTCTCCTGGAATTCAGGAGAAAGATCAACTAAATACAAGTAGACGATAAATTCATATTTTGATATGTTGAGTTCGATATGTTAGTGATCCACTTGGAAATGCAATCAGACACTTACAAATATTAGCCTAAGTATAAGGACAATAGGGAAAAGCTGAAATTCAGATTAGATGTTAGTTGATAGAGAATGTATGAGAGAGCCAGAAACAGATTAAAGTAAAGGTAAGTTTAAAAAAAGAAAAGAAATGATATAAAGTGGAAAATTGGAGAAAATGTCCATGAAATAGACTTATTACAAGAGCTACTGCTCTGGCTGGTGTGGCTCAGTGGACTAAATGACAGCCTATGAACTAAGTGGTCACTGGTTCGGTTCCTAATCAGGTCACATGCCTGGATTGTGGGCCAGGTCCCCTGTATGGGGCACTCGAGAGGCAACCACACACTGATATTTCTCTCCTTCTCTTTCTCCCTTCTTTCCCCTCTCTCTAAAAATAAATAAATAAATAAAGTATTTAAAAAATAAAAGAGCTACTGAATAAAACATAAGCATATATGTGCATAGAAAACAAACTCTCACCAAGACAGCAAAACATAAATTTTAAACAGGTAAATATTAAGACAGATCATTAGTTTTTGTATTTCAGAAAACAATGATGACTTCTATGAGAAAAAATTCTAGTAGTGTCCCTGGATATGAAAAGGTAGGTTTGAAGTGTTAGTATATATTGAGAAAATTAAGCCATGGAAAAGAAAGAAAGAAGGAAGGAAGGAAGGAAGGAAGGAAGGAAGGAAGGAAGGAAGGAAGGAAGGGAGGGAGGGAGGGAGGGAGGGAGGGAGGGAGGAAAGAGAGAGAGAGAGAGAGAGAGAAAGAAAGAAAGAAAGAAAGAAAGAAAGAAAGAAAGAAAGAAAGAAAGAAAGAGAAAGAAAGAAAGAAGGAGAAAGAGAACCAAGATGCAGGAATATCTGAAACTATTAGAAGTGTGAAGGATAGCTTTTTGTTTTGTGTTTATGATTAGAGTATTTCATTCCAAGCATGTAGTGAACAGAGAGAAAAATATGAGAAAAAAGGGTTGATGAAATCAGGTCCAAGAATAATGAGACAGGTGGAGGGCAAAGCCTATAAAAGAAAAGCAATAGGTCGCCCTGGCTGGTGTAGCTCAGTGGATTGAGTGCAGGCCTGCGAACCACACGATCGCAGTTCGATTCCCAGTCAGGGCACATGCCTGGGTTGCAGGCCAGTTCCCAGCAGGGGACACATGAGAGGCAACCATATATTGATATTTCTCTCCCTCTCTCCTTCCCTTCCCCTCTAAAGATAAATAAATAAACATTAAAAATAAAATAAGTTTTAAAAAAAGCAATAGGTCAAAAAAGAAAGCGAGATAGCAGAGAAAGAAAATACCGTGGAAACAGAATAAGACAATTTCTGATAAGTATCAACCAATAGTGATGTCTACCTTTGTTCACAGTTCTTCTTCTTCAGAGCACTTTTCTGCCTTTAGAGTTAGATGTGGCCATGATTTCTTTTAGCAAATCAAATATGAGTAGAAGCATTAAGAGCTCTTATGTAAATAACCATGCCTTTTCTGTTTGCGATGTCTACTGTAAATAACATAGCACACATGTTGCCTGCTCTACTCATAGCTTCTAGAATGGGGTTGACAGAAAGCAGAACCTCTAGATATCATAGACATGTAGAAGGGGTACAAAATAAACCTGCCATTTAGGCCACTGAGATTTAAGAATGATTTGTTACTGCAGCAAAATTAAGCCATCCTGACTGATAAGAATCATGAAAAAAAACTAATAATAGTCAAAGATGCAGATGAACCTCAAGTGAATATATTTGGATGTCTTTGATTCTCTCAGAAAATATATTCTGTAGAATTTCTATCCTATAAAGATAATCTTTCTTTTTACTTTAGCTGTCTTAATATTTTTGTTTGCTTTTGGTTTTCAGTAATTCGCTCTTACATGATGACTTAATGTGGTTTCCTTTTACTTGCCCTTATCTAACCTTCATAAGTTCTGATAGGATTTATGTATTTAATCAGCTTTATATTTTTCCAGTGGGTATCTCTTTAAATATTGCTTTGGTACAAATAATACATCCCATACTAAGTGGGGATTAATTAAAAATATATTTCCAATGTATCCTCTATAACTCTCACCTTTTCCTCTGTATTTCTCAATTATTTTTTCTTCATTCTTTATTCTGAACATTTTCTATGGCTTTTTCTCTATGAATTTATGTATTTTCAATGTGTCCAATCTTCTGTAAAATGCATTTACTCAATTATAAATTTCAAATATTGTATTTTCTTATCAATTTTAGATTTTTCCATTATTGCTTGACTAAAGTTTCCAGTTCTTTTCTAAAATACTCATTTATCTCTTTGAATGTATAAGCAGACTTAGAGAAAGAGCTTGGATTTTATCTGGATTCCCTCTATTGCCAAATTTTCACTTGATTTTTTGATCAAGTTTTGTTGCTGGTGGTGGTTTAAATTAATTGCTACCTGTTATATGTGAAAGTTATAGAAATTATTTGAGTCCTAGAATGATGCCATCTTCCTACAGAGAGAATTTAAATTTAAGTTTGATTTTATTTCAGGTGAATTGCTATAGTGTAGTTGTCAAAGTCCCATCTTAACATAAGGGGATTTATAGGGATGTTTTTCCCCGGTGGGCCTTGGATTCTCACTTTTTGTTTCCTTATTCCTGCAAAGCTTTCTAAAGCACAACCCAAAATATTGAATTCTCCATCTCATTTCTGCAATTATCAGATGACAGAGAAAAGAGTAGATCCAAATGTCAATTCAATCCTCATGGACTTCCTTCTTTTCCTGGAACATAGCCCTATAATTTCCCACTGCTTTGTGGAATCTCTCTGTGCTAGATGCCCAATGGTCACCTAATTTTACAGCTCCTCTACTCAAGTGATGGAGTCTCAGTGTTTATGTTCCTATCTCTTAAATTTGTCTGGCTTTGTGACTTGCTTAACCTAATAGAATTCTACAGAAATGGCACGGCAAGAGTTCAAAGCCCAAGACTCTACTATTCCTTATAGCCTCCCATCCAAGACTCTACTGTTCCCTGTAGCCTCACTTACTGCTGGTGGAGGCTTACCACCAGCACATGAGCAAACTCAGGCAACCTACCTTACTAGAGATGAAAGACTCTGTGTAAAGACACTTCAGTCATCTTAGGTATCCCAGGCGAGACAAATAAGCCAAGTAACAGCTCCAAGTAATACATCACCTGGAAGATATGTTGAGTTCAGCCATGATAAGCTTCACCTGAATATTCATACTGGAATATTCATACCAGAATGACCCAAAAAGTTCTAACCCCAGAGTTAGATAAATTGCTGCTGAAGTCATTCAGTTTTAGGTTGGTTTGCTATAAACAAGATATAATTAATATGTTGGCAAGGAAATCATTTAAATATGTATTTTGTCCAATTTTGTAATTGTTCCCAGTGAGGAATTGGTCCTAGCTCCCTAGTCCTCTTTTACTAAAAGAACTCACTGAAAAATATTAATATTTAAATTTTGAATTTGCAACCTTGAAACATTTTTGAGTAGAAAGTTTCTTAAGTGTAAATAAAATAAAATGAGAATAGCTAGATGCAGCACAAGTCACAAAAATTTTTATTAGTTGTTATAAGTTGTTAAACATTAGTGACAACCTCAATTCCTCCAAATCATTAAATAAAAAGTGTTCACATGCAGTCTGTGCATAAGTACACATACAAAGCACTAACTGTGATTTTTTGAGTTTCAACGTCGTTGCTAAAATATTGGAAAATATTTTTATAGTTTACTTTTAAAAGTTTAGAAAGAGAAAAAACTCATATAATAAAATAAGCATCATCAAAACCCACAATGGTCATATTATATCACAAATAAACTAATTATATATATATATACACATATATATTTATATATATATACATATATGGGTATATGTGTGTATACACATGTGTGTACATATATATGTGTGTATTTGTATTATATACAGTCACTCAGTATAAAGAAAAACAAATAATAAAAACACAAAAATAGAACTTGTAAAAGTTTAAAAAAATCTTTGACAGTATGTTATCACAAGCAAGTTAGATGGGAAATAGGTAGTTGTTGACTTTGGGAAAAAAAACATAAAAACAGTAAAATAGCATACAATCAATCATAATAAACTGAAAAAAGTTCTCCTTTTAAATAGGAGAACTGGTTAAAAATTTTCTTCACATTTTCCTCAAGGGAATGCAATGATAAATGTCCAGAAAAGCAACAACAATAGCTCTCCTTTTTGAAATAAGGAATATCCTCATGAAAAATGATGTAGAAGGGAATCTAATGGAAGAGAAAATTAAAATAAGCAGTCAAAGGAACACAAAAATATAATTATGCCAAATAACTATTGCCTCTTATGTTATGATGCCTATTATGAAATACTTTACTACCTCATGTTCAGTTACCTTACTACTAATCCTAGGGTTCAAATATAAGAATTCAAGACAAAAATAAGGATTAATAATATAGCTACTTTGCCCACAGGAAGTAAAGTAAAAATCCACAGCTCTGATTTATTTTAACTTTAATAAAATGGCTATGTAACTAAAAACTACTATATGTTAGAAATTTGAATCTCATAGCTATTGGTAACCTATTATTGCTATGAATAAAATCAATCGAATACACATTTTTGAACACCATATCAGAAACAATAATTAATTGACTACCTATATCATTTATAAGCTCTAATTTAGGTTGTAGGAACAACTGCTTCTGTTGTAATTAATTCTAGCCAGAAAGTTAACCAGGCATTCATTTTTATTGGCTCACCACATAGTTAATATGATCTTATGTGTTAGAGTGGAAGAAGAGAGCAAGCCTGATTTGGACAAATGACAGTTTATGACTCTCTCAATCTTTAAAACCATACAAAGTTTTTTTGTTTCATGTAAAAATGATGCAAAAATATTTCTGAAAGGTGTATGAACAGAAGGAAGAAAAATTGTAAAAGAGGTACTGCAAATTTCATGTGTAGGATTAAGAAGAAAGCATTTCAGTTAGACACCCCCACAAACTACATAACGAGAGAAAGGAAAAGTGGCATCCGTGAACAGAAGAGGGTGAGTGTATCACAATCGCAACATCTGAAAACATATCCCTGTTCATTGAAATAATTAAGGCTAAAATATGAATGTGGGTTGAGAGAGAGGTAAAAGCACCATAATGGATCCTGATAGTTTTTAATGTTTGAAGGATACCAACAAGGTAATGTTGAAAGGTGAATTATTCCATTTATCCTGCTAGCAAACTCATGTGGGCTTCACTAGGGAATACTGCTAAATATATCTAAAAGTTTTTAAGGGAAATCAAAGCAAATTAATTTTCACAGGGTGATAATTTTTCTTTGCATACATTTTTCCCAGCATAGCACTCTGCCCATCAGATCCAGTAGAGGGCCATGATGTATTTTCACATCACAAGGCAGTACATGTAGATAGATATAAGTTCGTAGAGATCATACATTTATTTCACTAATGATCTGTCAACTACTCTCCTCTCATAATGAATGGCTAAGTGGTTATCTAAGCAAGAGACTAAAGATTTTTCAGGAAGGGCCCTGGCTAGTGTAGCTCAGTGGATTGAGCGTGGGCCTGTGAACTACAGGATCGCGGTTCGATTCCCAGTCAGGGCACATGCCTGGGTTGCAGGCCAGTTCCCAGCAGGGGACTCTCGAGAGGCAACCATACATTGATATTTCTCTCCTTCTCTCCTTCTCTTCCCCTCTAAAGATAAATAAAAATCTTAAAAAAAAAGATTTTTCGGGAAGGGTGTGACTATTTTAAAGAAATCTATAAACAAATATATTATTCCAGGTTTAATATAATCTTGATAACAGATCAATTAGCAAGTGATTACCTGCTTTACATAGCTCTTATTGCCTCATTAATTTTTTTGAAAAATGCTTGGAGAATATAATATCTTTTTCCATTTGTTACTGTGATAAAAGTAGTCAAATGAATTTTAAATGACTCATTAGAAATAGTTTAACATTATCATCCAAGGGTTGTATTATAGTCACTAGTATTTTCCATGTACTAATCAAGTATATGCACAGCCCTGGCTGATATGGCTCAATTGGTCGGGCATCATCCCGTAGACCAAAGGGTTGCAGGCTTGATTTTCCATTCAGAGCACGTGCGTAGGTTGCAGGTTCGATCTCCAGTTGGGGGTACGTGCAGGAGGCAACTGATCAATGTTTCTCTCTTGCATCCATGTTTGTCTCCCTCTCTTTATCCCTCCCTCCTCCTCTCCTAGAATCAATAAAAGAAAATGAATAAAGGTATACGTATAACCATAGGAATGCTCCTATTTATTTGTGATTTAAGGCTGCATCCAACAAATGCCAACAATATACAGGTGAATCATAATGATCTTTAAATAATATTTACCAGAACAATTATTAGGAATATATGTTTAGTTAATATGCAATATAGGGTCAAAAGTATTCAGCAATCATTTAAATTCCAGGTAATTTGATTAGCATCAACTATGAATGACAATCTAACTCTTGAGAAAAGAAGGTTGATCATGTCCAGAAAAGCTTCAAAAGGACTCCGTTATTGAGGAGCATTTAAAGACAATCTTAAGTGACAAAGCTAATACATGTTGAAATGTCAGATTGATAAACGAAGCTGAGGGTTGAACAGTAGTGCAGTCCATAAGGAACTGGGAAAACAAAGGAAAAAACAAAACAAAACAAAATAAATTAGTAGCAGCCCATCCAATACAAAACTATATTTGAATTTTACTATTTTTATATCATTTAAAATTACTTTTGACCCAGGGGGACCTTTTATCTTTCAAGTCAATTTGGTTATGTCTATTGCCCACCAAAACAGAATTTTAAGTATACTATGTTATCCCATGGTCTAGTTGATATTTCATGCAAAATTCAAACAGTGACATAATGCCTTTATGAAATAAAATTACATTATGTCAAATTGTGTATGATGCTTTAAAAAATAACTTCAGTTTATAAAGAAGCTATATCTCTATCTTCTATACCAGAGTATAGGAGATACCATTGCTTTTTAGCATGGTAAATGAGCTGTAATATTAAAGAATTACCAGCAAATCATGTTGCTTCCTATCTAGCATTAGCTCAAATTAACACCATAAGTTCTCCCAGATACACCAGCCAAGAACACATATCTACTATACTTTAAGACATATGTTTTCTTTTTGTTCCCTCTGTTCAAATGCATTGAACCACTAGATAAGAAAAAAAATAAATAAAGTTTCTTTGTTAAACCTGTAGGAATAGAGTGTATTTTTTGTACAATTGCCTCCTATAAAAATGGTAACATAATATGTAAATCTCAAATGAAAATTACTTTTAGTTACAGTTGCCAGACCTTAATTGAACTATCTCCTTACATAACAGTACATTCTCTAAGGATTTAAGTGTAAAATCAAGCTTAGAAATGGCTGTAAGGTTAATATTATGGTGTTTAAAAATCAAGATAATTAAAGTAATAAAGTAAAATCCTCTAAAAATAACAAAAATTAATGTAAGTAGATGTATTATTTTGAGTAATTTCTGAAACAGAATTCTTTTATTTTTGGAATTGGAAAATGTAAGGGGCTATTGATTTAAGAAAACATTTATTTTGATTATATTTGCAGTCAGATTTTACAAATTGACAGCAACCATAGTTAAACTGACACAATAACTTTGAAAAATGAACTGTGGTACATTCTACATAGTGTCAGTTAAATGTTACACTTGAGAATGGTCAAAATGTACTGTTTTATGAATTGACATATGAGTAATCTCTTCTTTTGCAATAAATAACCAGATAATAGATATATTTAATAAACACTTTAATAATCATACAATAATATTTTTCTGGAGTTAAGAATCAGTGGTACACTTTTTTGTTGTTATTTACTAAACCATGAAAAATATGGTTTATAACCAATCATTTCCATTTTAATCCATTTCCTTTTGTTACAAAGAAGGTCACATTATATATCTGATACTCAGACATTGTATCTATCTTGATAGAGACATTACATGAAGGAAATAATCATTCATAAAAAGAATTTATAATGGATCTACAAACACATGGAAGAACAAAAAAGTTAACCTAGTTCCATGTTCAAACTCAAAGAAAAGGATGGACTTATAATAGCAACATTTCATGGATTCCTTCAATCATGAAATATCCTATTCTCACAAAAGAGGGCACTAAGAGTTCCATTATATCATATTCACATCTTTAAGTTTTCCATTTTTCAAAGTAGGCTTAGAAAGATCAAAGGACTCAGAACTATTCAATGACATTATGCTGGGGAAGTACTGTACTTTAGGTTCCAATGTGCCATCTCAAAAAGATTTTTTTTTTATTTTTTACTATCAGAGTGCTTTTTAGCCTGTAGATAGTATATGAGGAGGGAGAATTCTGTTTGTTCTTTCAAAAATAGTCCAAAACACTTCAATCTTTGTGAAAATTTCTTGAAGCTTTACGTAGAAAATAAATTCAAAGTCAAATTCCCTATTAAGCCATCCATGTTACTTACTTCTTATTCCACTGAGATCAGTATATCATAGTTGCACTGAGACTAAAATAAGCTCAGAATAAAAATGGGAATAAACTATTGAAAAGTCTTTGATTTTACCTGAAAGTCAAACAGAGCTTGAAGTTATACAAGGACACTTCCAGTTTTTCTCTTATTTTTAAGCTTAAAAAATGCTACAGTTGCCTACTTTAGTGGTCATGTCTTATTTAAAATCACCTTATAGAAAAATAATGAGATAGCTAGATAGCTGATAGATAAATAGATAAATAGGTAGAGAGATAGATAGATCTCTGTGTGTGTGTGTGTGTGTGTGTAAAGTTTTGGAGACCTATGGAAAATACAGACAAAAATACCTTCTATTCATTTATGAAACATTTCATTGAAATATTATCCTTTTTTAATTGCTGGAGAAATGAGTTAAAAATATAATTATTGAATCAGGGGAGTTGACTTCAAGTAACAAAAATATTAGTTTGACATTCCTAATGTATAAAAGATTGAATTCTAATATTTAGAGTGGTCTTATATCTAAAATACTATGTATGACACTGGGTCTTTAGAATTTTAAAGGATCTTGTTATCATATATTATATTTAGAAAATAAAACTAAAAGAAAAGATTAATTTGATGAGATTTGATACATTATTTCTGGTCATGCTATATTTCCTTCTAATAAATACTCAACAGTGATAACATTAAGGCTTATAGTACCTACTTTTGAATAGCATTAAATATTGTCTAAAATAAGAGCAAATTAATAGTTTTCACAAACTATCTGACTTGATAAATAAATTTGGGAATATAATATTTTTTCAGGTCCTGGATGAAGTCAATGGTATTCATTCCCAAGGGAGGAATATTAGCAAATGATGCTGATATGACAAGAGTCCCGTGAAACACCAAGTATCAGATATAAGAGAGTGAAGAGAGGAGATGAGAAGTTGACATACATTTTGGTGTATGAGTATTTTTTGAAAAGGTGGCATTATAATATTTTAATGGTTTTATTTGTGCTTCATCACCATCTTGCCGACTTTTTATACTTTCTCACACACACACAGACACACACACAAACAAAGCAGGAGTCAGTGTTTCTTTTTGATATTTTCCAAGAAAAAAAGTTTGCCTCTTTTTTATCTCTCTAAATCTTTGAGTTTTAAAGCTTTGGTTTTCTATTCTCTTCCTTTTTCACTTTTTAATAACAAAACATTTAAAATATTCACAAAACACTCAAAAGGATATTTAAAATATATAATTTATGAAGTATAGTTGCAAAATGAGTGCTTGTCAATTTCCACGCAGCCTAAAAATGGGAACATTATTATGAACTTACATTAACTGCACATTCCTTCTCAATTACAGCCCCTTGATCCTATCACCCTTGGAGAAAACCTACTACTCAACTTTTCAAGGTAATTCCAAACTGATTTGAAAAGTGGTTGAACCAATTGACCCTTTCAAAAAAGATGAAGGGAGCCATATGTTTCGTATCTGTATCAGTACTTTATATATACTATATATTTTTTCACTATATTGGGTGGGCAAAGAGCATCAAACCATAGTATTGATTTTATTTTCTTGATGACTAATGAAGTCATTTGAATTAAGTTTATTTTTCTTGGACATACATCTGAATTTTGTAAAATGCATGTTTTATTCATTATATATTTCTGTGTAACAACTTGAAACAAACTTAGTTTAAAACAAAACACAATCATTATGTCAGAGTTTCCATGGATCAGAATTCTAGGCGTGGTTAGACTGGGTGTTCTCCTCGGAGTGGCTACAATTAAGGGGATGACTAGTCTGCATATTTACTTAGATACTCAAAATGAAAAGAATTCCTTTCCAAGCTTGCTCAAGTTGTTGGCAGACTTCATTTTGTTTGACTGCAGGACGGAGGGGCTTCTCTACGACTGTCAACTGGAAGACACCTTCGTACCCTAGAGGTTGCCCCCAGTTCCAAGAGGCTGTCAACATTTCTTTGCTAGGAGGACTTTCTCAAAATGGTAGTTTATTTCAAGCATACAGGCAGAGTCTCTATCTAGCAAAAGTCTATTAGCGAACACTTTACGTAATGTAACATGATTTTAGTGGTGACATCCATCACCTTTGCCATATTCTGTTGATTAGAAATAAGTCACCAGTCCTGCCCACATTCAAGGGAAGGGGTTTACACAAATACCAGCACTTGAACAGCTAACGTAAGGGATTATTCTGATGACCACTTCAGGGTCTCTCCACCACACCTATGTCTTTACCCTATCATTCTGGTTGGCATTTTTGTTCTTAGCTATTGACATATTTTTATATGTTATATTGTCAATTATTTATGTTACATACATTTCTCCTAATGTGTGATTTTTTGTTTCACTTCTGTGTAATAAAGAAACAAATATTCTTAATTTTAATGGAATCAAATTAATCAGTTATGTTTTTATGGTAGGTGCTCTTTTACAACTTCTTTTAAAAAGAAAGATGACCTAATTCTTTAAAAAAATGTAATGGTTTGTCCTTCAATTTTAATTGAATTGATGTGTTTCTGGCCTCTGAAATCTGTCTCTTGGTCAATATATTGGTCTGCTGAACCTAATGCCGCTGAAGCTAATGCTACACTCTGCTTGCTCTACAAAAAGCCTCAAGAGCAGAGAAGGAAAAACCTCCCTTCTTGGTCTTCTTAATATCCGTTAATATCCACGAATACACATTTAACATTTTAACTGGGTTTCATTAAATATAGAGGTCAAAATGAAAATATAAAAACTGTGTTATTGAGTCTTTTTTACCATGAACATGAGATATCACCTAATTTTTCTGTCTCCTTTAATGTTTTTAAATATTATGTATTTTATTTTGTCTTGTCTATGTTTTTTAGTTTTAATTTAATAGCATGTTGTGTTTTTGTTGCTATCTTAAATTGTGGTTTTTGTTTAATTATGTTTCCTATTTTGGGGAGGCATGTTTGTCCTCAGTGTGTAGAAATGTAGTAATGCACTTGTATGAACTGATGTACAGGTATTTTACTGGTATTATGGCTACCCATTTGGGCAAACTCCTCTGTTGTGTCTAATAATTTGCTTACAAGTTCTTTTGGTAGGTTTTATGTAAAGAGTCATATAATTTCCAAATAATAATACTCTGATTTATTCTTTAAAATCTTTAAGCTATTATTTCTTTCATCTTACTATAACATCCAGTGTGGTGATAGATAGTAATGCAGATGTTTGCTATCTTGTTGTTTTCTTGATTTTCAGGGTATGCTACTGGTAACTCTCCCATTAAGGATGGTGTCTCTCTCCTTCCCACCCTTTGTTTTCCTTTCTTGGTGATACTGAACAAGGTATGTGTCCCCTCAGGCGGGTAAGGAGTGGGGGAGTTGTTGCCACAGTTACACAAAGAGAACTGCCAGAGCTCTACAATAGTGAGGAGGATGTCCACCCAGGGGAGGGCTGACATTGGTTTTCAGAGCCCTATCAGGGTGGGTAAACATCTTCAGAAAGGGGTGAGGCCCTCTAGTGGGTTTAACCCTACGTGACAGGAGAGAATCTGTCTGTGTGAGAGGATAGTCATATGCGAGAAATCACAAGCCAAGTGGGGTGAGATCTGGCATCCATGTGGGAGAAGGTAAAGATGCTAATGTTTGGGATACTTCTAAAGTCCTCCCCCACGATTAACAGGGCTGACTCAGGTTATCCATAAGATTTTGGAGAAATGACAGTGTGATATCTGAAGCTGGATCCACACAAGATACTGAAGCTTCAGTTTTATCTCGGGTAACTTGTTCCATGGTACATCAACTTTAATACTGTGAGGACACTTAAAACAGCCTATGGAGAGACCCACATGGAATGGAGAAAAAGGTTTCTGACAACAACCACCAAGGAACTAATGCTACCTTCCAATAATCATGTGAGTGAGTCATCTTGGGAGTGGATCCTCCAGGCCCAGTCAAACCTTCAGAACCTCAGAAGACTGTAGGGGAGCCACATCTTGACCTCAACATTTGAGTTTTCCATCCACAACTACCTAATTAATCTATCTCTGAATTCATTGCTGATGGAAATAGAACCCATATAATCCTCTGAAAAAAAAGAAAAGCCTTAATACGTGTATTCTGACCCAACTACAAATTTGAGTCCACACGTTAAATTCTCTCCCTCGCCTCCAGAGTGCTGAAAAGAAAAGGGGACACAGTGCTCTAACTAACTTCAGTCTATTGCTACAAAAATGAACAAGAAAATCTTGAGAACAACAATGAAGATCCCTTCCAGGTATGTGCATGCAGCTGAAGTTCCCACCTTGCTTTCTGCAGGCAACTAAGACCTTTAATGTGGCAAGTTAAGATTCTAGTAAATCTTAATTTTCTCTTCTGCTTTCATCATGGGCATGTTTGAACAAGGACTTATACTCTTTGAGTCAACTTACTTTAACTCCATTCATAAACACAGGCCTCCCCTGTCCTATTAGAAATGAGAAAATAGAGGCAGACTCAGACGCATGAACAAGGCCAATATGAGAAACAAAACAAATACTTCCCCGTGAAACATTTTTGTTTTAATTTAAGAAACAGAAGAAAACTTTACAAAATCTATAACATATTATCAATGAAAATTAGAGGATTGGGTGTTTTTTTAGCAATCAAAGAAATGAAAGTAAAACTGTCATGTCTTGGTCTTTCGAATTGTTAAGTAATTTTAATTGCTATTATTCTGTGTTAGGGAAGGGAAATAGAAACTCTTAGGCAATGATAATTGAAGAATAAATTGGTATGTGCGTTCTGAAAGGAAATTTAAAATATGAAGTACAACCTTAAAAATAATCAGATTTCCTGATCTAGTAGTTACACTTCTAGGAATTTATCACTGAAAATTAATCAGTGAGCCATACTAAAACATCCATTCAAGTTATTTATTGTGTTAATTAAAAAAGAAAAATAATCTAGAATATCTAACATTAGAGAATCAGTAAATAAATGTTACTATAAAAATGCCATACAATTTTCATTTGACTAAAATTAAAAGAAGCTTAGCTCATTAGTCCTCACTTCAGCTTGAAAACAAAGAGAATAATTCAAATGAAGAACAATAGTCCTGTTGTCTATGAATTCAATTTATTATCTCAACTAAATTAAATCAAGATTCTCTTTCCTCTCATTCTCTATTTTTCTCATTCAAGATGATCTAAGTACCTCGAGAGCTATTTAATGTCCTCAATTCAGTAGATAAGCCTATCGTTTATAGACCATCTTCTTTCCTAATGACTTCCTTGGCCTGAATTTTAGTGTGTTCTGGCATCCAGTGCATTCATTGCATCTGTTGCACATGTCCTATCGTAACGTCTGATCTCAAAACCTTATTCTTTGAGTCCGCCTAGTCATCATTCCAGTATTGTACTGTTTGGCAGACCCTCTTAGCATTTTCCAATCCATTTCTAACATGAGACTCAGGAAGCCTCAGCTGTTTTCATTGTATCATTCTAGAGTACTTGAGACTTTCTACACAGACCCTTCTCTTACCATGGCTTTTATGGCATTAAGATACTGGGCTGTGAGTGAAAAACTCTCAATAGCCTTATAGCCTTCATGATTCAACCCTGGAAAGCCTTATGTGGGGATCTACCACCCTCACATCCAGAGTTTTAACACTAGAAAAAGCCTCAGTAACACTGTTGGCTCCCTTGTCACGCTTGCTGATATCTGGTCCCCAGTAAGTTTGTTGTACTTTTATCATATCAGGAGAAAGCTCCTAAGGGAATTACTCTAGTTTATTTTATAAATTCTCACTTTGAGTCTTCTAGACTCAGGCTTCTTGGAACCTGGAATCCCACTCTACTTCACCAAAGCATGGTTTTTACAAGTAAAAGCTTTGTTCTCCAGATTGTAATACACTAAAAAAAAACATTTTGAACTTCAGTTAAAATAGGTTTTTTGAGGTTTTATAACCTCATATTCATGAGACGGGGCATTCAAAGCTAACCGTGCTGTCTGAATGATGGTTTAGGAAATCATGCTAAGAAAATGGGGCGAAGCAGTCTTTTATTATTTAATTCATACAAACACATACAGGATGGGGCAAAAAGAGGCTTACAGTTGTTCATATGAAAAATAATATAATAGTTAATAAATAAATAATACAATAATAAACTTTGTTTCACGTACAACTGCATACCTACTTTTACCCTACCCTGTATAAATGAGAATTTTTAAAAAGACATTCTATAACATTTATAGTGATTATCTATGTGTCTATATTCTATTTTTCTTCTTTGGTTTTCTATCATGACATTTCTGTAATGAATATGTTGCTTGTGTGATTTGAGAAAATTATCAAAGATAATTACTTTTTTTGTATGATAGTTCTTAGCCACACTCTTTCTCATATTGTTAATACATTTTAAACCATAATTTATTTTTTAAGATCATTTCTTATTTCTTCCCTCATCATTCAAATCTATATTATTCTGGATTAAGAATAAAGCCCTCCAGATTTCTTCTGCAGAATCACAGCATATGGTATATACTAATAATTTGTTGTCAAACTTAAAAATAAATTACAGGGAAGGCTTCTTGTCAAGTGGGTGGATAGATAAAATTCAGTACTTCATCCTACTACAACCACATCAAAATTACAACTAAACTGCAGAACAAGCATCATTCAGAACTGTCTGAAATCTACATAACCAGAATTCCTATGACTAAGGATATTTTTTAAAAAAAAATCAACTGACACGAGGGGCAGAGACACAGAACTGGCTAGACCAACAACCACATGTCAAAGAGCAGGAGGGATAGCTCTGCTGCAAAAAAAGCACCTGAGGAACGAGGGGCCCAAGCCCCACATCAGGCCCCTCCATCTTCCAGACAATGCTAGGGATAAAACTATAACTTGTGAGAACCAGTGGCAATGGTGGTTCAGTAAGACTGAGAGCTTCTGGAGTCCAGATGTTCCTCCTAAAGGACCCACCCCCCACACACACACACACTTACTCAGTCTCACTTGATCGAACTTCCAGCACTGGGGCAGCTGCTTGAAAGGTGCCAGAGACATATAAGGAGGAAATTAATTGTCTGACACCAGAGTGGGAGCTGGAGGGGCAGTTTTCAACCAGATAGAAGTACTGGCAGAGGTCATTTTTCTTTTGCTGAACTCTCCCCCAACAGAACTAGAAGGTGGATACCATATTTTGGCTCTCCATCAGCCTTGCTAACACTGTCCACCCCGGCCTGATGATTCCCTGAGACTCTGCCCCATCAAACTTGCAAGCCCACAGAATCCATTTCCAATATTTTTTTTATACAAACAGCCTGTTTTGGCTCATGCTGCAGACTTTTCTAATATCCCTCAAAGATTCACAAAACACTAATAAGAAATATTTGGTCATGCAACTCTTGATTAGTGGCCCCAGGCCCAGCATTATGGGTAGCCAGCCAGAGTTCACACTGTGGTCTCTTCTGGGCAACTCTGAGCCCAGCACAAATTACAGCCATCTATACATCACATTGTAGCCAATGCTGGGTGGTCCAAGGCAGGGCACATGTGGCAGCTAATTTTTACCTGCACCTGTGAGAAGGCCTCAGAGCCAAGTCACCTGGTGAATAGCTTCAGCCCATACCAGAGTAGCATTCAATCACCTCCATGAACAACACACTCAAGAGGCAGACTCACTAGGCACCAGAGCCCTGCTGCAGTTAGTCTTGCTCCATGATGTCACCCTTGCACAGCAGATCCTCTGCTATAGTTGCCACTAGTCCTTATAGCCAATCAGCCTGGGAATAAATCCCTCCCACTGACATACCAACAGTAATCGAGGATCAACTACAAAAGGATGCACATTGAATACCTGAGGGGCATACTTGGAGTGCCCAAATCAGGTGACTTGGAAGGCTGTGTCACTGGGTCCTACAGGACACCTACTACATCAAGCTACTCACTCAGCTAAGACTAGGAGACATAGCAGCTCTACCTAATATATAGAAACAAACATAGGAAGGCAGCCAACATTAAGAGACAAAGAAACATGTCCCAAATGAAAGAACAGAATAAAAATCCAGGATAAGTACTAAATAAAATGGAGACAAGGAATCTACCAGATGCAGAGTTCAAAACACTAATTATAATGATGCTCAATGATCTCAGTGAAAACTTAAAGAGATAAAAAACAAAAAATGGATATTAAAAGCATAAAAAATGAACCATCCAGAAATGAAGAGTATAGTAGCTGAAATGGAGAATACATTACAGGGAATCAAAGGGATAGATAAAGCAAAAGTTCAAATCAGTGTTTTAGAAGATAAAGGAGCAGAAAATGCCCAATCAGATCAGCAAGAGAGAGAGAACAAAAAAAATGAGCAAAGTATAAAGAGTCTCTGACACAACTTTAAGTATAGCAACCTTCACATTATAAAGATGTCAAAAGGAGTAGAAAGAGAGCAGGGAATTGAAAACTTATTTGAAAAAAAATGATGAAAAAAATTACCTAGCCTGGTGAAGGAAATAGACACAAATTCAGAAAGCAGAGAGTCCCAAACATGATGAACTCTGAGAGGCTCAGATCAAGACATGTTATGATTAAAATGTCATCAATTGAAGACAAAGAGAGGATCTTAAAAGCAGCAAAAAAAAGCAGTTAATTACCTACAAGAAAGTTCCCCAAAACTTCCAGCTGATTTTTGACAGAAACTCTGCAAGCCAGGAGAGATTAGAACAAAATATTCAAAGTGATAAAAAAAAACAGGGGCCAATAATCACTCTACCCAGCAAAGCTATCATTTAGAATTGATGTAAAGATAAAGAGCTTCCCAGACAAGAAAAAGTTAAAAAAGTTCATCACCATCAAACCAGTATTATAAGAAATGTTAAAGGATAAGGTGAAGAAAATAAAAAAGGATCAAAATTAAGAAACTAGACCACTAACTTATACCATGCACATAAACTCCAAATGGATAAAAGACCTAAATTTAAGTTGTGAAACCATAAAAATCCTAGAAGGAAACATAGGTAGTTACATCTCAGATATTTAATGTAAAAATATTTGGCTGATATATTCCTAAGGCACTGAAAACAAAGCAGAAAATAAACAAATGGGACTACAGCAAATTAAAAAGCTTCTGTGCAGCTAAAGAAACCATCAGAAAGGCCACTAGGGAATCCACTGTATGGGAGAACTCTTTAGCCAATGATATCTCACATGGGTTTACTTAATGTCCAATATATACAAAGAATATAACTCAATGCCAGGAAGAAAAACAATCTAATTAAAAATGGGCATAAGAACTGAATAGACACTTCTCCAAAGAGGACATACAAAAGGCTTGTACACATATGAGAAAACACTCTCTGCAGAGAAATGCAAATTAAAGGAATGCATAATCACCAAATGCAAATTAGAGAACTGCATAATCATCAGAGAAATGCAAATTAGAACCTCAATGCTGCTACAATGGCAACTATCAATAAATCAACAAACAACAAGTGTTGGTAAGGATATGGAAAAAAGGGAACCCTAGTGCATTGTTGGTGGGGATGCACTCAAGTGCAGCCACTTTGTTAAACAATAAGGAGCACACTTAAAAAATTAAAAATGGGACTTCCTTTTGACCCAGCAATTCCATTTCCAGAAATATACCCCAAGGATCCTTAAATACCAACCAAAAATATATATGTGCCCTATATTCATAGCAGTGCCATTTACAATAACCAAGATTTGGAAACAACCTAAAAAGTTAAAAAAAGTAGATGAGTGGATAAAAAAAACTGTGGTACATTTATGCAATGGAATATTGGGCAGCAGTAAAAAAGAAGAAACTCTTATATTTTGCAACAGAATGGATGGACCTGGATAAAATTATGCTAAGTGAATAAGCCAGTCAGTGAAAGAAAAATAGCATGTGATCTCACTTATAGTTGGAATCTTCTGAACACAAGGTAAAAAACAAAATAGTAACAGAAGCTTTGATACATTAAGCAGACAGATTCAGGGGATGGGATGAAAGACAGTGAAGGGATTAAATCAAAGAATCCTATGTACAGTGTATGGGCACAGACAATAAGGGGACTGGCTGGCATGGGGAGGGGAGTTGATAGGGCTGGGAGAAGATGGAAAAAGAGGAAAAAGAGGAAACAACTATAATAGCATAAACAATAAAAAATAAATTTAAAGAAATATATGAAATAATAAATGGCAATAAATACATATCAAAAATTACTTTAAATGCAAATATACTAAATTCTGTCTATAAGAGACTAACTTCAGATGGAAAGTCACACAGACTGAAAGTAGAGGGATAGAAAAAGATACTTCATCAAAATAGAAACAACAAAAAATGGATAAAAGATGGGGCAGCAATACTTGTACTAGACAAAACAGACTTTAAAACAAAGGCTCTAACAAGAGACAACAAAGGATCCAGAAATTTCATTTCTGCATATTTATACATAAAATCTAAAACACTAAATTGAAAAGACACATGCATTTATATGTTCACTGCAGCTTTATTTACAATATCCAAGATATGGAAACAACCTAAGTGTCTATTCACAGGTAAATTGATAAAAAAAGTAGTGCATATAATATATGTAATGAAATATGACTAAGCCATTAAAAAATGAAATCTTGCCATCTGTACCAACATGGATGGACCCAGAGGTTATTGTGCTGAATGAAATAACTCAGAAAAAGATAAATAGCTTAAATTTTACTTATATGTGGAATCTAAAAAGCAAAATAAATGAACAAGCAGACCAGATGCAGACTCCTGGATACTCAAGAGAACATTTTGACAGTTGCCAGAGGGGAGAGAGGTTTGGGAGATGGGTGAAAGAATTAAGAAGCACAAACTAGTAGTTACAGAATAGTCATGAGGATGTGTGACCTCACACAGTTACTAGATTTATTGGGTGATCAATTTGTAAGTTATATAGGTGTCTAATTAATGGGTTGTATACCTGAAACTAATATAATATTGTTTGTCAGCTGCAAATGAAAAATAAAAAATATAAAATAAATTACAGGATCTATAGTACCTGGTAGTCTTTGAAACTGTATTCTTACTATCTGATGTACTCTCACTAGTAATTTAGTTTTTAGTCAAGATTTTTCCCTATGAATGCTTTGGCCGTAGTTTCTCATCACTTTATTTTTTTAGAAATTTTGTTCTAATGCCCAGTGTTCCTGTGATTTTTCATTTGAAGGCTACACAACCAAGATCCACCATAAAAAAAGAAGATATAGGCTATTAAAATCCCTATTCTCTGGTTCAACAGGGCCTAGACATATAAACATTCCAGAAGAAATTCAATACTTTTTTTAAAGTATGTTTTTGTTTCTTTTAAAATAATTTATTTCTCTAAGTACCTAGACTCTCCCAGACAAAACCCAAGAGAGAATTTTTAAGTAACTGGTGTGTTTCTTATTTGTTGACTGGTGTTGAAGTTTTCCCCTATAAATTCAAGATCGCTTAGAACAACTTTTTCAAGACAACAGGGAATTTACTTTATTTGGAAGGAGAATATTGAATGTTAGGGTATGATTTTGATGGAAAAACTAAAGTAAAGAATCTCTAATGCATACTAAAAAATAGCATGTTGGGATCTGCTACATCACAAAGGAATGATATCTCTTCCCACTGAGGCTGAGGTGGAATGTCTCATATCTTTCTCTCTAAAATAATGTAGTTAAGTAAACCATTTACATAAACCAAAATGTTTTCAAATTACTGAATGAACTTGCACTGCCAATACTCACATGGAACATACTAGGTGGGGCATTATGTACACATCTGTTTCTCTGTCACATAAGATGTGCAAACATATCCTATTTACCAATGAATCATTTGGAGGATATTTATTGTACTTCTATTTTTTAATATCATTATTAAAGAAGACTTGATAAATAAACAGAAAAGGATTTTTAGAGATCCCAGTGTTGTTTTACAGATAAAGTTATCCTGGCCCACTTATTATAATTTACTGAAACCTAGAACCAGGGAAGCATCTTGGTATCTAAATTCATTGTGGAAAAGCTGACTTCTGGGAACTGCCCAGACTATGTTACACAGGTTCCTATTCATCCTCTTTTTTATTTTTTTAATGAACAGTGAAGCTCTCCACTCCCCTCATTCCATGGTTTATAGCTGAGTGACAGTTTTATTTCCAAGATACTGCGATACCTGCCGCCCGCCCCCTTCACACATCTCTAAAGCTAAAATCAGAAAATAGAAATGTCCAATTTTACATTCAATGACCACTCAAACCATTTATTGCAATGGATTCCATTTTAGCCACTGTCTCTGCCTATGTTTCCATGTGGCAAAAACAAAATTAAAACTTCCTCTCAAGAGCTAAGCATGTTGAGAGGATAATTCAAATTCAGTTTAAGTCTGTCCAAGTGTAAGATTATTGGCAGCAGTCATAGTTCTAGTGATTTAATTTTACCCCTCAGAATCTTGTGTTTTCCAAGAACAATGATGGGTGATATTTTTAACTTCCCTAAGCTCCAAACTGTAGACACCAAAGTGCTGTACTGAAGAGAATTTTACATGATCACAAATACATAATATCTCTGCATGTCTCTTGGAAATTAAAGTGTGCTGTGAGTTTTAAATAAAAATAAAAATGTATAGAGCTCTCTGGAGCCAACAGGACAAGAAGGGAAACAAATACAAACAGTCATTTCCTAAAGGGGAGGAAGTTGGCTAACGTTTAGGTGTATGGTTACTTTTAAAATCATGGTTGATCTTATCTGAGAAGCACTTTATCTGCCCTTCCATTCTAAATGAAAATTTTGCTGGACAGAGCAGTCTTGGATGTAGGTCTTTGAATTTCATGACTTGGAATACTTCCTTCCAGCTCCTTCTTGCCTGTAAGGTCTCTTTTGAGAAATCCGCTGACAGTCTGATGGGAACTCCTTTGTAGGTGACTGTCCCCTTATCTCTTGCTGCTTCTAGGATTTTCTTCTTCATTTTAATCTTGGGTAATGTAATTATGATGTGCCTTGGTGTGTTCCTTCTAGAAAAAGAAGATAAAAAATATGAACAGTGAAAGGACAGCAAACTCACAGTTACTAACAACCACACCTAAAACAAAAGCAAACCAAGAGGACAGCTAGATCAGGAGTGGAACCATAGAAATGAAGATCACATGGAGGGTTAGCAACAGGGGAGTGGGAGGAGGAGAAGGGGGAGAAGATACAGAGAATAAGTAGCATAGACGGTAGGTAAAAAATAGATAGGGGAGAGAGTAAGAATAGTAGGGGAAATATAGAATCTAAAGAACTTGAGACACGTGGTCATAAACTAAGGGGGGGAATGGTGGGGGAGGGAGTGTGCGGGTGGAGGGGAATGAAGGGGGGGAATAGAACAACTGTAATGGTATAATCGATAAAATGTATTTTAAAAAATAAAATAAAATCATGGTTGATTTCTTGAGTTTTAATTCTTCTAACTCTGGGCCTGACTCTAATGTGTCTTAGTCATAATCTAAATTGGCTTTTTAAAAAAAGATAAAGGCTTAGAGACCTATTGTTTGCACATAAACTGACATCCTAATGTTCTATACAGAATTAAAAGGCCAAATTTTTTCACCAAGAAAGTACTTGATCAGACAAATTCCACAGAGTAGAAATGACAACTCATTATCTTCACTTTCAACAGGTGGAAGATTTTAGTTACTGTGGAAACAGTATTTCTGACTGTTCGTGGAGGAGCCTGAGAAGAACTCAGTCTCAGACTGTATCGCAATCTGTGAGCCGCATCTGCACCTGCCTCTGGGTGCCTAGGTAGCGATTCTGAAGGCAGTCCTCAGAGTAGCAGCCCTATTGAATTAAACCTGGGATTTAAAAAAAAGTCATTTTTAGGAATCCTACTGGGTCATGATTCAAATTTAAAGGAATATCAAATCAAAAACTGACTGTGAAACTGCACCATTTTCTTTGACTTTCTAATATTGTGTCAATCCAGAAATTTATTTAGTTGATTTGAATAACTATTAAGAAGAAAAAAGTTCACCAAGTTATATTTAGAAAGTGAGAGTTTTAAGATCAATTTCTTAACAACCAGTTTGGCACATTTAATAAAAGATACTAATATGCATATTATATATAAGTATTTTAATATGTCTATTAAATACATGTAAATATGTATATATTAGTATCTTATATATAGTTATGCTAGTATTTATATTTAGTATATATATTTAGTACCTTATATTAGTGCTTATATATATATATATATATATATATATATATCAGCAAAATAATTTTATAAAACATCTTAATGAATAGCTATAAAGATCTGGAAATTTTCATTTGACATGGAATTTTATAAAGTTAGCCTTTCAATATCCAAAATCCAGTAATAAGTTAGTTTATATTAGATTAATAGTTGAACCAAAAAATCATAAAATCATCTAAAATAAAAAGGTGGTCTATAATTAAAAAGCTAAGAGGAGTTAAAAGTGTCTAATATTTTGCCACCCATGATAGGAATTACTCCCAACAGTGTGGGGTTTTTCTTCTCATATTTTTCATGATACCAAAATGGTAAATTTAGGAAGAACATAGTGATGACTATTTAAAACATGACACTGTTGAAGAATATGAGAAAGAATAAATAATTTTACCCAATATTATGTAACGTAGGCACACAGCAGAACCAATTAAATCAGCATATCCCTTCTTTGCCTCATAAACTTGCAGTTTAAATAACAAAATACAATCAAGATAAAGGTGAAATTAAGTTATCTTTAGCCTTTAACAGCTATAGGATAAATAACACTGTCTTATCATTGGATGCTAGAAATCTCAAACATTTGATTCATTTTTATATAATCTGGGTTCAATATAATCCTTCTAATTATAGAAATGTCAGGGTCCAGAGGGGAGAGGGGAGAGAATCATAGGGGAAAAGGGGGTGGACTCACAGGAACAAGTATGAAGGACACATAGACAATAACTAAAGTGGGGGCGGAAATGGGAGGGAGGTGGGGAGCACTGGGGGGCAGGGCTGGGAATATAAAACAGAAAACTGTACTTGAACAAGAATTAAATAAAAATTAAAATTAAAAAAATTAAAAAAGAGAAATGTCAATAATCAGTGATCCATACTTGGAGAGTGGGCTGGGACTGGTGACAGAAAAAAAGAGATTGATTGATTCTCAACAGATAGATAAATTAGATAGATAGATAGATGACAGATAGAAAGAAATGGCTAAACCCTGAAAAAAAAAGCCAGGATTTTTTATTTTAACTAGGCATTATTCAAGCAGTTTGCTTTTTGTGAAAACTCAAAAAAGGGTAATCCAATTGTTAAATGCATTAAATTTTAAGCTATTTATGTCCAGTTCAATTTCAGGGGAAATAGGGGAGGGATTTAGAGGAACATATATAAAGGATACATGGACAACAACTGAGAAGGGTGGAAATGGGAGGGAGGGGGGAGCACAGGGGTGGGATGGGATGGGAGTAATAGAAAACTGTACTTGAAAAATAATTAAATTAAAAAAATTGGAAAAAAAACCCTTTAAAAATAGAGACTTTCAAATGTGATCCTTAATTATTTTTCTCAGAGATGTTGACAGTTTGCATTGTGGTTTTTGCCATTCACAGAACTCCTCAGGAGCGAAAGCAACCCCAAGTACAGCATGGGGGTATCATAGCATTCTTCGACACTAATGGCAGTTACACCAATTTCTTTTGGCCTATCATATATATACACATCCAGCTTCTGTTTATTATAGTTTGAACATTAAACATTTTCAGCACTAATCCTTCATTCCAATAATCTCAATGACCCTCATGTCTTACTTGGTGTTTATAAAACTATTTCCAAATGTTTTCATTATATAGGTCAGTGATGAAATTTCACATGGACAGTAAAATGCACTTGTATATACTGGAGTATTAAAAAAATTGATGTTTATCAACACTGGATCATCTTGTTTTTCATGGTGATATTAAAAATATTTAACATCTATTAGGACAATTATATCAGAAAAGACATCAGTCCAACCAGCCATAAAAAATCAGGCATCTGCACCATGGCATCTAAAATTGAATATTAAATTTATATACATAACACACATGTAGTTATATAAATATACATACATTAACATATATGGATAAATTCTAGACTGCGTCTTGAAGAATCATGTGTCTCTGATCCTCATATTTTTGTAATATATTATAAAAGAGAAGCCAATCAAGAAGGATCATTATAGCACAAAGATATCCAATAATATCCTTCTAGAAGTTGACTGATACATTTATTTGTAAAACACTGTGTTGCCCAAACATGGAAGATATTTGTTTCATCCTGAAGAAGGCTTTTTTACATATTCTGCAAATGATCAATTAATTTGATGCAGTTAATAATATGATATGTAGATCTTTGAACACACGGCAGGCTGTTCAGCCATGTCTAATTGTAAGTCATACAAGTTAAACTTATGTGAATATACATATATTACTACCTATATATTTTCTTTTTTAAATTGATTCAAAGCCATCAATCATTCCTTGAAAATACATGAGATATTTATTCTTACCTTGATTCTTTACCAGTTATAAACCATTAATCATAATGAACAATGTAAGCAATCTATAAAACAAAATTATAAAACAAAATAATTTATACAATAATTTGTTACAGTCTAGATTTTTTAGTTTTAAAGATGAAATTTCTAAACTTATTACTAAGCCCCTTCTAAATGGCTCACTGGTAACATCGCAGCCCAGCAAAGGTTTTCTTCTTCACAATTATATGCTGCACGAGGCATGCTTGCCACTAGGTATTTCTGCAGAAGCACCTTTAGTGTTTTAGAATTATAGTTTCATCCCATGTACATGGTCTGTTCAAGTCTCATAATTGTTGCAAGAAAGGTTTTTGCCTCTTTAAAAAGAGATAGTGCCTTGGCCAGGTTGCAATTGATTAAAACTGAGCTCTAATTGAGAGCATTTGTTAAAGATTTTTATTTGAGATCATTGAGATATGGCCCTGTAAGCAGTGGGCCATGTCATCCATGTCGTACTATAAATAGACTGGAGTTCCTGTCGTGGCTGCCGCTGGATAATGTGTGCAATTGTCTGTGAAGTGCTGTTAGACAATTCGTGTGAGTGACTCTTTTTGTCTTTTCATTCAAACAGGTCTCATAATAGGCTATTAAGCTTGTTTTCTGGAGATATACATCAATAATTCAAACAGCATTTCAGTCAAAACTGGCTCAGCACTTGCTTTTTAACAATACAGCTTTCCAGAAATTTGTTTTTTAAATAAATTCATAGGATGAAGTCAACTAGGTATAAAAAAGTCCATAATCTGTGACCTAGAACTCAGACACATTTAGTGACATGGGGGGCAGGGAAGACTGTAAATAAAAGGAGAGCTAACAAAAGATAGAGCGAAACTTATAACGAACAGTAAAAAAAGTCTTTATAGATCCTTCAAATTGGGCTTTTACCATGTTCAAATCTTCACTACTGATACACTTAAAAAGCCACATTTTTCTAGCCCCCCCACTGAGAGCTGCTGCCCTGTCCTCTGTTTAGTCCCAGGTAACTTTATGCCGGGGTTATGGAAACTCTTAAAAGAGCTTTTTATTATTTATGATCCACAGATGTGTATCAAAAGCATTGTTCAGTGAGGCATATTAACACCTCACATAGGGATGCCTCTGATGATTCTGAGATTGTCAATACTCTCCAAAGAGCCGGCTTCAAATCATTCTGGAAGCATTGCAGTAAATATTTCATTATCGACCTAACTGTGATTAAAGAGACTGCTATTATTGAACACAGTAATCAGCTGTCTTCCAGTCTGAATTCCCTCCCAAATAATGAGGTGCCCTCAATCACCTTTGACCAGTTCCATTTTTTAGGAATGATCTCAGGTCATCAGTGAACAAATAAACTTTTTGAGACAAAAACATGGATGAATTGTCTTCTCTTTCATTATAACAATTTCTGTTTGACAGAAAGAGCATTTTGAAAGTTCACCGATGGCCTTGGCCAGCTCTGTCAGCGTTTTCTAATCACTTAACTTAGTGTCGTACTGCTCAAGGTGCTACATCAGGCAGATTTCCTGAGTCACCTGCCGAGAGGCACAGAACCACGGAACTGAATTGTTAGAGGTGCAGTGTGAGAGACACCGTGCCGCAGAGGCTGTCACCGAACACAGCTTTCACCCTACACAAGCATTGCTGCATACAATTTTGTAGCTACGTGAAACTTGGTGATTGCAATTCACAGAGGTTTAAGACAAATTTTGTTTTTTGCACAAGTAGGGCTTTTAATGTCAATATGGCGTTCTAGTAAATTTAAAAGCACAAAATAAAAATTGGCAGCCACATGTATGTTTGGGGAAATTTCCTCTGATACAACTTAGTGGGAACATGCACATCAGATAATTATGTGGCCATTTAAGTATTTTTCAAAACTATCAGTGAGCTTTAATTATATCAGTGATACTCCCCCAAATAATTTTTGCATCTTATATATTCAAAATAATTAGAATTCACTGAACCTCTGATGATTATCTAAAGATGATTACCACTTTTAATAAGAAATATTCTTTTACCTCTCTCTCTTGCTTCTCCCCAGTCAATGTGTAGCAAAATCCATTTTTGAAAGCAGAAGTAAAACTAACCTTTTTGCTACTTTTCTTTTAAAATGTTATTTAGCTTTAGTTGATAATTCAGTAAACAGACAGTTGTGTTAACATAACTGTCTACATCAGCGGTTTTCAACCTTTTCCACTTCATGACACACATAAACAAATACGAAAATTCTGCGCACACCACAAAGCATATTTTATGTTTTTTCTGATTTGACAAAAAAAAGTAGGTATAATTTGTATTCCCTCACACTGAATGGCTATCGTTTGTCATTTTTTAATTTGACAATCTAAGGGAAAACAGGTGACCAAATAGTCAGGTATTGCATGTTGTTAAAATTCTTGTGATACACTGGTTGAAAATCACTGGCCTACATGATGGTTTGAAGAAATTACAGTAGATCAGTGTCATGTCAGGAAGTGTGGAAGAAATGCAGATGAAAATTAGCCTGTAAATAACTTTGTACGCCACCCAGAACACACTTTCAGTGACTACTGGAGTGAATGCAATCTTGATCAGCACGTTGACAGACTGATTCTTTACAAACTCACCTTTCTGAGAAAGTGGTCGCAAGATTCTGTAGTGAATCACTTGTCCTAGGAAACTATTCGGTTTCTTATGCAAATAGTTACCCAGCATGTGACCCTAAAACAAATTGCCCCTTCTTCCAGAAGGGAAACTGCCCTGAAATAGATTGCCCATTTATTTCATCCACTCCCTAAACCTCTGTGTGCCAGCTGAAAATTCCAGGGCATGACTTTTCCTGGAACCGTCCTCTATCTTAGTTTTAGCTGTTCAGAAAGACAGGGCATCCAAGGTTTCGCGTCCTCTCCTCTGCAGTCCCACAGAAACTGCTGTCATTGTATTAGTTTCTGCTGGCCAGGCAGGTATGAGGCTTCCACTGAGATGGATGTTAAAACGGCTACATAGGTCAGCAGGCAGATGGAGAAAAGAATTGGGAATAGCAAAACAGAACACACGTTTTAAAAAGACAGCAGACCAGGGGTCACACATGGTGTGAGGTGGTCTCACACTGCAATACTGACTGTCGGATAGAATTTTAAAGCTGAATCTTGTTCTAAAATGATTTTGCCTAGTTTAGTGCTTCCAGGTTATTTTATAGGGTACTCTGACATATTTAAATATCTCAACTAAAACTTCCTTTGAAGACCTGACAAAGATATAGACATTTTATAATAAGCCAATCAATACCATTTTTATCAGAATAATTTATCAAAATCGTGAGTTCCTTTCTGAGTCATTCAGATAAAACCAACGACAATCAGGAAGTGGGAAAATACAGGAAAAGTTGAAAATATTAGGAAATTATTGGGTACACAGTCTCATTCTACTTAGCAATTGTGACTTTGTCTCTAAGGGAAGAATAACCCTCAGAGGCTCTGGAAAGTACAACTCTCCTTGACAATAGTTAACTAGGTTTGGGATTAGACCACCAACTTCAGTACAGCTTCACTCCTGCTGTTTTCCAATACCAGAATTCGAAATTCAGTTTTCAATACCCAGCCCTTGTCCATAGCCCAGGGCCTCTGTCTGAAAGATATCCTGCTTTTAGGAAATCAACTCCATAACCCCAATGTCAGCAATTCTTTATGAGCAGGGCCCATCCTTCATCCTCCGCAGCTTTTCCAACAGGTGGGTTCCATAGTATTCTTTCAGACTTGGGTGGCTCTGGGGCTGCTTTTATGCATAGGTAGAGGGGAAATCAACAAGAATCAAATGTCTGAAGCTCAAGAGAGTTAACATTTATGGTGACTCAAACTCCCACACTTTCAACCCTTCAGAGGGAAGCATTAAAACCAAGGCTAACACTGAAAATCCCAGGAGGTGTCATTCATTGCCTAAAATATATGAATGGCACCATTGAGAATCATAAAGGGCATAATGTACAAGGCCGAGATTTGAAGACCATTTGAAGGCATTTAAGAAACAAAAGTTTTTTCACAGGAAGACAATATATCAAGTCATTATCACCTATCAACTCCTTTGTCCATGTATCAGTTTGGATTCAAGCAGCAGGAGATATAGATTTGTTCCAAGAATTGACTTACGTGATTTGGGCGGCTGGCTAGGTAATTCTTAAATCTGGAGGGCTGGCTGTCATGAAGAACAGGCTGGAAACTCTCAGGCACAAACAGAAGCTGCTGCCCACAAGTAGAATTTCTTCTTCTTCATGGAAGCCTCAGTTCTGACCTTAAAACCTTTCACGTGATTCATCAGGTCTACTCAAATTACGCACGATCACCTCCCAAGTTTAAAGCCAATTAGTGATTGGCTTCAATACCATCTATAAAACACTTTCATAGATATATCTTGATTAATATTTGATTAAATGACCACACACTGGACTTTAACCTAGTCAGTATGACATAAAATTGACCATCAGACTCCTCTCCAAAAAAAAAAAAACCCCACAAATGTTTACTGATTTAGTTTTCTTCATTAATAAAAAAGAATAAAACTAACTTCCAGGAGAGAAGACTCAGTCACACCCTGTGATGATTACTTTTGTGTCCACTTGTCAGGGCCACAACACATGTATTTGATTAAGCATTATTTTTGATTATGTCCATGAAGGTGTCTCTGGAAGAGATTATAATTTGAATTGGGCAGATGTCCCTCATAAATATGAGTGGGCATCATTCAATCCATTGAGGTCCTGAATAGAATAAAAAGTCAGAATTTTAAATTTACTCTCTGCCTAACTGTTTGAGCTGAAACATTGGTCTTTTCCTACCTTCAGTGCTTCTGGTTCTTAGACCTTCAGAGTCCTATCTATCAGCTCTCTAGCTCTCAAGCCCTGGAACCGCACAATTACACCACTAACTTTCCTTGGTCTCCAACTTGTAGATGACAGATCAAGGGACTTCTCGACCTTATAAACATTTGGGCTGATACCTTATAACAAATATTTTTTCCAGGTAAGCAGATATAGATAGATAGAAGATAGATAGATGATAGATAATAGATAGAGAGATAGGCAGACAAACGTAATGGTTGTTTTTCTTAGGGAACCCTGGCACACACTCCACAAAGTATGAGTAAGCTAGCTCCCTATTCAAAAATGAGAAATATACAAGAGGAAAAATAAGTGAGGCTGTAGCCAAAAGAAGAACAAACTCAAAACCTAAAGTGAATTCACCACTATATTTGACAAAGGAGGAAAGTAGTATTTTAATGCATTAGTGTTTTTTCTTCCCTGTTATTTTGATTGTCTGTAACAGCTTTTTATTCCATGGCCCTTCCTTCCTTCCAATTAAACCTGGAGTCATTCTTTGCCGTGGGAAAAGGTTGCAAAATCCCCAGCATGTAGGGATCAGAAGCCAAGGCACAAATAAAAAATTCTGAAGAAAAACAATCTGTCAGGGAAAGTTTCCTTCCCTCTACTTTCCAGATTCCAAAATAATAATTTTTTTCTTTGAGGATGCTAAAGACAAGGGCAGAAAGTACAGAAGAGAAAGAGAGAAAGAAGTGAAAATGCCAGGACCTTGGCAGGACCAAGGCTAACAACCACTCCACTGACTTCTAAGTCAAGAAGGGGAGGAATGATAAATAGATCAGAGGATCTAAAAGTAGAGGAACCTATATTTCCTACTTTATCAGATCTATCCTCAGATCTGTAAAGGAAGTAATAGAATTTTTCTGCATCTGACGTGAGAAGCACCAGGAGAAACACCTGAATGCTAGGAATGAGACCACCCCACAGCATTCTGTACAGGAGCACAGCATTTTCAATGAAGAGGAGATTTCATCGGGCTAGATAAGTTAATAATGATTGTGTGAATTGGCTTTGCGTTGTGGACTACTTAGGCATTTGTTGCCGTGGAACTAATTTAACCTCAAAATTTATTAGATCTGTGTCTCTGCTACCAACAGTTCCCATAAAATATTTATGGCTGATGTCTTTACTGCCTTATTCTGTAACCTGATAAATATGTTCACCACACTTCCCTAACCATATCAAAGATTGGTCCTGGGGCTTCTAATTTGATGTCTTAATCACTCCATTCTCTATTTACGTGGCTGAAACATAACAAAATGACTCCAATATGTTAGTCTAATGAGGTAAATTCATGCCACATTTTTATTCCATAGAAGCAATGCCTGCAAGAACACTCAGATTGTACGAACTGTCATTAAGATGCAGGTCTCAGGGACATAAAGGCCTGACCACAAACAGGCCTTGGAGTTTGAACTGTAATTAGGTAACATGTTGCTGCCATACTTCACCTGTTTATTTTCTGTGTGATGCACTGATTTACCTTACCAAGAACTGTTCTATCCTAGTCCATCTTTGCATCACTAGGAACTCACTACCCAAAAAACCCAACCCTGTTGAAACTTTCAGTGCCTCGCCATTAATACTTATATGGATTGCCTGTGGGTTTGCAGCTGGTGTGTTGCCTCAGTCAAGCACAGTGTTAGTCCATAGCCCTGAGTGCAGAAATAATTGACAACCTGCTCCACCTCCTTCTGTATAGACCTGCAGGGCAGTGTCATCCACGTGAGACAACTGCTGGGTGACTGCTTCAATGCAGTCTTGTACTGAATCCCGCTGAAAAGCAATAACTTTCTGAATGGAGAAAAGAAAGTCTTTGTACCCATGTTCAAGTTTCTGGCTGCATCACTGATCAAGACTAAGAAAAACGTGATACACTAAAACCAGGAGGCAAAACCATCTAAACCCACTGGACACAGACAAGAGATAAAGTGGTGCTGTGCGAGTTGCATTGTCACACATGCTGAACATCCTTTCATCCATGTAGCAGTAGACGTGGTGTGTTTTTCTTTTGAACAAATTCATATATAAAGAGAACCAGTTGATGGAAAATTGAGCCTTTCAATATGAATAACTTAAACATTTTTCTTTTGAAGTTTTCTAAAAATTGTACAAATATTTTGCCATGGATGTAACATTCTTTTATCAAAAGGAAATATTTTATTATTGTCCACTAGTCTGGTTATCTATTAGAACATAACAAACCATTCCAATACTTAGCTGATAAAAATGTTTTATCAGTGAAGATGAACCTTCCCAGAAGCTTCTAGTGAACATCCCTTTATATTCACAGATCAAAACTAAGACATATACCCACTCAAAATCAAGCCCAGACTCTATTTTTATACAATTTGAGAGGCCTCTTCTTCATACAATATCTTAAATGGATTTTGTTAACAATGGAAAATGAGAGAGTGGCTTTTTATAGGCAATAAAAAGTACCTATAAATGAGTTTTCTGTGTATTAAAAAATTACACTTTCTTAGCACCATTTACAATGAAGGCAGTGCTCTTATATGTAAAGCCACTAAATGACCTAGTCTCATCTGTGCTTGTGATGTCTCTGAGGTGTGCCTCTTGATTTTACTTAGCTAGGAGTAAAATTTTACTTTGCCAACTTTCCTATATTGGAGACATTTGTTTGGCAGACCTCCATAACCTACTTATGTATAATTTCTGAGAGAGTTTAATTATTTCCCCCCATGGCAGGTGCAAGCTGGAATATAGAGGTAATCCATCAGAACAATATTCATAGCACTCCAGACCCGCAAACCCTTGGTCTTTATGTCCTTAAAAATTCTATCACTGCTGCCCACCCCCTCCAATATGTATAAAATTTGTACCCAAGTTTCCTGGCTTGTGAGGAATTTATCAGAAAGCCTTTAATATGTAATAATTACCAGTGGCCAACATAATCATACCCTTAAATTAAAAAGTTGTGCGATGTCCACCCAATGCCAATATTTACATCTGTGAGTTAGTTCCAGTGAGACTACCAAGGTGAATTTGGAAGCTAAAAAAAAATAAAAAGATCTGGGATACTTTGGAAGAACGATTTAAATTCAAAGTACAGCTTAAGTCACTATATCTAAATCTCATCTCTGAGCTGTACTTTCAGTAGGGGCTGTCAAAGCTGGTCGAAAATCTAAGGTTTTCAAAACTGATTTAAATGCTCAACTAAAAACCTCTGTGACTTTAGGTTTCCTGGAAAATAATTGCTAGTCTTTCTTCTTGATGAGTTCTATGTTAAGAGATCTCATACGTCTGCCCTTTTTTCTTGACAGGAATTAGACTTATGAAAAGAATTGGAGTGCCCTCTTGACTCATTTTCCAATTTTTCACCCATCGAGTTTGCCCTGACCATCAACTATGTGCAGACACCTTTCTCAGCCTCCAGATACATAAGATCTCTCTTTTCACAGGGTAGGTCATCAAATCTGTCTATGGAATGTATTTAAAAAAAACATTTTGAGAGAGAGAGAAGAGTCGGTTTTTAAAAAAGATTCAAATATTACAAGGTGTATAATCAATGCAGAAAACTTGATGATGTTAAGTAAATGCAGGTAAGGATTGAATGGCTAAAAAACATCAAGGTCCGTAGGTGAAGGGTCATGTAAATGCATAGAGGACAAAGTATTTTAATGTGGCACACAGGTTCATGAGTCAAAAGGAAAATTGAATCCAGAATTTGTTTTAAAAACTCTACTCAAACTACTAGAGGTCAAAATGATAACGAGATGATTAGATTAAAAGGCAAATTAAAAGATCAACATCTACAGGTTAGTAATTAGAGAGATAGATTAACTAATTTTAAAATAAAAGCAAGAGAAGAAAAATGTAAGCTTGAGATTTTAACAGGAGTACTAAAATAAATTTGAACCAACTAAATTGAACTTCACATTGTAGGAAACATGTTAAATTGGCAAAAGCTAACTTACGGAAAATGTTGAACAACTCATAAAACATGTCTCGGAAAACTGACTGAATGGTGGAAGGAGGGGACCTTTACTGCCAAAGGGGTAAACTCTTTAAATTTATCTTAGTTTCTTTATTTTCTCCTTTTCCTTACTTCTGATCCTAAGAGCTGTGGGCTTATTCACATAAAACTCCAACCAGTATGAAGGTTTTAAGGAGGTAAACATTTGACAGCAGTTAATGAAACCAAACTTCTACACTGGGCTTATCTTCAGATTTTTTATTGCCAAACCCCGAGCATCTGCATCTTTGCTTTGCTTAGAGTTTTGGAGAATATTTATGCAGGGTCTGTTGACCAGGAGGCTGACAGAATGTTAAATATGAGAGACACGTGACTAATTTTTTCTCTTCAAATTCTACCTGGCTTACTCAATCCTCACTTCTCCCTGCCACGGTGTGCAGCAGGGGAGACTGATACTAATGTCTTCAACCCTCTGGACATGATAGTACCCTAGATACCCCAAGGCCATTGCTCACGCACTCTACAGAGCTTGGCAACCTCCTGGCAGCCTATGAAGGAAATGCAGAGTGAGGGGTTGTTTTCAGACCCATTAGGAACATTCTAGCCTCAAGACTTCCATGGCTGATATTTGAACAGTAGTAACTGATTGTGTTCCAGGGCAGCAGCAACCAGCCTGAGTGGACCTCAGATGTTTCTACTTGGGTGGAAGCAAGGAAATAAAATGGTGGAACATGCTGCATGCTGATAATGAATTATCATTTCTAAATTGACATTTTTCATGGTAAGTACATAATGTCCAATGTCAAAAAGCCTGGGTAATAACTGTAACTCTCTATGCCTCATCTTTAAACAATTTACATAAGTGAATAACTTGGTTTAGGTTTAATCAGGTCATAGAAGAAAATTTTTTGATTCCAATAGCAAAGTATAAAAAATGATTCAGTAAATTCTGTTATCAGAAATTGCAAAAGCTTGAAAGTTATTACCATAAAAAACTTGAAAGTAATTTAATCAGTTGGTATTATATGTAGTTTTAAATTTTTCTTAAATCAGCATTTGTTGTTTATATGGCTTATAAAATAAGCTGATAGTTGTTGTATATGTTTATCAGCTATTCCTGTAGAAGGTAGTTGCTAGAAGACAAAATAAAAGTTTTCAATGTCCTACAAAATTCAAAGAATAGTGCCTTTATACTAAAGTTCATACTTGGATTTGCTGATTTGAATAAAAAGGAAAAAGGATTCATAGACATGGACACAAGAGAGGTGATTGCTGAGGGGTGGGAGTATAAGGGCAATAAATGGTAATGGAAAAATATGATAAAGATTACATTAGAATAGTTTTGTCTAACTGTAAAAAATGTATTTCATTTAGATACTAAAACTGTTAAATATTAAAACCCAGAGTAATTGTTTATGTGATCATTTAGTTTTTAACTTAAATATTTTTTATGAGAATAGATATAGAGGTCAGAGTGGGCAGCCAGTAGTGGCCCTCCCCTGGGGGAGGGGCCTGCAGTTCCAGCCAGGCCAGCCCTTCCTTCAGCAGGTATTTCAGCACTTGCCCAGCTGGCTCTATCTCTTACCACTTACAGCGGGCTTTGATATTACCGACAGTCACGTAACCATTTTTCTGTGCCAGCTGCAGACCACGTTGTGATTCCATATTGAGCTCAGGTGGGACAGACTGAATGAAGTCACTGCTATGAACAGGAATGACAACCTCTACTCCCAGGGGATTCCAGCTGAGGAGGCCAGAGAAGCCCTTCCCTGACTCTGTACTGAAAGGGGCACAGCAACAGGGAGGACCTGTTGATGAGCGAAACCTGGACAACTTTGTTTAACACACACACACACACACAAAAAAAAAAAAATAATGAGAAGAGGTAAAGGGCAAAACAAAGTTTATGATGACATCATTTACCAAAAGCACACTTGCACATACTAGAACTCACCAGAAAAAAATTACAAATTACATTTAAAAAAATTAATTTTTGTATATTTTAAAGCAAATAATTTAAATGTGCAATTACTGAACACTTTCTAAAAACGAATTTACTGATGCTGCTCTTCTTGTGGACAAAAATGTGCCTATTGGTAGCAAATTACAACCTGTAAATTGGCAGATAAATAAATGTCCTTTCCCAGCAAATACACATCAGAGGTGTCTAATTAAATAACCCTGACCTGGTATTCATGATACATCATTTCCACTTCTGGCATTTTTAGCTATTTGTTGATCTGGGAAAAGTCAATTAACCTTCTGGAATTTAGTTTCATCACCAGGTTTATTTTATTTTTTAAAAAGAAAGATAGAATAGACACTTTCTTATCATATCCAGACACTATAGCAAGGCTTTACAATTAACAGTCATAACAAATCTATCAGGGAGGTCCATTGTTATCTCCAGGGCTCAAGTGAAAAAGCTAAGTCTGAGAGGTTTAAAATAAATTGCCCCAAATGGCAAAATTCAAAGACACACTGTTGAATGACCTTTAAGTTCTCTTTCACCTCTGCCATTAAAATTAAACAATAGCATTTAAATACAAATTGAATTAAAATCCTGAATTTTAATTCTTGAATTAAATTTTGAAATTTGAACTGAAATACGACTTGAATTTTAGTGGGGCTATTTAACTTCTATGTACAGATACAACAATGGTTCTATAGCAAAGCACGGGTTTCAGAATATGTGCCGTGAAACTCACAGTTTCCACCGTAACCTAATACAGGTCAGGCTGCCTGCCGCTATAAAAGACAGTTATTCCGGAGGCGGATGCTGACGTAAAGGAAAGTGGTTTATTTTCAGGTGCCAGCCACCTGGAAGATGGGGGACTCATGTCACAAAGCCCAAGCCCACATCTCAGTGCAGGCAGAAATTTTTGTAAGGAGGGAGAGGGGAACAGAGCAAAGATATCAAGGGAGGGGATTGAAAAGTTCTCTACGTGCAGACAAGCACACTCCATTCCAATAAGGCCAGTGATGGTCCAGTGTTCATTATCCTGGTTTAGTCATCCTGGCTTCATGTCAACCCAGCTCCATGTCATCCTGGATCCATGGTTGAAGGTCAGCAAATTTCTTGGGGCTCATATGCTTAAAGACTGGAGTCTATATCTTTTCAAGCTAGTTCCTAGGATTCTTATACAAACCTACTGTCTATCTACAAGTAGCATAGTCAGAGTTCACACTTATAGAAACACGGTCAAAAGAATAGTGGGGTGAATTACAATTATCCACCCCATAGTTGCAATTACCCACTGTTACACCATAGCTTCCAGACAGGTCCGTAGCATCCCAAATGCTGCACAAAATCGGTGCATGTCAGTGCCATATACACCCCTCAACCATGACATGATTTTTGCCTTCTGGTTTTTGTCAAAGTCATTTTAAGTATCTATCATTCTTTAGTTAAACATCTAGCCTTAACTATAAAGTGCCCAAGGATCACCAAAGTATGAGGATCCAAAAATGCACCTTGTGTTGATGACTTAAGAACACGACAAAGGTAAAAATGATACTATTCATTTGAAGCATCAAAGTGGTAGATTCAGAGGCAGCCCAGTATGTAGGATGAGAAGGAAGGGGCAAGGATAGACAGGGAGCAAACCTATGTACACGGTGGCTGTTTTCTGCTTGAGACTCTTAACCATATTAAAGAAATTAAACTTTAGAGCAGCCCTACCAAACTGCAGATGAATGGACAGGATGAGAACACTCACAGGGTCCCAGCAAGAAAACAACAATAGACAATGTTCAATATTAGAGTCAATTATTTTGTAAAGCACTTTTGTTTTTACAAAAAAAAACAATTCTGTTTATGCAGTTTGACTTTAATTTCATTTCTAAGCGGTAGGAGTACTAGAAAATACCAGCGCAAATAATATTTTTCCTACAACAAAACCAGAAAATCCAGTTTCCTAAACATTTAGTATGCAATATTCTATATGTTGTTTAACTGCCACCTTTTTTTCTCATAAAAATTAAAATGTGTCATGGGAATAACAATGATACATAATACATATTTAAATGTTTAATAATTTGCACTTTGTTAATTATTTTGACATGATTTGGGGTAAAGAATTTTACAATACATAAGCAAACCATCTGTTGCTGTTAGAATTATTAATAAATGCTCCCTGAACTAAATATTTTAATTAAAAATAAAATGCATTTATTAAGGCCCATCATAAGTGGCATGCTCCAAAAGGAATTAATAGAGTATCAAGCTGCCAATCTTTAAGTAATTTTTAAAATATTATAAAATTTTATTCATGAGAAACTACATGGATTTGGATGATTAGGGAACAATCTGTTGATTCTTATGCCTGCTGCTGTGTGGGATTCAAGTGTATGTGAATCAAGAAAAATGACACCATCTATTTTGTGGAAATTCCATGAAATTTCCAAGGAGTCAGAGTAGTGAAAATGCTTTCTTCTTAACTATGTCCTTTGGTTTTATCTTGAGAAGGGGACCAACTGGTACCAATCATCTGGCAAATCAGTCACCTTGGAGACCATGAACTTACTCCATGACAGTACATTGTTAAAATGGGTCTATGGAGTCAGGTGGCCTAGGTTTAAATCCTACTTTCTTATTTCCTAGCTGTGCAACCTTGGAAAATTTACTCAATCTTTCCGTGCCTTAATGATCTCATAAGTAAAATGTGCATAATAATGGTGTCACCTTCATATGAGTATCATGAGAATTAAGAGTTAGTAAGTACAGAAAATCTGGAATAGGACTTAAATACAGACTGTTGTTGTTACTCAGCACACCTTTGCAACTTTTCTTTGAAGATTGCCTTCAAAAGATGAGTCACATTCTTTTACATTTTCTTAAGTATGTTACATCTTCAGGTTTTGAAATTTAAGATTGTTTGGAAACTTGTTGACTGGAGCAAAGAGCAATGTATGAGGGAAGTAAGGACACTTGTAGTGCTATTTTTAATCAAAAAGCATACATGGCAAGTAAGAAAATGTGTGTGTAAAGTTTCTAAATTTCAAAGAAAAAATGTTCCCTTTAAACACGAGTTCTATGAGTGGAGTGAGGAAGCAAATGATAAGGAAAACAGGACAGAAGAAGAAAGATGGAGAAAAGGAAGAGAAAAATCAAGAAAAATAATCACATAAAGAAGACTTAAAAAGATTTTCAAGACTAGAATTCTGAATAAAACCTCTAAAAGGGCAAAAAGTTTTACATACTTTTATGTTAGTGTTTTTACAATGCAAATAAAGGACTGAAAGTTAACATACTGTTGATAGCGTTGTTAACATACAGACTCTGACCCCTTCACACACTTTGGCAAGTTTCTGGTCATGGATACAAGACTTCACTAGAATATGATGCTCATTTTCTGATTTTTTCCATTTACTTGCCTAGAAATAGCCAGGTTTCAGGAAGCTCTTGAATTTGAGAGATTCAAGCACCAACTTGAGGATGTACAGTTTCTGCTGCCAGAGTCCCCTGAAGCAATGGGGTGGTGGTGAGAATTGAAGAGATCCCCTCTGAATGAAATGTTAACCTACTCTGTTATATTAGTGAAGTCCTTACACCTCACAAATCACATTCACCTATATCAACTGCTTAGATCATCAGAACCACTCCTGAAGATTGCTATTATATCCAAGTTTTATAGATTAGAAAACAACCTCAAGAACCTTGAGTGACTTTCTTCAGGTCACAGGACCAGAAAGTGCAAGACTCAAGCATCAAAACAGAATTTAAAACTAATTGCTTCTTATTGTCAACCCAGTGGTTTGCAAACTGTGAAATGTAGAATTCTATGGTCCCATTTCAGAATCTTAAGGATTAGCACAGAGGTGAGGAGGGACCTGAGCAGACCATATTCTGTCCTCCTACCCTAACCTCCCCCTCCAGCTCTTATGAGCAGCACTATTGGTAAGCTTTGGACATCAGAGATTCAACTGAGACTCTTTTTTTAAACAAAAGCTTTTTTATTAGGATTTTTTACACAATTAATAAGAAAATTCTTTCATTACAAAGAGTCCCTAAATTCTTATCTCCGGATAATGCATACCTATATACGTCGTTTATTCCCTACTATCATTTATTCATGTTCAATATTCTATATAATTATTTAAATCTACACGTATTTCCTACAATATGCACCATGTACTAATCTGATCATATTACTGAGAAATCACCAGCAGAAAGAAGTCAATGGTAGATCAACACTACTCAAAGTTTGACCAGGAAACTGTTACTGGGTCTGAGGCAAAAAGACTGTACCAGGATACAAATCAATACATTCTTCTTATGCATAAAGAAGCTCTTGTCACAAAAAGAAAACAAAAGTTAGCTGAACTAAACAGTGTGATTAGTTGGTTCACGTTGTATGACAGCCGTTTATGTTGGCTCTACTCAGAAACAACTTCTTGGGGCAACTATGAGGAGCACTATTCTAGATTCCAGAAGTGCCTTGGCTTTATCAAGTTGCTTCCCACCCCTACAGTCATCTCCAGAACTTTCTTGACTGTTTATCATTCTTTTTTTTCTTTTATCCTCACCCAAGGATGTGTTTATTGATTTTAGAGAGGGTGTTAGGGAGGGAGAGACGAAAGCATTGACTAGTTGCCTCTCATATGGGCCTGGACTGGAGATTGAACCCATAACCTAGGCAAGTGCTCTGAAGGGGAATCAAACCAAAATCTTTCAGTTTAAGGGACAACATTGCAACCAACTGAGCCACAATGGCCAGGGCTCAAATGTCTATCATTCTAAACATTCTTTCTCCAGCTTTGTTGTCTGGTCTATAGTTTGACCTTCAACATTGGAGTTTTCTGAGATCCTGTTCTCAGGATACATCACTTCTCTTTTTTTTTTTTTTTTTTGCTCATCCATGATGAATTTTCTATATCCATGATTTCAAAAATCTTTTACATATCTTTTTCTCTTTTAGCTCTTACCCTGATTTCTCTTCTGAGCTTTAGACTCTTTACTAGAAATTGCCCACTAACCATCTTTATCAGATTTTAATACAGGCACTTTGAATTTAATATTTCTAATGAAAAAAAATCTGCCCCTATACTCCCTCCTCAACTACATTTGTCAAGATTTTTGTACTGTTAAATAGCAAAGAAAAAATAAAGTAAATGTGAAGTAAAGCATTTAGAGAAAAATAGAACAGCTTCAAAGTTTTCTTTAAAAGGATACAGAAAAACAGCTAATTATGAAAAAAATCATGTTAAATTAAGCTATATTTAATTAAAGCACTTCCATTCATTAAAAAAAAAACACTATTAAGTGCACAAAAAGACAATCCAAAGGCTGGGAGAAGAAATTCACATTATATGTATCTAACAAAACATTTATATTTAGGATGAATTTTTATACCCTACAAATCAATGAAGTCCCCCTCAAATTAATTTTTAAATACATATATTTTTATATTTATATGGGCAGATGACTTGGACACTTGGGCACACTTCACAAAAGAGGTTAACCAAATGGCCAATAATAAACATATGGAATGATGCTTAACCTCATTAGTCATCAGCGCCATGCCCTGACCCAAATAACTAAAATTAAAGAGACAAGAATGTAGAGCCACTAGAATTCTAATGTATCACTGGTGGAAGTTTAAATTGACATAGCTACTTGGCACTGTTACCAAGAGTATGTATATTAAACACACACATACTCTATGAACCAGCAGTTCCACAGTTAGAATCATGTCCTGATGTTCACAGAAAGACATGTAAGGAAATGTTTATTGTTTCAGTAGTTATAAAAGCTTTAAATTGGAAAGCACCTAAATGCCTAATAACAATAGAATTGGTAAATAAGTTTTGATATAGTCATGGAATGGAAGATAATAGAGCAATGGCAATAAATTATATAAATGCAACAGGGTGGAGGAATCTCACCAATATAAATTTTATTAAAAAAACATACAAAAAAGGATGCATATTGTCTGATTCCAATCATATAACATATACAAACAGAGAGAACTAATATATGTTGACAGAAATCAGGACAGTTGTTATCTTTGGAGTTTCAGATTTATCACTGGAAGGAATCACGAGAATGCCTGCTGGGGTGCTGGATGAGAAGATGTGCTCAGAAATTCACCAGGGCATGCACTTATGTTACATGTAATTTATGTTTATTGTGCTCCATTAAAAATTTAATGTTGCTGATACCTACAATATATAAGGCATTTTTGGGATGAGACATCATAAGAAAAATAATAAAAGTGGATAGAAATTCAGGGAAAATAAAGAAAAAGCCAAGTTCAGAAAGAGTGTACTATTGTAAATTGAATATAAAGGTCTGTAAGCTTAGTAACTCATAAAAAATATGAACTATTCAAAATAGAATCATAGATTTAGAATGAGCTTTCTGGCCTATTTGAACACATGTTGACATTATTTGTGCACTGCCTTTAAAGATATATTTTTTTCTCAGTGCTTTCCAAGGGCCTTGCATAGTAGACTAACATATTTTTTTAATTGACTATTTCTTTTGTATTCATCACAATAGAATAAACTGTTCTGTGGTGTCCTAAATTATCAGTTAGCAGTTCTTTTCATTTATAATTATCTTTATACACAGGGTATTCTAGAATATTGTTGGTTTCCATAAACAAACTTGGGATGTCAGAAATAGCATCTCATTTTAAAAAGCATGTTTGCTTTCTAATTGAAAAATTATATTGCTTTTGGCACAAACTGAAAAGAAAAGCCATCAAATGAGATGTAGGTAGTACTAAATGACTAAAGATTATAAAAAGCTTTTATAACCTAGAATCCCAAGTTACACCCTAGCTAAGATGCAGTCAAGGAATATGGCACTTTATCAGAAAGTATGAAAAAAGAATATTATATTAAGGCAAATTATTGTATCTTTCTTTTGTTCTGCACTTGTCTGTGATAAATGCAGCAAGACAATGGACCACAGGTGGCTGATGGTTATTAAAAAGGCAGAAAATCAAAGCTAAACTATCCACTTCTGCAAAATACCTTTAGGTATAACAGAAGGACTTACTATCATTGACAATAACATTAAACTTATTAATAATTACCTTAGGAATGTATTAGTCTTTGCATCCAAAAAACAGTAATTCAGCTTTCCTAATATTTTTGGAAGACAGACTTCATAGAATATCCAAGATAAAATACACGTACATTTTTAATTCAGTCAAATAGATAGCAAATATGAAATACCCTGACAATTCAGTTTCTTCTTTATGTTTATAATCTGGGATAATAGTAACAGTGATTATATTAGCATTTTTACTGATTACTATCTGATTACTATCTTATGTGAATTATCTCCCTTAATAATTTTTTTAAACTTCAAGGTCATGTGGCAGATAATCTCCAAATATGACTGCCACCAACTCTTTTTTACCCTATATAGGCATGTTGCTCTTGACATCAACAGATGGAATTTAATTTCTCTCTCCTTGAAACTGGGCTGGCTTTGTGATGTCCTTTGATCAAAAAAAAATTGTGACCGACTAGGTTGTAAGAAGCCTTACAATTTATCTCTGGACCTTTGGGAATGCATGATCTTGTGATGTTTCTCAGAATCTACTCATTAAACTGTGAGAAGCCCGGGGCCTGAGCTAGATTCATGAGCATACAACCTGTGCTGTCACTGCCTTGAAATTCTTAATAATTTTTAACACAAAGCCCCATACTTTAATTTCACACTAGGTCTTACAAATTATGTAGCTGGTTTTGCCCAACCACATAGACAGGCTGAGCTCCCAAATTACAGCCCACATTACCTGCCAACCATGTTGATGAGTCACCTTGGATATTCAGCTCAATTGAGCAGTTAAATGGTGTTAGTACCAGTCAAAATCTGACTACAATTGTGTATGAGACCCTCAATGAGAACTGTCCTGTTAAGCCAAGCCAATACCCAGAACAATGAGAAATAATAAATTATATATTAAGCCATTAAGCTTTTGCATGGTTTTTGGCTTACCTACAGATAAGTGAGACAGATAGGTACTATCTGGTTAATTCATTTACCCTTTATATTCAGGAATATGAAGTAATAACTAATATTATAATCATATTTAGAAGCAAAAAGAAGCAATTTTATAAGACCATGCAGTTAGGATGGGAAAGCAATAAACAAGCAAATGTTATCAAAACACATAACCCAATCTCTAGATTGGTGCTTTTCTTTTAATATGTCTAAAACACAAGAATATTACTTGATTTTTCAGTTTTAATGTGATGTTTTTCTATTTTTGTTGTACTATATTTTTTCATGTTCAACTCTAACAATTTTATTTATATATGTTTCCAAATTATCACTGGTGGGATTTCAAGAGTATTCTCTGGGCTGAAGCTTCCAGGACTTTTTCATTTCCTCAAGAAGCTTCCAAACCATGACAATTGTAGAAACCCTCATTTTAATGCTATCCAGTTGTGCTAATGGGGCTGCATTACTCATTTGTAATTATGCATGTTCAACTTTTATTCCCTGAAAGTTCAGTATTAATTCCTAATTGTTCAAAATTATTTTCTCACACATACATACTCCTGGGGCCCTTCTGATGGGAATTCATTCTCAAAAGGGAATTTTAGACTGAGTCTCAGATGTTCTAAAACTGATGAACCAAGTAGTTGACCTGAATCAGCTAATTAAGCTATAGAAAGTCACCAGGGAAAAAGAAAGGGCACATTATTAGGTTCATGTTTCTGAAAAGCAGCAATTCCAGGGTTCATAGCAAGGGTTTAAAGAGATACTTAAAATAGAATTTCTTGAAATTTCATTTTGACTTTTCATTTTTCATTTTGACTACAATTCAACTTTTATGTTTTTGATATTAACCTAAAGTACTTGAGTTAGACACTCCATAAACCACTTCTTTATTGAAGGTGTTAATTAACTGTTGCGTTGAAAAAAGTTAACTCTGAAGTATCCTTCTGTTTGGATTTGCATCGTTTCAAATGAGTTGGATGAGTGTTAAGGGAAAAAACTAGGAAATAATTTTACTTCTGACCAAAACTATATTTTTGATTATTCATGCTTAAAGTGTGCATGTATTCAAATATATTAGGCAATCCACAAAGAATTTATATTCAGTTTTGTAAATAACAACCAGAAAGGTATAATAATAATTTATATAATAATTTTAATTAAGGTAAATAATATTTATAAAGTCAAAATTAATTATTATAAAATTCATTATTGATTGACCACTATATTTCAGTCTTCTTAATATCCTTTATCCCATTGCCTATGTACAAAGTCAAATGTTGACTTTCAAAGCCACTTGTAGTGTGCATATTATTTCTTCAAATAAACATACATTTAATGTAGCCCAGAGTTACATTACATCAGTGTGCACATGCAGGAGGAAAAGGTCGAGAAACAGGGATAGGACAAGAAAATGCCCCCAAAGAGAGATAAGGAAGGATGTATAATCCATATCCAAAACAACACACATTCTTTTTCACTAAAGCCCCCTAGCTAGTCCTCATCACAGTTGGTATAAAAGCCATGTATTGACTCCACACTCCACCTCAACATTGCCCTTACACTTCACATTCTTCACATTTATTCTTCTGATGGGGGCCAGTGTGGTGAGCATGTTGACACTATGGATTCAAATACCATAGATACAGTAAAGATTACACCCTAAGACTAAAAATGCAATACAGAAGCCCAAAGATATGCAGGAGGAAGGAATGCCACCAATAGTCTGTAGCAGTCAGTACCATAATATTTTTGTACAAGGTTTCTGACATCCACCCCATGAGTTGCACAGTTTCATTTGCAGCCATTTCTGCATTCCGTATATATGGGTACAGTCTGTCATACTTCTACCAGTAATGCTGACAGCCACTTCACACTATTCCAAGCTGCTTACATAAGCCATGGCTTGTTACAGTTAGCCTGCTTTCCAATGATGGAAAACACTTTCTCATACATCTGTTTGTAGATGGGGTCAGAAGCCTTCTAGCCTTGCATCCAGTTCCAGTGTGTCTGGTTTGCAGGATGAATCTACCATGGTACACCAGCAGAAGCCACAGTTGGGTAATCTGTGCAGACCCAATAGTCTGAGTGGCTGTTCACAGTGGTCAGCATTCCCACCCATTGGGGGAAGGTGTTGGTTTTGCAGAATCCAGCCAGATAACCTTCAAAAATTTGACAGAGAAACCAGATAAACAAAGTCATAATATACATTCTATAAAAACAGAAAGAATGCAAAGGTTAATGAACACTACAAATTATAAACCAGTTTCTGAGTCTGAAATAGTGTCATATGAGAAAACTTCCAAATGCAATTCTTTTGCTGGAATGGAATTAAGCAGTGACAATCTGATATTTCTTCTTTATCTGTAGTTTAAATGTCTCTGATAATATCATCAGGTACTCAAGTAAGTTCTGTATGGTTGATACTGCATCAAGAGTTCTCAATAATTCTGAGTCAAAGGATGAAGGAAAAGTGAAATACTAGTTTGAAAGATGACTGGAGAAATTCAGAACCCAGTCTAGTTTGTAGGTAAGAAATAAATTTTTACAGACAATTCACTGAATTAGAATCTACTTTCCATAATTGTATATAATAGATTTTATCTAAATGCAATTATTCTCTTAAAATCTCACTTATTTTTGTCAAAGAGCCAAACCAAGACCAATTCACTTACTGTATTAAGTCCAGTTGAAATTTGGCTTGATTATTTGCATAAACACAATGGGAATAGCAATTAATTATCTAGGGCTTCTTAAATCTATTTTGCTGGAAAGTTACAAGGAATTCCTAGATTGAACTTTAATTAGCTTCTCATGGCTGAGAATCCAAGACACACAGTGGCCATCAGGCTTTGCCTGCAATACCTGCAGATTTAGGTGAGTTTCTCAAGTTCTTGAGGTCCCCAAAATGTCTTAAGGTTCTTTCCATGCCATCTTTCAAGAAAGTAACATTAGCTCCTGGAAAGAGTGCCATGAAACAACTGACCAAGCAAAGTATCAGGCCACTTCTTCAGTAAAAGGAACTTTTATCGACTTCAAAGTCAACTTTAATTCCTTACAACTTTCTGATGTCCAAGCAAGACTCCTTTGGTCATGACATTCCAGTCAAAGTCTTAATTGATAAAAATAACAATTGGAAACTGACTTTATATATCCTAATAGGAATAAATAAAATTCTTACTGGATATATTCAAATAAACATACTACCATGGGAAAATAATTCTAATTCATTAAGAACTTCCAAATTCCAGAGGAATCAGGTAGGAAGAAAAACATAATTGTCTCAATATTGCTTATGAAAGTTTACTTTACCAAATTGCTTTAAGAAACAAAATGGAATTTCCTCAAAAAAAACTAAAGATGGAATTGCCTTTCCATCTAGTAATCCTACTGTTAAGGGTACACCCTAAGATCCTGAATAACCCATACAAAAGAACCTATGCACCCCAATGTTCAGAGCAGCATTATTTTTAATAGCCAGGTGCTGGCAACAGCCTAAGTATCTATCAATAAATTAGTAAAAACTGTAGTATATTTACACAATGCAATACTACACAGTAGAAATAAAGAGCTCCAATCTTTTTTACAACATGGATTGAAATGGAGAGTATTATACTAAGTGAAATAAGCAAGGTGGTAAAAGCCAAATACCATATGATCTAATCTGTAAGTGGAACCTAATAAACAAAATAAAGAAACAAGCAAAATAGAACCAGAGACTTGGAAAAAATAGAGCAAACTGAGAGTGACAAGAGGGGAACGAACAAGGGCATAACAGGAGAAAGAAGGGGAAGGGCCAAGCAAAGGAAAATGAATACAGGACTCATGGACACAGACAATGGGGGGGAGGGGCATTGATTGTGGAAGTGGGTCAAGGGTACGGGGTGAGCAATGGAGGAAGGTGGGGCAACAATAACTGAACAACAATAAATTTTTAAAAAGTTTTCCAATGTCTGAAAAATAAATTATTAAAAATTAGAATTATTTTTCAACCAAAAATTATAAAAGCCACAATGATCTTCAGTTTATTATGTTCTTTAATTAATTTCTGGTTACCCTGATCATCTACAAGCACTTCTATAAATCCATTCATTCTACATAGATTCAGCAATCTTCACTCAGCCCAAAGGTGTAATCCAAAAATCTATTCTCAGAAATATGCAATCCAAAATAAGTTAGAGTCATGTCTTCATAAACTCCTCTCAAGACATAGTATCTTTTTGCAAATGCATTAGAGCAAAACAACGTTTGTAAATGACATAGTTAGAGTTCAGTATAACACACTTGACAAAGGAATTTCCTGAATTTCCTGAAGCAACATTTTAAGACAACAACTAAAATTACAAGTGAAAGTATATCAGAATTTATATAATCTCTAGAATATCTACTTTAATAATGAAAAAATATGTGTGCAGATAGAACATGTTTATTTTTCTTTATTTGACAGAGCTCCCTATGTACTTTAAGCATATTAAATAGGTCTGATTAGCTCAAAAACTTTTTTTATAAAACTTTTTTTTATCTCTAGGAAAACAAATCCTAGAGATATTCCAGGGGGCTACTGGAATAACCTAAAGTCATTTCTTAATTAAAAGTCTTTTAAAACTGAACTTTGGGAAGGCTGTCAAACAAACTTAACCAAAAGATTATAACATAAACCGTAAAACAACACATGTTTGTGGTATTAACTTTAAAAGACAGTAATCAATCTTAAAACCAGTTTGTGCATCAAATAATGTTTCCAGACTACAGGATCCTGTCTGATTTATATGTGTTTACTTTCTTTAGGTCAATAAAATATTACATCCTAATTATGCCATCTGGAGACAAAAAACTCACCACATATAATACAAAAATAAATAAATATCACATAAAGACCATACACATGAAGACAACACATAAAGTCTATATACATAATTTGACTTATTAATTTGGGTAGAGAAAGCACACAGTGTTCTCATTTACTTCCTTTTGCTTCTTCCCTCTACCAGGGTGTCCAACCTTTTGGCATCTCTGGGCCACACTGGAAGAAGAAGAGTTGTCTTGGGCCACACATTAAAAATACAAACACTAAGGAAAACTGATGAGCAAACAAAGGTTTTAAGTGCATTTCCAATTGTGCGTTGGGCTGCACTCATAGCTATCATGGGCCTCTTGCTGCCCTCAGGTCACAGGTTGGACACCCCTGCCACAATCCTTGTGCAACTTTCCTAATCCCTTTTAACTCATCCAGAAATTAGAACAATCTATTTTTGATTTTACTTTCTTCAAAACATATTGCCATGATTTACACCTTTGATCACTAAAGCCATCTTTTCCCTAGCTTAAGCATAAGTAATTAGCATTCTTCAGATTGACAAATTTGTGAATACATTTCACAACTCTTAACCCCGCTTACTAGACCTTCAGCAAAACAACTCTAATTAGTCAAAAATGCAACCTAAACATCTCCTTCCCAAAACATAAACAAAAACAAAATCTAAAGCAAAGGCAAAATATCAAGAAGGGATTAGACTCAGATTTAGAATCTCATCTTATTTTTCTTTCTAACTTAAGCTCACCCTATAACTGCCATACGTTTGCTTCAGCTGCTTCTTCCTTCCCCCCCCACACAGAGCTTCTGCAAGGCCCTCAGGAGCATTGGGGTCATCCTTCCAATACTGATGCACCACCCCAGGATTTCTCCCACCGTTTCCAGGATTAACCACTGGCCTATCCCACTCAGCATGTTATAAGAGGCAGTCTACAGGACAGGAGTATTTTCCCAAATATCCTGTTTCAGACACCAGTTGTAGCTCAGGAGCCCCAAACCAAGGAACTGCTTACATGTTCATAATATTCTGAAAAAAAAAAAACACCTAGTGGACTAGCAGCTGTGGACATGCTGTTTATTATTTACATCAGAGGGGAGTGCACCCACTGCGGCAGGTTGGTACAAGAGAAACGGCACCCCCTCCAGTCTGAGGCTTATTATAAAGGGTATCAGACAAGGCAGCATGAGTTTCAGTTGCACAAACCTAAGTGCTTCCCAGTGGTACATTGCATTGGTGTGTATGTGCAGAAGGAAAAGGTCAAGAAACAAAAGGAGATAAGGAGGTAGTCACAATTCATTCCCAAGACAACGCACATTCCTCCTGGCCAGGGGACCCCTGACAAGCTCTCATCGAAGCTGATGGAAGAGTCATGTATTGACCCCATGTTGGGGAACTATCAGAACTGTGTCATTTTTCATCCTGTAATATACTAATATATTTAAGAATGTAGGGATATGTAAGTGATAGTTGATAAATTGTTTTGGAATTGAGGAAGGAAGGAAGGAAGGAAGGAAGGAAGGAAGGAAGGCAGGCTTGATTATAATGACATTTAATTTGTCTAGAACACAAAAGAATTTTACAATTATTACCCACTTTCCTTCTCGCAGTACAACTGAGAAACCAGCTATTCTCTCATTAGAATGAATAGATTTGAGGAGGAAAAAAACTACTTACTGACTAATATAAAAACTAAAGAAGATGTCATCTTTTTGTTCTACATAAGATAAAATATAAATAAAATTCTATTTAATTTTAATTGAATATTAAGATTCATTGATATATATGGAGGTGAACTTCCTGGAAAAAGCTGTATCATTTCTCATTTGTTACTTTGTCTTGTGTCTAACACAGTGGCTAGCACCTAATATGTGATCCACTGGTTATTTTTACTGTTTAGATAAACTAATGAGTTTTATTTTATTGTTTAAGGACTATTGTTTAAATAGTCTGAAATAGGATTCCAACTATCAAATTCTGAGTTTTCAGAATGTTGTTATATCCATGTTCCGTTCCCAATTTATCACCAATAATTTCTTAGCCACTCTACAATCATTCTCAATTATTGTTCTTGGAGAAAATCATTATAGGTTATTTAAAACATAGCTTTTGGGATAAGCAACAACTTCAGATATTTTCTCTGTCTGATGGGTGTATCACTTTATACAATTATATTAATTATCTATTCCTACATAAAAAATTCATCCCACACTCAGTGATTTAAAATTATATTTATTATCTCGAACAGTTTATTCAAGTCAGGAATTCAGAAAGATATCAGAGTTCCTGAGGATGCGGTCTGATCTTAGGTGGGGCTGTGCTCGTCTGAAAGCTTGTCTGGGGCTCACCAATCCACTTCCATACTGTTTTCATCTCAAAACTACTAAGTTGATTCCTCTCCATTTTGGCTGCTCTGATGTCTTCAGGACATGGCAACTGGCTTGCCCCAGAGGGAACAATGCAAGAGACCAGGAAAGAAACTGCAATGCCCCTTACAACCTCTCTTTGAAAGTTAGCTGTCCCTCTCCAGTATTCTACCAGTCGCTCTAATGAACCAGGGTCATACCCCTGGTTCAGTGGGTGTGAACAGGCAGGTATGAATATTCATGGACAAGGATCTTCAGGCAACGTCTCAGAGACTGGCTGCTATAGCAATTATATATGTAAAATATAAAACCAGTTAAGTGTTTAAATTGTTTGACCTGTAACTAAGCAGCATTTGACATTAATTTCAGTAAAAGCTTTTTTATCTATATTTCCTCATACCTTGACACTTTTGGCTTAAAGTTAAATAATCTTAAAAGGTTTTTCATGAACTTTAAGTTTCCTAGAATTGGAATAACAATTTAATCATGGCAAATGCTGTCATTCACAGTTTCTTTATTTTCATTTCTTCTCTCATTGATTTTGTTCCAATAGATTTACATTTGACATAGACAAAATAATAAAACCACAGACTTTTAAATGAAAATTATTTTAGTATGAATAAAGTTGTCTCTCCTTAAAGTGCATTACCCTGTTTCCACTTAACCTTTTGAAAGAAGCAGGGGCAGACTAAGCTAATGAACTAATTTCATAGAAAGAAAAGGCAAACCTAACCTAGCCAAGAGGGAAGGAAACAGAAATGGGACTCTGAAGAAAATCTTGACATATGGTGTCTTGGGTTAATGACATTGCAGAAGAAGGAAAACTAGAATCTATGGAAAGGACATGTGTAGTTTTAGCACTTAAATTTGAAAAATCTTCCCTGAAAGGCTGTTTTGTTATTGTCGTTGTTTTGAACTTTTCTTTTTTGTTCTATTGATTTATTGTTTATGCTATGATAGTTGTCCCAATTTTTCCCTTTTTCTGACTCATTCTCACCTGGCCTCAGCAGGCCCAGATGCAGGCCCTTGAGCCCAGTCTGAGAGAAATGGTAATATTTGTGCACTTGCCATTTCAAGAATATGTTGAAAGAAAGATACTGCTATTACCTAGTTTTACTTCCTTATTAACATCGTTGAATACATTCAATCATTGTAATTCTCCATGTCTTTGCTATGATAAAGTGCTCTGCTTTATTCCAAAGCTTATAGACTACCATTTTCTAAAACAACTAACTGCTGTCTTAGGGAATAGTAGTCAAAAGCCACTAAACCCTCAGGAATTTAATGGGATGAAATATGTAACATTACTATCTAAAAAACAAGAGGGAAAAAGTTCATTCTTGAGTATTATTTTTATTTTCACATTTTAAATCAAATTTAATGGGAGAACACTGGTTTGCAAAACAATACAGATTTCAAGTGTACAACTCAATAAAACATAATCGGGGGATTCTTTATGTGCTACTAGGAAAGGCTCAGACTTGGAGAAAATATTGGAATATCATTGCCTTCTCACTAGTTATGTAACCATGAGCTGGCTATTGCTGCTTTCTCTGCCTAATACATCTCACAGGAATAATATGTACCTCACAATTCTTAGAAAGATTCCATACAATGACAGTTATAAAGTGCACCAGATAGTAAATGCCTACTAAAATTTCTGTTACCCTCTCTTTTTCATTTTATTTTCAATATGAACATTATTTTTTGATAATATCAAGTGAATTGACTGGCAGTCAATATTTAATCCTTCAAAGATAGATTTTCCTAAAGTCTACACACTGTAGATCGCATATTTTGCTCATAATCTTTCTTTGTCTTTTGAAGAGCAAGGAAAGTAGCACTTCCTCATTGCCTTATGTCTAATCTTTTTCATGATTTTTTTACCATCATCATTTTTCAGAGAATCCTCAATATGAATTTTAATAATGTGTCAAAAAGTTTTTGTTCTGTTAATTATTTATTGACCATCTCTTGTTGTTTATTTGACATGAAATTGCATTGGGATCTTATCTGATAAAGCTGTCATTAATATTTTCATTTTCCATTTTTCCACCCTTCTCCCATATGTAAAAATAATCAATATAGTATGAGGGTACTGTATTACAAGAAGAAAAAACTGTGTTAATTTTGATTTTTTAATCTCATCACTTACTACTCCCTTTAATTATTTTAATGAATATCATTCATTATTTACATGTCCTAATAAATAGCTAAAACATAATTATTGCTCTCCTTGTTCTGTAAACTTTACACATTCAAAATATTCAAAATTCAGATATTTTTCTGATCTACTATTAGGCACATAACTGTTAAATATCACTATAAACTTATTTTTTTAATTTCCAGTTACTGTTTCCTCCTCCAGTTTTCAGCAATATAGTTTTAATGTGAAAAATGTGGGTATTAATATACAAATGTCATTACATTATTTTCTGTGCACATGGGAATGTGATGAATATATGGTCCACCCCATTCCCTCCTAGCATTTTATATTGGATTTAACCATGTTTCTCAGATTAAAACAGCTCACAAATGAATTATGTAAAAGTGCAAGTTGTTATTGAACCATACTCATTTCAGATCTAATATTTTTCTCTATCATAATGTTTTGTTTTCTTTTTAATTTCTACCAAATGACATTTGAAAATTCTGTAGCAATATTTTGGTTTCACTGATATTTAAATAATGGATCACAAACTAAATTTATGTTATTTCTCATTTGAAGAAAATAAAATAAAGTTCATTAATTCTCTTTGCTACTTCCTTATTTAAAACATCTCGTACTGTTTACAATAAACTAATATGGAAAATAAGCCCGTATTAGTAAAATCACATGCTAATTTTGCTTGATAAACATATTGTTTATTTACTAAATTTCATCTTCACTGGAAAAAAATTTAACAAATAGTAATACTTTACAATAGTATCAGAAGTAATGATAGGAGTAGAATTATGTTCCCCGTAAAAGAATATGTTGAAGTCCTAACCCTCGTAACTCAGAATGTGACCTTATTTGGAAACAGGTTATCTGTACATGTAATCAAGTTAAAGTGAGTCTATTAGGTTGGGCCTTAGTCCAGTATGACAAATGTGCTTAAAAGAAAAAGAAAAGAAAAATTTTATAAGGACATGTACTGAGAGACATAGAGACAATACAAAGAGACATAGGGAGAATGCCATGTAAGGTTGGAGTTATTTTGCCACAAATCAAGGAACATTTGGGGCTACTAGCAGGTAAAAGAGGCAAAGAAGAATCCTTCCCTTGCAGGTTTTCAGGGAGACCATGGCTCTGCCAACACCTTGATTTCAGACTTTCAACTTCCAGGACAGTGAGAGAATATATTACTGTTGTTCTAAGTGGTGCAGTTTGGGTACTTTGTTATGGAAGCCCTAGGAAACTAATACAAATATAATGCTAGTACCAATCTTAGCTCACTAAATATAAATTACAACATAAATTCAGCTTTGCAGGAGTTATTTTCAAAATTGATCATTGCTTTCCCACCATGGATCTTTATCATCATGGCGTATTTTGGCAACATAATAAAGAAATATTTTTGTGCATGCTTCCACATCACAAGCACCATTATAGATATATCACTTGTATTAATTTATTTAACCTTCACAACTATGCTTTGAAATAGTTGTTATTATTGTAATCCTTACTGTGAGGTACAGAGAAATGAGGTAACTTTCCTAGATCATATCCCTTGTATGTGAGAGAATAAATTCAAACCCACAGACTGAGCTCCTGGAATCTATATTCTCAGGTACATATGAGATAGCCTTCAACTACTTCATTTCCTCTGATTTCCTCCCTCATCAATTAATGTCTGATTTTTGTCAGCCTTATAAAACATAGCTGTGGAAACTTTATTCAAAACATACTTCTGGTACCATTGAAGGCAGGCAGACTTTCAGTGTGGCGCATAGAAGTTATGAATCCCCATGGTCTGGCACAAATCTGCATTTCAAAATGCTTCTCCAGCCACATATGTATATAAACATTAAGAGAAAAGAGATTACATAAGTAATGTTGGAGAGCAAGGGGAGAATGTGAAAATGTCAGGACTTGAGTTCAGTGTAGAAAAACAGCTGACAGTAAATCCTTCATATAAGGCCTCAAGTAATGATGAGGCACAGAAGCATACTAACCTTGACCTGGGCCCTGCTTACCTGTTTGGTCTTTTCTCTTTCTACTCTCACTTTTTTCGTACTTCCGCAATTTTATAATGATCGTGTTCTTTCTTGTATCCCGAAATTTGTATTTGCTGTTTTCTGTTCCTGTGCCCTTTTTCTCCCTAACAGCATCCTTTCTTCCTCACCTCCACCTCCCAATGCACCACATTCACGAATAGATTTTACTAGAACGCTAAGGTTTAGTTTATTTATCTCTTGCCCTGATATGCCTTCTACGATTTGCCTCACAACACCAGGCCAGTCCAGAATATGTGTTCTATATGTGTTCAGTCCTTAATTTTTAGCTTTCCTTTAAAAAAAATATTGCTGTGACATTGCTCAGTAAAATTGTATAGGTTTCAAGTGTTCAATTCTGTGATGCATTGTTTATACATTGCATTGAGAGGTCGCCACCCAAAGACAATATTCTTTTGTAGCCATAGATTAATCCCCTTTACACTTTACAACCTTTCCCCCACCCCCGTTTTCTTCTGGCAACTACCAGACTGTTATCTGTGTCTATTGAGTTTTCATTTGTTAATCTTGTCTATTAATTGGCTTTTAGTTTTATATCCCACAAATGAGAGAAATAATATGGTTCCTGACTTTTTCTGTCTGAATAATTTTGCTCAACCTGATTTTTTAAGAAATCCATCCATGTTGTCCCAAATGGCAGAATTTCATTTTACAGCTTAGTAGTATTCCTTTACTTTGTTGAATTATATATTGAAGAACACTTCATTTGTTTCCATGTCTTGGCAACCATGAATAATGATGTGATGAGCATAGGGGTGCATATGTCTGCAAATAAATATTTTCAAAATTACCAGATAGGTACCCAGAAGAGGAGTTTCTGGGTTATACAGTAACTCTAGTCTCAATTTTTTTAGGAAACTAGTACTGTATTCATAGCAACTACACTAGCCTACATTCTGACCAGCAGTGACTGAGTTTTTCTTTTTTCTCCATAACCTCTCCAACATTTGTTAGTACTTGTCTTGTTGATAATCGTCATTCTAATAGGTGTGAGGTGGTACCTCGTTGTAGTTTCGGTTTGAATTTCCCTAACAGGTAGTGAATTTGAACATATTTTCATATATTTGTTGCTTATTTGTGTGTCTTCAGCTTTCATTGCACACTTGTCTGTCATGGTCATTTGGCTTGTCTTTATCTCTATCCTAAACTCCTTGAGAATAACAGCTACATCACATTAGTCTTGGGCTACCCAGAGTACACACAATAACGAGTCAGCTCAATGTGTGTTTGATGAATGAATGAATGAATGAATGAATGAATGAATGAATGCTGAAACCTAGAAAATCCAGAAGGGTATATTGAAGAACAAACAGGAAGTGTACTTCACTTCCTATTGTAAGAATGTGCCAGGCTTATGGAAAGACTCTAAAGCCATAGTCTTATGTGCTGCTAAAGCTGTGTAACCAATGAATAATATTACAGATGAGGTGTGCCTACCATCTAGTACCCAAAGGCAGGGATGATATCACATGTTGGGAGCANTTACCTGTTTGGTCTTTCCTCTTTCTACTCTCACTTTTTCACACTTCTGCAATTTTATAATGATCGTGTTCTTTCTTGTATCCCGAAATTTGTATTTGCTGTTTTCTGTGCCCCTTTTCTCCCTAACAGCATCCTTTCTTCCTCACTTCCACCTCCCAATGCACCACATTCACGAATAGATTTTACTAGAACTCTAAGGTTTAGTTTACTTATCTCTTGCCCTGATATGCCTTCTACGATTTGCCTCACAACACCTGGCCAGTCCAGAATATGTGTTCCATATGGGTTCGGTCCTTAATTTTTAGCTTCCTTTTTTAAAAAAAATATTTCTGTGACATTGCTCAGTAAAATTGTATAGGTTTCAAGTGTTCAATTCTGTGATGCATTATCTATACATTGCATTGAGAGGTCACCACCCAAAGACAATATTCTTTTGTAGCAATAGATTTATCCCCTTTACACTTTACAGCCTTTCCCCCACCCCCATTTTCTTCTGGCAACTACCAGACTGTTATCTGTGTCTATTGAATTTTCATTTGTTAATCTTGTCTATAAATTGGCTTTTAGTTTTATATCCCACAAATGAGAGAAATCACATGGTTCCTGACTTTTTCTGTCTGAATAATTTTGCTCAGCCTGATTTTTTAAGAAATCCATCCATGTTGTCCCAAATGGCAGAATTTCATCTTATAGCTTAGTCGTATTCCTTTACTTTGTTGAATTATATATTGAAGAACACTTCATTTGTTTCCATGTCTTGGCAACCATGAATAATGATGTAATGAGCATAGGGGTGCATATGTCTGCAAATAAATATTTTCAAAAGTACCAGATAGGTACCCAGAAGAGGAGTTGCTGGGTTATACCATAACTCTATTCTTAATTTTTTTTAGGAAACTCAGTACTGTATTCATAGCAACTACACTAGTCTACATCCCAACCAGCAGTGAATAAGTTTTTCTTTTTTCTCCATAACCTCTCCAACATTAGTTAGTACTTGTGTTGTTGATAATAGTCATTCTAATAGGTGTGAGGTGGTACCTCATTGTAGTTTTGGTTTGAATTTCCCTAACAGGTAGTGAATTTGAACATATTTTCATATATTTGTTGCTTATTTGTGTGTCTTCAGCTTTCATTGCACACTTGTCTGTCATGGTCATTTGGCTTGTCTTTATCTCTATCCTAAACTCCTTGAGAATAACAGCTACATCACATTAGTCTTGGGCTACCCAGAGTACACACAATAACGAGTCAGCTCAATGTGTGTTTGATGAATGAATGAATGAATGAATGAATGAATGAATGAATGCTGAAACCTAGAAAATCCAGAAGGGTATATTGAAGAACAAACAGGAAGTGTACTTCACTTCCTATTGTAAGAATGTGCCAGGCTTATGGAAAGACTCTAAAGCCATAGTCTTATGTGCTGCTAAAGCTGTGTAACCAATGAATAATATTACAGATGAGGTGTGCCTACCATCTAGTACCCAAAGGCAGGGATGATATCACATGTTGGGAGCAGAGTACTAAACACATTGCATAGGCCAAAGTAGGCTTTTATCCAGACTCACTGGGAGGAAACATGAGAAAGTAAGCTGAGAAGAATGGATCACAGTACTATCAGAACCTGTATAGATAGCAAGAAGGAAGGGAAGTGCAGGCAGTAAGAGTCTAGTAACGCTATAGGTAATATCATGGGCAGATGAATTAAAAATAGAAAATTGCTACATCAAAAGTTTATACAAATCTTGGCTTAGGAAAATTTTCAGGCCAGAGAATCCAAATCAGAGGATCTTAATAGGAAATCAGATGCAGCTGCAATTTTATTTAAAAATTATAACATGGATGGGCAATAGATGCTAAAAATTTATGGAATTTCTACTAAAGAAGAAATCAGCTCCTCTGTGATTAGCCAAAGCCATAAGCTCCTGAAGGCTGGCCTTCAAGGGTCTGACTGAGTGCTGTACCTGCAGCCTAGAACCCTAGAGACACAGAATAAGTGCTTGAATAATGGAATGATGGATCTTTCACTAATGTGCCATACCAACTTCTCTTCACTTTCTCCCTTCTCAGTGCCACTATTCATCCACTTGCTGAAGTGGGAAACTGTAAACCATCTCCAGAGGACCACTCAGAAGTCAAGGTTTTGTTCTGTAATTGGTATTCTTTAGCCATCTGCCTTAACAACATGTCTTTGAGAATTAATACTGAGCAGTGTTTTGAAGCAATATTTAAACTTCACTGAGATGTAATAAAATGTATGGTATCGTGTGCTCTAGACCTGGAGGATGGTGATACATTCGTTAGGAGAAATTATATAGATTAGCCATCATTATGTGCTTTTTGATATATTTTTAGCTTCTCACTATAAGCTGTTCTTTATTGAGTTCTTCACCTATTGTATATCTCTATATCTATCTATCATACATGCATTGATATGTATATGTAAAAAAGTATTTTAATAGAGCACAATGTCTTTAAGAATTCCAAATGTGTAAAATGGTCCTATAACTTTCTTTATAAGGAAGGAGGCTGGATAAATTGTACTCGATAATAATGTACTTCAATTCTTATTGTAAGAATAACATTACTTATCAAAAGTTAATTAAGGAAGTAGGAGGCTGAGACTTACATTGTTGAAGAGTCAAAAAAAACACTGAAAATAATTTTGACACGTGAGAAGGAAAAACTCCTATCTGTTGAGAGCAAAGAGAAGAACAAGCCAAGATGTATAATAAAGCATTGTTTTAATAGTGGAAACCTAATGGGTCATTAATGTTTCTGGAGGTTTACTTCTAATGGGAAAACTGGAGTTTTTAGGTAGAATGATCCAATTTAATTTCTCAAAGGCCTAGCTCATATAGTAATGGTACAGGATCTATTTTTCCCTATCAGATTCCATTGAAAAGTTTTAGAAACTTAGAGACATTTTTTTAAGACAAACTACATGGTTAATTTAAGTTGTTGCTTTGAGAGAACTGGAGAACTTAATATAGCCTTGTCTGAGTTCCCAAATATTACTCCTCTGGGAAACTTTCTGCATGGTGCAGGAGCTTGAGAGTGGCATCACCTCATCACCTTAATTCATAGAGATTCTGTACTGGGAATCTCAGGGAATTAACTACGATGGAAGAAGTTAAAGTACATGGCCTCTCTTGTTTTCATTTCATTATTTTGAACTACTGAAATCTTTCTAGGACCTAGTTTCTCTTAATCATATCTTCATACCTAACTGCCTCTTAACTTGGTAACATTATACTGAGGAGCTCAGATGACCAACTCAATTCTTGATTCTTGAGGCAACGTCCATTTTCTATTTGGATTTCAGTTCTATTCCTGAGTCCTGACTGAATATTTCTCTGTTCTCAGAAACTCTCTTGGCTTTTATTCCTTGATCTACTTATTGATTTTATCTCTTTTACTCCTATTACTCACAACTTCCCATCAAGCTCCATGGATTTAGGGGAGGGTGTTTGATGACAGACAGCTCATGAGTCTTGTGGATTACAATTTATTAGACTCTGGTTTTGTTCAAATACTGAGCATACTTTAATAACAACTAAAATATTTCACAGTTTGTGTAAGAATGGGTACTTTATCAAGAAGATTAAAGGAACACACTAGCTGACCCTTAGGAAGGAACAGCTTGAATCTTAATGTGGATAAGCCTTAAAAAATGATCAGGCATAAATCAAAAGTAAGGGGGAAGATTATTGGAACTTCACTTCATGAAACATAATTTTAAAGAAAATATTGTTTCAATAAATGAAGCTAAAGTTTCTCCTGGAATCCAGAATTCAAACCATTTTTATAAATGAATAATTCAGCTATTGTTTGATTTAAATGAGGCTATTGGACTAGCCTGGGAAATGTTACTGTTCTTACTATTTTCTATGGAGCAAATATTTTCTAATTGATGTATCAAGCAACTCAATGAACTTTTTAAAAAGATACATTTTTAATTATAGTTGTCATACAATATTATATTAGTTTCAGGTGTACAACCCAGTAATTGGATGTTTATGTAACTTATGAAGTGATCACCTTGATAAATCTAGTATCCATCTGACAGAAATGACACAGTGATTACAATATAATTGTATTTCCTATGCTGTACTTGACATTCCCATGTCTGTTCTGTAACTACCAACTGTATATCTTAAGCTCTTCACCTGTATTTCCCATCCCCCCAAAAGCCACTTCCATTTGATAATTTTCAAAATATTCTGTCATCTATGATTTTGCTTCTGGTCTTCTTGTTTATTTTGTTTATTTTGGTCTCCACATTAAGTGAAATATATAGTATATATACATAGTATAGTATCAGATATAGTATTTGTCTTTTGCTTGTTTCACTCAGTACAGTACTCTCTAGGCCCATCCAAGCTGTTGCAGATAGTATAATTTTATTCTTCCTTTTTTATGGCTGAGTTATACTGATAGACTTTTAGGTTGCACCATATCTTGGCTCTTGTAAATAATGCTGCAATGATCACAGGAATGCATATGTCTTTTTGATTTAGTATTTTTTAGTTTCTTCAGGTAAATACCCAGAAGTAGAATTGCTGGGTCCTTATTTGTCTCTCTTTATAGCCTTTGTTTTAAATTCTATTTTGACTGGTACAAGTATTGCTACCAAGGTGGTTTTTTGTTTATTCATTTGTTTTCATTTTCATGAAATATCTTTTTGATTCTTTTATTTTCAGTTTGTGTGTGTTTTTGATCTGAAGTGAAGTTCTTGTGGACAGCATATATAAAGGTCCTGTTCTGTTATTCATTCAGCCACTGTATGTCTTTTGATTGGAATACTTAATCTATTTGCATTTAAAGTAATTATTGGTAGATATGTATTTATTGCCATTTTTATTTATGGTTTAATTTTTTATCTTTCTATTTCTTAAAGAAGACCATTAAACAAACATTTCTTGTAATACTGGTTTGGTGCTGAAGAACTACTTTAGCATTTTTTGTCTGAGAAATTATTTATCTGTCCTTTGATTCTTAATTATAGCTTTTCTGGGTACAGTAATCTTGGTTGTAGGTCCTTGCTTTCCATCATTTTAAATATTTCATGCTGATCCCTTCTGGCTAACAAAGTTTCCATTGAGAAATCTGCTGACAGTCTTATGAAAGCTAACTTATAAGTAACTGCATTTCCCTTGTTACTTTTAAGATTCTCTCTTTGCCTTTGACCTTTGTCTTTTTCATTTTAATGTGCCTTGGTGTTGTTCTCTTTGGTTTCATTTTTGGGGGAACTCTCTGTGCTTCCTGGATTTGTGTTCTATTTCCTTCACGAGGCTAAAGAAATTTCCATCATTATTTTTTCAAATAGGTTTTTAATTTCTTGCTCTCTCTCTTCTCCTACCAATATCTCACATGATGCAAGTGTTGTACCCTTGGTTTTGGCTGGTGTAGCACAGTGGATGGGGTGCCAGCCTATAAACCCAGAGGTCAGTGGTTTGATTTCCAGTCAGGGTTACAGGACAAGTCCCCGGGTGAGAATTGCATGTGTATGAGTTGTAGCCTTCCGATGTTTCTCTCCTCTCTCTCCCCACCTTCCCTTTTCTTTAAAAATAAAAAAGTAATATATTTTTTAAATTATTTTAAAAATATTTGTACTCTTGAATTTAGTTTTCCTAAAGTCTCTTTAAGTTATCCTTATTTTTTGTTGTTGTTCTGATTGGGTGTTTTTTGTTTCTTTATCTTTCAAATTATTTGAACCTCTGCTTCTTGTACTCAACTGTTGATTCCCTGTAATGTATTCTGTATTTTTGTTATTGTATTCTTCATTTCTGACTGCTTCTTTTTTATGCTTTCTGTCTCCAATTTTATGTTTCCTCTCTGTTTGTTGAAGTTCTAAGTTCATCTATTCTTCCCTAAAGTTCACTCAGCATCATTATAATCAGTGTTTTGAACCCTTCATTGGGTAGATTGCTTGTCTTTCTTTTGGTAGATTGCTTGTGGTAGATTGCTTGTCTTCCTTTTATTTAGCTTTTATCTGGATATTTCTGCTGTTCTTTCTTTTGGAATATGTGTCTTTGTCTTTCCACTTTGGCTGCCTCTCTCTGTTTATTTTTATATATTAAGTAGAGACAACCTACATCTCCCATTCTCAGTAGAGTAGCCTTATGTTATAGATGTCCTGTAGTGCACCACTGCATCTAGTGGTGCAGCCTCATTTGTCACATTATCTACACCAGATGTACACCATAAACCCCTTGGGTGGCCTGTGTGTACATTCCCATTACAGCTGAGCCTTGATTGCTATTGGCACCTCAATGAGAGGGATTGACTCCCAGGTCAATAGGCTGTGAGGGCTGGCTGCAACTACTACAGAGGAGCTACTGTATGGGGGGTTAACCCCATGGAGCAGGGCTTGCTTCATTGGGGCTTTGGTGCCCTCCTTCATGGAGGTAGTTTGGTGGCTCTTTGGCATAGTCTGGTGTTGACCACCAAGTGTACTGGCTCTTGAGCCTATTGTGAGGTATGGGTCAATGTCAGATGCCTCCTGTGCCCTTCCCTGGGCCACCTGGCATGAGCTACAGAGTAATATGAAGATGGTTGCTGCTTGTGCTGAGCTTGGAGGTGCCCAGGAAAGGTCAGGCTGTGAACTTAGACCAGCTGCTACTATTGCTGGTGCTGGAACCACCTAGCAAGAGGTATAGGGCATGGTGAGGAGAGATGCTGCTTATTTGAAGTTTATGAATTTTTGAGAGATATTAGGAAGTCCATAGCATGAACCAGGATAGGCTTCTTGTATGAAAAAGCTACTGAAAAAAGCTTGGATGTGCCTGCGAGTTGGATAGGATTGGGTCTCAGGGAATCACTAGGGTGTGGCAAATAGTGTGAGTCAGGCTGATGGAGACTCAGATATGATGCCCACCTGCAGGCTTTGTGCAGGGAGAGCTCAGCAAAGGTACAAAGACCTCTGCCAGCATTTCTCTCTAGGAGAAATCTGCACCTCCAGCCCTCACTTTGAAGCCAGACAATTCAGTTCCTCTCCTTATGTCCCTGGTACCTTTACAGCTGCAGCTCCAGCTCTGGAGCTTAAAACAAATAAGTCCAAGTGAGTCCATGCCCATGACCTTTAAGAGAAGCTGCCTGGGGCTCTAGAAACACTCTATCTCACTCAGCCACAATCCCTGCTGATTTCCACAGCTAGAAGTTATAAGGCCTTCTCCTCCTGGACCTTGAACCCCTTAGCTGGTGTGGAGCTGGGACACCTGGCTTCTCCAGGGCAGACCTCTTCTGCCCAGACACCCCACATGGGCATGGATACAGCTCATTCCTCATCCCCACCCCATCTACTAGTCTCCATGTGGCTTCTTCTTTATGTCCTTAGTCGTAGGGTTGCTGTTCAGCTAGATTTCAGTCGGTTCTTTGTAATGGTTGCCCCATCCTTCTGATGTGGTTGTGGCAGGATAGTAGTTCCACACGTACCTGTGATGACATCAGCACAAGTGCTGACAACCCGATGGACTCAATTAACTTTTAAAATAAAACCCATTTTTACTTTGGAGATATCTGTGCAGCGATTTTATTCCAATTGTACATATATATTTTGAGCTAATGTTTAAAATGGAGCTAATGTTTACAATGTTAATTTATGCCAAAATAAAGATATTAGTACTTACCAAAAAATAAAATGAATCATAGACTTGCTTTCTCTTACCCATTCTTTTAACATTTATAAACGAGCAATTTTGTTTCTATTTTCAGAATTTAATGTAGTGAATCTATGTACTTTTCCACCCATTAACAGAATGCTTGTTCAAGCCACCATTCTCTGGATTAATCTCTTGACAATTTCACACCCCCCCCACCCAGTTTGCCACACACACTTTGGTGATATAGGACTTGTTAACTTTCACCCAATTTTCTTCAACTTCAGACTCTCATACATATCGCTTCTTCTGCCTGAACATTCCTGTTTTTCTCTATTCCTTTTCTCCAATTAACATGACTAATTGGTATTTTCTTATCTCACAAACTTATTCTTTAGGAGATTTTTCAAGATGTCTAAACTAGTTTAGGCATATTTGCTATGAAACACATAGTAAAGGTGTTATTCTAAATATTGGATTTCCTTTTTTCCTCTTAAACTCTATATTCTTCAAGAGAATGAGCAACATTTTTCCTGTGATTTTCAGTGTATCTAGCATCATATTTTACACATTTCTCTAATTTCCTTACTAACACTGCCCAATCACAGTTGGCCCCTGCAATTTACTACTATTACTAAAGAGCTAAGAATTGTTGAACACTTGCTGGTATCAGAATTTTTTAAATAATGAATAAATATGTTGCATCAATTAATGTTCTAATCTAATAATGATTACTGTTTAAAAAAAAGACAACAGGACCAAAATGGAGTCACTTATGCTATGCCCCACTGAGGCTGTATTATAGTTTCAGCCCTTCCAAAAATGGAATCTTAAACCAGTCAATCAGGAATCGCCTGATTAACACTAGTTAGCTAATATGTCTGATAGACTCCTACCACATCCCGAAGGAAAGTAACCTTGAAATAATCAATTTACTTTTTAAAAAAGATTTTATTTATTGTTTAGAGAGGGAAAAAGGAAGGAAAAAGAGAGAAAAAGAAACATCAATCTGTGGCGGCCTCTCACACGCCCCCTACTGGGGACCTGGTCTGCAACCCAGGCATGTGCCCTAGACTGGAAATTAAACTGGGGACCCTTTGATTAGCAAGCCAGCACTCAACCACTAAAACACACCAGCAGGGGCCAACCAACCCACTTTTGCCCAGTATAACTCCTTGTCTCTGACCCCTTGCTCATATAGCAGTCTTGCATTTTGTGCAGCTCCTCAGAACTCCTTACTGCCTGTAGACTGGATGCTGCCTGGTTCAAATCAACTTTTGCTGAATAAACTTTAGAAATATTTAATATGCCTCAATTTATCTTTTAACACTACATAAGAATCACCATTAATTCTAAGTTATAGATGAGAAAAACGAATTTTAGAGTGGTTGAATTATTAATGAAGGTCACACTGCTCTCAAGTGATAGAATGAGAGCTCATTTTAGTTATTTCTGACTTCAAAAGGCCATATTCTTAATGACTTTACTCAATAAATATTTGTTGACATTCCAACAGAGAGAGCAACACAAATAAAGGCCAGGTGGTGAAATTAACACAACTGTGTTTAAAGAAAATGAGACAGAAATTTAACTTTTAGTGATAAAATAAAAAGGGATATTTCTTGTACATAATGGGCAGATTAAGATGCAAATTCAAAGAAGATACTTGAGACCCCATGATTAGGAGAGAATGGTTTTTAGCAAGGTTGAGATGCAAAGGTACATTAATTGGTAGGTTGAATGGGGCCCTATCCTCTACAAAGATACCAAACTAATGTGTTAACAAAATATAAACTGATTTGATCACATCAAATTTATACCACTCTATAGGATTTTTTAAAAAAATACTCCCAAGTTTTGAGAGGACGTACAAGGATGGGTGGAATGTTGTGACTACATATTTTAAAATTTTGAGATGTAACTGCTTAAATAAGATGATCACTATTGGCTAAATTTCCGAAAACAAATTATTTGGGATATATCAGGAATAAACAAATTATTTCATTATCTATATTTTAAATATTTTAATAAGATTTCCAGAAACATTTTTAAGGGTTTTTATTTATGCATTTAAAAGCTACAAGAGAAAACTGCAGTGGAATATATTGCCCATTCCTTTTTGTAGCATACTGATGCTGCTTTGGGCAATAAAAGGTAATTATTAGGCAGTGATCTCTTTCTGTATATACTTTTATAACAATAGGAAATTAGTTGCATCTTAATACAAATGCTGATAACATAGAGAGAATTTTTTGGAAGAACTGCCAAATTCTCAGCGAAGGCAGGTGGTGCACATGACTCAGCCAAGCTTTGGTGGGACAAATCAATTGTTTCTGATAATTCTTGAAGTGAGAAGCTACAATGACTTCCATGGGAAAGAAAAAGTCATAATGACTTCAAGTATTGAACCTGATACATGGTGATTGAGAGTTGTTTTTATATTAAAAAGGAAACAGAGAACCGACTAGCAGCAGACTATTATTGATGAGCTATGTTTTATCCATCATTTAGGCTCTAAAGATATCTATCTATACACACAAGTGTTCTACAAGAAAATGTTCTACAGAAAATTACGGGAAATAGAATTCCAGATGTGGGCATCATGGCAGTGGAGATGCGGGAATAAAATACTGAAGGAAGGCTGTAACCAAAGAAAAACCCATGGGGCATTCTCGCTAAGAAGAGGTAATAGGAATCACAGAAATACATCCTGTTTTCCAAGAAAATGGAGGAGAAGGAAACACAATAGACTTTACTCAGCTTTGGGTCATCCCACAGACAGTGTGTAATAATAAAAAAGAAAAAATCAAATATAAAAGATACTTGGAATAAGAATAGGGCATGAAAAAAATAAAGAGAATTTGAAAGAGAAAATGGTCCCTAATAGCAGATATTAAAAGTTGCCAAGAACAAAGAAGATCAAGAATGGAGTCTTAAATTTTGTAAAATGTCAGTATCTTTTGGGGAAAGCAATAAAAATTTAAGCCAGCAAGCAGTGCACTAACCAGAATGTGACTGGAGAGCAACAGGAAGAAGTGGATATAGTATAAATGGAACAATGGAATTTAGTATAATAATGATATGTTAACTTATAACTAAACAGGGCTGATTTTGTTGTTTCCTCAAATGGCATTCTTGTGTATCCTTTAGGAGGTTCTGCACAGATAATAATGAATAGATGCATGAGAGGTGTATACAAAGAATTATGCCAGGATCTGTGAAGAAAATTGTGGGATACTAGTCCCAAACGCTTGAAAACAGGAGCAAAATCAAAGCACGTTTGTGTGAAGACAAATGAGTTAAAAATAAATAAACATCTGATGTGATCCAAGAAATTATATTTTACAGTTACAAGAAATGAAATAAAGTCAAGGAAATGAAGAATACAGACATCTAGGAGGGGAGGGTTGGAAGAATGTCATATGCCTGGTGCAGCACAAATAACACTCTTTTTTATTACAAAATCTTTTATTACAAATCATAAACATGTAATTCTGTAACATAACTGTACCGCGCTGAAGCATACCATATGACATTTTAGGTGAAATGTTCAAATTAAAACTATAATTTATTACACTCATATTGGTACCCTACCAACCATACTCAAGGACGCATTACTTCTGCCAGACCCCATATTTTAGACTGGAAAGGAAGAAGTAGGAATCACCTTGCAATCACATCAGGAAGACATACTAGAAAGAAATTAAGTACTTGCATGAGGAAGGATGATGGACAACTTAAATCCAACAGGATTTAGTAATAACCACCTCCAAGTGTGTTAAGTGTACATATACTAGAATAGTTGAGCAATTTTTCTTTATTTCCATTGTTGTCTATACCAGAAGACATTGATTTTGATTAAAATAAAGACTCAGTTACAAAGAAAGAGTTTCTTGTCTTAAATAATGATTAAAAGGGCATTTTAGAGCATCGGTATTTCTGGGTTTTGTTCTGTGTCATCATCATCATTATTATCGTGATCAAGATACCTATTAGTCTTGGCCATTTCAGGGTATGTTTTTTCACCAGTCTTGGAAACTGACCATAGGATATTTTAAGGTCTTTCTCAGTTATATGCTAGCAACATTTAATAAGGATATATGGCTCATCGAGTAGGCTATGCCAGTGTTATTAAGTGTGACTAATAAGCTATCCTCAAGATGTAGCAGAGCAGCCTCATTAATCACATCAAATTGCTGCTAAAGACATTTTGTGTATGAATGTGTGTGTGTGTGTGTTCATGAGTGTGTGTTTGCATGTGTGGTCATTTAGTAAACTCCTTTGGAATTACAAAGTAAAGATAATAACTTAATGGAAAGGTATACCCTCTACATTTTTAACTTTCTCTCTTTTCTGCTAATCCATAAGGACCAGTTCTGCAACCAGGCAGCTATTCTTTTCCACCACCATTAGTAAATGTTAAGTGGGACAGAGTTGCTCAAGCAAACAGAGGGAGGAATTCCACCTGGTTCTCTCTCTGCTGCAATGAGAGAGAAACAGATTGGTTTCTGTAGCCCTCCCATGCTGTGATAAACCATAAAGAAAGACTGGCTAAAGCGACTACAGATGTTGTGTGAAATAGCCAGTATGTTTTCCACCTGTCTGTATTTGCCTAAGGGGTCAGGGACAATCAAATTAAAGCAGTATGCAAAATGTGACAGATGTTTGTTCTATTGAGATAAATCTGGGCAAGTTGCAGAAAGGTGCAATAAATGTAATACATAAAACAAAACACAGAAACTACTTTAGGTGTCCTGAGAATAACAACATTTCTGAATAAAGTCCCATTACTTTATGCCCTTCCCTTCTAATTAGACCCATAATTGGACACTTTATAGTACCTAGTGGAAGTGTAGTCATTACTTAGATAGCGGTATAATTTGTTAGGAGTTAGATTGTTGAAGTCTAAGAAGGGTCATTTTGAGGTTTTTTTTAAAATCTCTCAGACAACAAGTAATGCTATGATGCATTGTTCATTTTCTTGGAAAAATTTGGTTGGGTGAGTGTTTCTTCATTATATGAATATCATTCGATGTACCTCATGTTCCTCTCAAAATATAGGAGGATGGTCTGTATCTCTGAGGCTAATGCCCGGTAATGAAACAGCCTTTTGATAACTTATTGACTGGAACGTTGCTAACATGAAAGGATCAGGGAAAGGGGAGTCAGATGTGACATTATGATTATACACGTCTTGAAACAAAACACTAATATGGAGCATTTTTCTTTTGTGTCACATCAGCTAGATGTCTCTGGTCAAATAGATGATATATGTTCCTTGGCAAAGTCCTTTTTTGGTCTTTGTCTTTCTTTCTTATCTTAAAATGCTTTATGCTCTGAAATTTCTGCAACTGCCTCTGGAAATTATTAGGCTTAAAAAATATGAATTGGCCAGCAAAGGCATAAAACCAATCAACCATTGGACATTAACTCTTTTGAAGGCTGTAAAACCTTACAAGATGTGATGAAATAGCATTCATTGCATTTTGTGGAAAGAATAATCTGTTCCAATCCAAGTCATTTGTAAATACTTTCAGGGACATAATAGAGGGTTATGTGTTTTCTACTTTAAGGCAAATGACTATTAAGATTACCGGTGTATTTTGTTCTCTAATTTCATTGTCATAACGTGACACATGGGTCTGAATACAGGCAGTTCACTTCTGGTCTCAGCTGCTGTCAACTACAAGTTGATTTAGATGGCAACCTGTGTGGCTGTAGTGAAGGCCAATGGAAATTACATAAACCATTTTTCTTTCTCTACTGAGGTTTCCAGACTCTCAATCACAAGGCAAGTCAAGCACAGAAGCCTAATTGAGATTGGATGCCTGCTGCTTGGTGCATTTTTCCTAGCTAATAGAGAAGAAATATTTACTGTAGACCTTGGACTTTTTGTCAGTCACTTAGTGTTGGGTAGTGTTTAAGCATAGATGATATTGAAGAGGTCTTTCTCAAGAGAACACCAATATTTTCTATTGACCTAATTGATATATCAAGTTATGTATTGAGTGATTGTGTTTTGTCAGGCACTATACAGCTAAGCTTTATCCTTACCCAAATTCTGCCGCAAAGGCTGTAACACTGAAATTGCCATAACAATGGTGATTTGGGACACAAGCCATTTTAGCCTCTTTCATCCAGTCCTTCAAAAAACAAGGCATATAAATCATCAGTGTTCTGTGAACAAAGAAAATTACCCAAAGGGTTCCTAACTTCTCCTGGTATTATTAATGAACATGATGAGCATTTTGGGAATACAAGATAGATGGCAAGAAAAAATGGCACAGATATGGGAAAAGAGGATGCCTCAGATTGGAAAGATGGTAAGGAGTGATTGCTTGTTGTCCAGATCTGTCAATCAGATGATCACACGGCACATGGGAAAATGTGTCTGCCAACTCAAATGAACTAGATGGACTAATTTAACAAACACTACTCAACTAAGGCAGAAATTTCAGTTAAATTGTGCTGCTGTGTATATATTGACAATAGGTTAATTTCTAGGGTAGTTGAGGCATCAGAAAATTTCTTGGCTATTAGAATTAACTAATTTGTGTGTTCTTCATGTTTGAAAGAATAAACTTAAAACACATTTGAAAGAATTGTAAAAGGATTGTATTTTTTTTCTAAAAAAAGAAAACACTGTCAAGATTTCTGAAATAATAGTAGATGAACTGTTTATCTCAGAGTTCCTACCCACACATTTTTATAATTGTATTTTATGTATGCAGATTTTGTGTATTTTTGTTTATAATTGGCCATTTACTTACACTATTACACTTACATATGTGCCACTTATTTAAACTGTCACAGGAAGAATTATTATGATTCAGTCAAGATATGTTATGTAACTGGACTCTGGATAATACGTGTGAAGATTTTTGTAGCATACTAGAAGTCTATCTGTATACTCTAAAATGCAGATAGCTCACACACGTGGTAGAATTATGTAATTTTATACGTCAAAGAGATATTAAGGATCATTTACAAAAATACAATATATGCTCAATAAAATTATGGAATAAGGAGATTTAAACATACCAAAGCAAAAAAGTTAGAGATCCATAGGATGACATGGGATACAGAATTAAATTTAAGTAGAATTCCCTAGGATGCAAAGCTAATAAGATATTTTCCTGTATACAGTTAGCCCTAAATATATCACCACCTTTGCTTGCTTACTGCCTTCATCCTTAGCCTTTTAAACAAACATAAGAATAAGTGAAAATGTTCTTGAATGGTGAAATCAGGATTCTTTTTTAACATAATAATGTTTTATTTTTTTAAGTTATAAAGGAATATTTTTTATTTATAATTTGGGGGGAAAAAGAGGGTGGTAGATTTCAAACAAAGCCTGAAAATATATGAAAAGTTTAAAAAATTATTTATAGTCTGTAATAAAGGTGACTTCAAGATATATCCCTTAAACATGGAAATAATTTATAAGTAAGTTGCCTCTGATAGTTTTCCTTTTACAAATAAGAGATATATAATATCAACTTAAACAAATACTTGAAGGCTAAGGGTTCCTATATAACCATAATATGACTGGTAATATTTGAATATCTACAGAGAGAATGTGTTCACAGTTGTTCTCTTTTGGTTGATTTCCAAAAACCAAAGAATAAGAAACATTTTTTTAAAAGAAAAAATTTTTAAAGGAATTGTTTTCTGTCTGACATTATAAAACCGAAAGCAAAAAATGAACATAGAGAAAAACAAACAAAATTCACAGACACAGACCACAGTATGGTTGTTACCAGAGGCAACGTGCTTGGAGGATAGTAAAGGGTAAAGGGGGTCAAATACATGGTGACAGAAGAAGATTTGACTTGGGATGGGGGGCACACAGTGCAATACACAGATGATGTATCATAAAAATGTACACTTGAAGCCTATATAATCTTATTAACCAATGTTACCCCAATAAATTTAATTAAAATAAGTTTTAAAATTTTTTGAAAGGAAATGTTATCAATGCTTTATTTACAATGTTCACAAAAGAAGGTAACTCTAACAGATTAATAACCATATTGAGTGTAATAGATCAGTACTTAATAATTGAATGAATAATTTCTGGGGGTATAATGTATAGCATGTGAACTATGGTTAAATAATATTTATTGTATACTTGAGGAATAAGGAGATTTAAACATATTAACATTTTCTAAGAAAGAAGATCTTAAGCATTCTCACCATCCTCACATACACACAAAATGGTAATTTTGTGAAATAGTAGATACATTAAACATATCATGGTAATCATTTCACAATGTATAGGTATATCAAACAACTACATTATACACTTTGAATATATACATATTATTTATCATTATACGTTTTCAAAAGCACTTGGGAAGCCAAGTGCTTGAGACTAGTGAGTCCAGATCTTATCAGGTCTAGCGATTGCTCTTTGTTACTAAATATTTTCCCAAGCATAAATTGAAGTGACAATTTTAGTAATGTTACTATCCTGTGTGTATACATGTTTATATGTTTATGCATATAATATTCTAGTTATAAAATAAAGAAATTTTAATATACAATAACAAGGCATGGAATGCAGCATGGAATTTCTATAAAATTGATGTATGCTGGCATTGGTAAAAATCATCACCTGGATGTAAGAGAAGTAAGATCAGCAGACATTTTATACATGAAAGACAAAAATGATAGCTTTGGATACAGTGTGGAATCTAGTGTAAAGTTCAAAATACAAAAGTATCACAAATATCTATAACTATAGTAATTTGTTAATGGATGCACAAGGTAAAAATATATAAATTGTGACATTAAAACATAAATGTGGGGGTGGGGAGAATAAAATATACAGTTTTAGAATGCGTTGAAAGTTAAGCTGTTGACAGCTTCAAAGAATGTTAGACATACAAGATGCTCTGTGCAAACTTCACGGTAACCACAAAGCAAAAACCAATAGTAGATGCATAGAAAATAAAGAGAATAAATCTAGGCATACTACTTCAGAAAGTCTTCAGGTTACAAAAGGGGAGGGTAAGAGAAGATGAAAGAATCAAGGGAATTACAAAACAGTCAAAAAACAATTAACAAAATGGCAATAGTTGATCCATATATCAATTTCTTTAAATATAAATAAAATAAATCCTGCAATTAAAAAACACAAAGTATCTATGTGGATTTTTAAAAATTCCCACTGTGTGCTGCCTATAAAAGATTAATTCACCCTGGCTGGTGTAGCTCAGTGGATTGAGCACAGGCCTGAGAACCAGAGGATCGTGGTTCGATTCCCAGTCAGGGCACATGCCTGGGTTGCAGGCTGGTTCCTTGCAGGCCAACTCCCAGCAGGGGAGGCACGAAAGGCAACCATACATTGATGTTTCTCTCCCTCTCTCCTTCCCCTCTAAAGATAAATAAATAAAAATAAAATCTTAAAAAAAAAGACTCATTCAGCTTTAAGGACACACTGAGTAAAAGTGAAGGGATGGAAAAAGATACTCTGTGCTAGTGGAAACCAAGAGAAATCACAGGTGGTTTGTACTTATATCAGAGAAAGTAGACTTTAAGCCAAAGACTGTAATAGGAGACAAAGAAGATTACTATATAATGATAAAAGGGTCAATCCAACAAGAGAATATAAGATTTGTAAATATTTATGCACCCAATATAGGAGCATCTAAATATATAGAGCAAATATTAACAGAACTGAAGTCAGAAATTAATAGAAATGGAATAATAGTAAAGGGAATTCAATATTTCATTTCAACAATGAATAAATTCAGGCAGAAAATCAATGAGGAAACATTGTACATAAACTACACAATAGATCAGATGTAATTAACAAATACCTATAAAACATTTAATCCAATAGTATCAGAGTACATATTATCCTCAAGAGTACTTAGAACACTCCAGGAGAGATCATATGTTAAACCACAAAGCATATCTTAGTGAATTTAGAAAGAATGAAACATCAAGCATCTTTTTGACCACAGTGGTATAAAACTAGATATCATAAGAAGAAAACTGGAAAATTCACAAATTTTCCAGTTTTAAAAATATTAAAGATTTAAAAATATTTGACTGAACAACCAATTAAAGAACAAATCAAAAGAAAAAATTAAAATCTTGGTACAAATTAATATGGAAACACAGCATAACAAAATTTATGGGATGAAGAAAAAGCTATCCTGAGTAGTAAGTTTATAGCAGTAAATACCTACATGGAGAAGACAAAGGTCTCAAATAAGCAACTTAACTTTACACCTCAAGAATCTAGGAGAAAACATAATAGACTAAGTCCAAAGTTGATAAAAGGTAGAAATATAAAAATTCAGAGGGAAAAGAAGTTAAAATTGAAGGGGACATAGAAAATATTAATGAAAATAAAAGCCAGTTTTTGAAAAGGTAAGTAAAAAAAAGAACTTTTAACTACACTTAATAGAAGAATAAGGAACAAAATAAATTCAGGAATAGAGGTGGTATTACAACTGATGTCACAGAAATACCAAGGATAATAAGAGACTATATGGACAAATATGTGCCAACAAGTTGGACAACAATGAAGAAACATAATTCTTATAAACACACAACCTACCAAGATTGAATCATGAAGAAATAGAAAATCTGACCAGATCAATAACATCTAAGGGGACAGAAGCAGTTACTGAAATCCTCCAAATGAACAAACAAACAAACAAAGTCAAGGAGCAGACAGCTTCACTGATTAATTGTGCCAATAATTCAAAGAGCAAATACCAACCCTTCTGAACTATTCAAAAAAAAAAAAAGAAGAACAGGAGGAAACTCTCACAAACTCATTTTATGAGACCCACATTAACCTAATACCCAAATCATGTAAGGACACTATAAGAAGAGAAAATTACAGGGCAGTTTCCATGATGAACATACGAGGTCTGCTTGGGAAAAAGTATGACCATTGTTACTATAATGAGAATAATTTGGACATCAATATAACATGTCCACCAAGGAGAATGGAATGGAATGCACATGAGTGAAAAATGACAACTTCACTTTACTAGGCAGTGGAGAAGACAGGCACTGTTGAGTGAGCATATGTACTGTGTGGCCACCATATTCAAAATGGCAGTAGGACAGCAAATCTACCTGTATCAAATTTTGTGTTAAGCTTGAACATCCCTACACAGAAACTATTCGGATGATTCACAAGGCCACATCTATGAACATCCCTACACAGAAACTATTCGGATGATTCACAAGGCCACATCTATGGCCAACTGGTCACAATATGCCCGCTCACGCATCACGTCTCATGCAGAGATTTTTGGCGAAACATTAGATCATCCAAGTGACTCAGCCTCCCTTACAGCCCTGCAACTTCTGGCTTTTCCCAAAATTAAAATTGCCTTTGAAAGGGTAGAGATTTCAGACCATTGATGAGATTCAAGAAAATGTGATGGACCAGCTGATGGCAACTAGAGAACTGTGTGAGGTCCCAAAGTGCCTACTTTGAAGGGGACTAAGGCATCATTATCCAATATACAATGTTTCTTGTATCTTGTGTCTTCTTCAATACAGGTCTTTATTTGCCCTGGCTGGTGTGACTCAGTGGATTGAGTGCTGGACTGAGACTTAAGGGCTATTGGTTACATTCCCAGTCAGGGCACATGCCTGGGTTGCAGGCCAGGCCCCCAGGAGGGTGTGCACCAGAAGCAACCATGCATTGATATTTCTCTCCTTTCTCCCTCCTTTCCCCTCTCTCTAAAAATAAGTAAATATTTTTTAAAAAAAGAAAAAAAGGGCTCTATTTTTCATATTACATGGCTGGATGCCTTATGGACAGATCTCATATATACAAAAAATCATCAACAAAATATTAGCAAACAGAATTTAATAATACATTAAAAAGACATAATTATCAAGTGGATTTTATTCTACTGATACAGGAATGATTCAACATCCAAAAATCAGTAAATATGATGCACCACATTAATGAAATGAAAAGTAAAATGTTATATGATCATCTCAATAGATGCAGAACAAAGCATTCAACAAATTTTCAACATCTTTATATAATAAACTCTCAACAAATTAAGTATAGAAGGGAGCGTACCTCAACATAATAGTGGCTGTATATCACAAGCTCACAGCTAACAGTATCATATTCAATGGTAAAAGACTTAAAAAGTTTTCCTCTAAAATCAGGTACAAGACAAGGATGCTGAACCTTATCACTTTTATCACCACAGTACTGGAAGTTTTAGTCAACACAATTAGACAAAAAAATAAAAGAAAAGAAAGAAGAGTCATCCAAGTCAGAAAAGAACAAGTAAAATTGCCTGTTTGTGGATGGTATAATCTTATATAAAGAAAATCCTAAAGACTGTAACAATAAAATATTAGGTCTATTAAACAAATTCAGCCAAGTTGCAAGATACAAAATCAATATATAAAATTAATTGTGTTTCTATCCACTAAAAACAAAGTATCAGAAAGAGAAATGAAGAAAAATAATCCCTGTTACAATTGTATCAAAATAGTAAATTATCTATGAATAAATTTAATCAGGAGGATAAAGGATCTATACCTATGGTGACTACACTGTATAGTTGATAACACTATATCATATAATTGAAATTTGCTAAGAGTGGAACTAAAATATTTTTAACAGTAGTAACAAAGAAAAATAAGTATGTGAAATGATGGATATGTCAATTAATTAGATGGTGGAAATATTTTAAAATGTACACATATATCAAATCATCACTGTGTACACTTTAAACATCTTACAATTTTACATATCAGTTATACCTCAGTGAAGGTGAACTTTTAAAATCAGAAGTTAAAGTTCCAGAAATAATATGTCTACATGACTATAATGTATAGCATCAACACCAGAATAATGCTGGAATCTGGGGGTGCTGACATATTTCATACCTCAAAATCCATGTATAAATTTGACACCCACAAAATTGTCCCATTGTATCCATGGGGAACTGGCTCCAGGATGCCTCACAGGTGACAAAAATACAGATGCACAAGCCCCCTATATAAAATGTCACAGTCAGCGGACTCCCAACCATGGATTGAAAATAGTACAGGTATTTATTGAAAAAGATTTGTGCATCTGGACCTGTGTAGTTCAAACCTGTGTTGTTCAAGGTCAACTGTATTTTAAACAAATCACTCTATTGATACAGCTAGAGAAAAAAACTGTCTTTATAAAATAAAAATCACTCTAAATTTATATATTCTTCATAATTTTATACTTATTTTTGTTTTATAGTGTTATGCATCTAAAAATATCTCAAGGTTTTGTTGTTGTTGCTTGTCTTCTTTTTAAATTTTTTGTGTGTGTTTTATATGTGTATTATATGTGTGTTTTTAACTACAGAAACACGATTTTCAGAGAAGTCACAGAGTGATGTGAGTGAGCACATAGAACTAGTCTTGTCACAGCTTGGGAATATTTTTCTAAGTGATCAATGGAATGACCTAGGTGTCTACTAGTTAGGATGATAAAAATCTTGCTGTTATATTATTTCTAGGAGGTGTGACAATATGAGTGTGAATAGAGGTAGCTATTAAAAAATATGTAAGACCATTAGCCTAATAGTGAAAATTGGCAGAGAAAAAAATCATTTGTTGCCACAAAAACTGAAAGTAATTGAATGCTCTAGATTTGAGTGCCAACTCTCATCTGAGGCTATGTAATAGACAGCATGGGCACAAAGCAGGGACACTGTGACAACAAACAGTTGCCTAGGAGGCATGTAGCCAATAATTCAAGGCTATGGGCCAAAAAATGGGTACATCCTCTTTCACTTTTTTATATTTGGGGATGCTTTAAATTTCAACACATTTACAGTTTTTAAAAGACTCTGGTTGTCTTTTTACTTGGAGAGATATAAATATTCTATGAGAAATTATTTGGAAATTCTTGACAAAGCTTAAGAATCAGAAATCTTATCTTTTGTATTCATGGAAGTTAGTAGATATTTGGTATACATGTTTTGAATTAATAAATAAGGTACATAAACATTTTACAACTAAATATAGTGAATTGCTTCAAGTAATTTCCTTTACAAACATTCTAGAGAGTTACAGTCTAACATGCAACATATATTTACTTGTGGAAAACAGAAGAATATTGAGTTTAGAACAGGTCAAACTGTTAAAAAACAAATTCAGAGTTTGCCATTTGTTCGATAGCTCCATGGATTAGTTGTTTTTCCTCTTTCATCCTTTTGCTCCCATGCCTTTTTTATAAAGGCTGCAAAAGTCATAAACTCAACTGCTTAAATTTTAGCTTCTCAAACTTCCTTCTTGCCAGGGTTATCCATGTTCTCACTGTTCCCACTGAGAAATGTACAGTAAGTACATATGTGCTGATTCTGTCTTTTCCCTTAAATGTTTCCTACTTCCTTTCATCTATAAAAATGACATGCGGCCCAAGAGTACAGCAGCCTTCTTGTGACATGACGCAACAGGATGTGTATGTGAAGACCTGAGGAAGATCCTGGGTCCTTGTTGGCATAACTGAGAGGCTATATATCATTCCTGCATTGAAGATTTCCAAATTTAATGTTATATTAGACAACTTTTTTTTGTATTTCAGCTTTTACTAGTATGTTTTTTTATTATTTGTCACTGACCCCTTACCTAACTGGTAGAGGTCACATCATTTAATTACCTGTTTGTTTGTTTTTTAAGTCAAGTATGTTTCTAGATTTGGGACTCCATAGCAGTGGATCCTGGGACCCTGGTTTAAGTGCAAGTATTTTATTTCTAATGGCGATCCACCAAACATCAGTAAGAAGTGAAGAAGTGAGACAGAGAAAAAAATAAGTCAGTAAAGGGACATGATCCATTATTAGAGTTATAGATAGAACTTTGAATAGCTTCTTAGAGACCTGTTTAAAGTTCTCTCTGGCTGGTAGCTTCTGAAGGGTTCAGTTTATGGTGGGATCAGTAAAGTCCATGGTCGAGTGTCCATTGTCAAAACTCTTTCACCAAACAGAGAAGGCAGTTGCACTAAAAAAGTGTGTAATCATGAATGCTTGGACATTGCTGCTGCTTGAGGCATCACAAGGAAAAATGTAAACCCATACTGGGAATTCAGTCTAATACCAAAAAAGATGAATTATGTCTTTTTCTATATAGGGACTCAATGCAATCAAATGACATCAGTGACTGGTCTCTAATGAACAGTATTCTATTGAGTTCTCTCTGCCACTTTCACTTATATTCTTGTGAATTTGTACTTACCAACCCTCTCACTTTAGGTTCTAATGGATTAGATACACAGGGTTTCCTATAGACCAGGGCCTCCTGGTTGTCAGTCTGACGTACTGACCATTACAAAATTCATCTCCATATCTCTCATAGTTAAGTGCTGCTGTATGGCCTCTACAATTAGAAATTACCATCATCCTGTCCCTGACTGCTGTGGTTCAGTGTATTGAGTAACGGCCTGTGAACCAAAGGGTCACTAGTTTGAGTCCCAGTCAGGGCACACGCCTGGGTTGCTGGTCCAGTCCCCAGTAGGGGGCATGTGAGAGGCAACTACACACTGATGTTTCTCTCCCTTTCTTTGTCGCTCTCTTCCCCTCCTCAAAAATACATAAATAAAATTTTTAAAAACAAAAAAATTACCATAATTCTCATTGACACTTGGTATCCCACCCTGTTCCTTAGCATTATCTGCTATCATTAACTGTGCTATGGAAAATAGCTCCTGCTTCTCAGCAATATTGGCGTGCCCTTTACTCTCACATTCTCTATATCCTTAGAGAAAGGAGGACCCTCTGAGCCCCACCAGAGAACACAGCTCATTGATTCTCTAGTAGTACATAGCAAAGCCTTTCCATTGTAACATACCCACATTACTGAGACTGTTAATCTCTAATATTTTCCAACAGAGCCCTGGCAAATCCACCTCATCTTGCCATGAGCTGTCATTTTTTTCCAAATGCTAAGGAGCCATGGCAACAGAATATTAGTAGGATCTCTGCCGGAGCCCTAATTTTGAATCTCAGGAGATGCCCTGTATCAATAAACTGCCTTTTCCTGCCTTATATTTCACTCCCCATCCTCCATTCCAGTCTAGCACTTTTACTATTTGTTTTCAGGTATGTCCCCCAGTCCCTAGTGTACATGTTAAGCAGATTCTGTAGCTTATTGGTAAATTACCCCTTTGTTCCTAAAGTATCCACCACAACATACTCATCCCAATTCTCAGTGTCTGTTCCTTCTCCAAGAGGGCCCCAACCTCATTGTAGCAGCCTTGATGGGTTGAAGATTCAGCTTGCCTACTTCCATCAGCAATCCGCCCTCTCGCTATTGAAAGTGACTGTCTTTGTATCCCACCAAGCTCTGAGTTGATAGTTGGCTGCCTCAGGCCTGTCACTTTTATCCTACAACGCTCCTATAGCAATTATCATATACTAATCAATGCCATATCGTTATCATCATAATTACACTATACCTGCCAACAGCTAGAGGTATTGCCTGAGCTAACACATCTCCTTCCCCTGAAACCCGTACCAATTCACACAGGTGAGATTTTAGCATAAGAAAAGTTATAACCACACAGCTCATCGCCAGTAACAGGATCCTTGTTGCCTCTGGCCAATTACTAATCTTGTTTTAAAGTCTTGTTGTGAAGTCTGCTTCCATGGTCATTTTGGCACCATCTCTCTAATAGTGTTCCCTCAGAAGCAGCTGCTGAGCCGAGGATTCCAATGTAGGCTCCTTTATTTGAGAGGTGATCCCAGGAACCACCACCTGGGGGGCGGGGGGTGGGACAGTATGACAGGGAAGGAAAAGAACCCAATAAAAGGTGGGTTACTGGGCTAGTTACCTATTCAAGCAAATGGGCTTAATCCTATTAAGGTATGTAGGAGAGTTGATATTAAATACAGTGTAATAAAATGTGTCCAGTAACTACTTTCTCTAAATATATTATTGTATCAACTATTCCATTATTCTGGTGTCTGAAATTCTCCCACTTTAAAAAAATTTTTCTCTGGCCCAGACACTTGATATCCTTTATCCAAGAATAAATTATACCTAGAAAGAATCACACATTAAACCATATACCAAGAAAATGTAAAGCATAAAATAGGGAAATGGTGGTGTAATTTAGCTGCAAAACTGAAGGGAGACCCTGGCACTGAGGCATGGAAATCACAATAACTCTTTAAGAGCTAAACATCTACTATCTCCCTAACCCCATAAATTTAAAAATATGTTGATTTCATATATAGATGCCAACAAATCTATAGGATTATAGATTGGTTATAGGATCACTAACTGGCTACACGAGTCTTTCCAACTTATAGCCTGCAGCACATGAGCAGTTCACAATGCACTATCTCGCTGAACAATAGATAGTAGATGATGACCAATAGTCTGTCATTTAAGGGCCTTTTCTCCCACCCTAGCTTCCAATGTCCAGATCCATAACCAACTACAAGGTACTACATAATGAGTATTGTGTTCTTCAGAGGATTAAGAGTAAAAGCTCTTATCTCTTCCATATGATATTTTCCCCCAGTTTTCCCTATTTTACATTGTTTTGCTTTGGAACTTCTTTTCTCTATGTCCTTTCATGCAGTTATTACAGTAAAATGTTCCTTATGTTACCTCTTTTTCTTGAAGGGTGTCTACTTTGAGCCAACCCAAAAAAAACACAATGGGGAAAGCAGAGGAGGCACAGGGTGTTCCTCACAGGATGTCTCTGCTTTAAGCTGTAGGGAGATGAGTCTCCAGAGAGGACATTTGCTATTTTGAGGGTTACCTGTATCATTTGTGGTCCCAGCCAGAAACAGATGGCACATTCAAATTAGGATAATTTGAGAGAGGTTTAATGAAGGGGCAATTTACAAAAATAAAGGTAGTGTTACCGCAAGGGACAATGCAGTACATCATGCCATCTCCACTCATAGCCTTGCAGGAACAAAAGGAGGGAGCAGTTAGAAGATCCCAGTGGCCCAGAAAGCTGAACAGGGAGGACCTCCCACAGAAGCTAGCACTCTGACAAAGAATGCAGCCAGCTCACTGAGCCCTTGTCAGGAGGAAGACAAAGAAGCAAATGCCCTAATTTTTCTTTCTTCTTTCTCTAGTCTCCTGCCTGTGCTGTGTGCTGACCTGAGCTGGAACCAGACGATAAGATGATGGGTTGATGGAATCTGTGTAAACCAGTATCTCAAGGTGCAGATCAGGTTACAAAAAAGTGGAATATTTCCAGTCCACTGCCTTTATTTATATTTGGGGGAATCCACCAATGTATTCATATGGTAAAATTTAGGAACCACCTTCCAACAACGAACCAAAAATGATTAGACATATTTTTCTCTCTGATTCCTGGAAGTTATGCTTCATCCATCAGCTGCTCATGCCAGGGAAGTGGAGCAATTTTAGAAACAAAATTGACACTCTGTATCCACAGGTTCCACATCCACAGATTCAACCACAGTCCACGTGCTCAAGGCTTCACAAGGCCAAAGCTCAAAACATCAGCTATTGGAAAAATAAAAGGTTCATTGATTGAGGAGCCACCAACCAAGGAGATGAGAGCCCTAGTGGTTCCTCAAATCATCTTCAGAGAGTAAAGACTTCAAGCTTCTTTTATGTCAAGGAAAGGGGAAATGGGAGGGGCTGGTTTTATAAAACTCAAGCAGTAAGCAGAAATCCTCTAATGATTAGCATGTCTACACGCAAGACTAAGCATAAGCTATTGCTGTGAAAGCCTTGAAAACAATACAGACTCAAACAAGATGGAGTCAGGGACTGAGCACTGCATGGTTACACAACCACAATCTAAAATATTTGAAAAAAATATGTTGCTGACCTGTACTATGTAGTGAAGCCTATGATAGCTGCACCTGTACTGAACATGAACAGACTTTTTCCTGTCATTATTTCTTAAACAATACAGTATACCAATAATTTATACAGCATCCACTGTATTAGGTATAATAAGAAAGTTAGAGATGACTTAAAGTACACAGGAGAGTGTGGGTAAATTATAGGCAACTACAATGCAAATACTTGAGCATCCACAGAGTTTGTTATATGCAAGGGTCCTGGAACCAATTCCCTGAGGATACCTAGGGATGACTACAATTCTGGCTATCTTAGGGACAGATTTAGGTGGTGGCATCCACTCTGCAGGCCAAAGATGGCATGTCCAGTGGCAGAATCCAAGGCTCAGTGGTGACAGCTTTGGCCCTCTATCCACGGATGTACCCCTAGATGGCCTTGCCTGTGTTTATAGCCAATTAGCTTTTTTTCCTGAGTTTCCTGAGTCTAGTTCTCCAGCTTTTCTATTATATCTGTTTAATGTTTTTTTCCCCAAACAAATTGTTTGGCAGCTTAACTTTACCAGGGCCAATTGGTGGTTTCTGAAGTAAAGAACTCTGAATAGTAGGGGTAAAAATGACACCATGATTAGCCCGTGGAGGTAACATTGGAGTGGTTGCCACGTTGCCCAGACAGTCCAGGGCAGTGTCCCAAGTGGTGTAACTGTCAACAAACTTAGTAAATAATGAGCAATGTGCAACTGCTCATCTTGCTTGATGGAGACTGAAAATAGACAAACCAGAAGTTCATCTAGTATTCTAGGAGGAAAATCTCAATGCCCAGCACCTCTGAAATTCATATTTCACCCATAGTAATCCAAAATAAAATTTTCTGTGAAGGCATTGAGAAACGGAGCAAGTGTCATAGAACACTATGCCAGGAATGAGACATTCATGGACTCAGGCTGAGCAGATGCTTCTAACTGCACTGGACAGATTAAAGGAAAATAATGAGACTGAATCCCCAAATTCATGGCTCAAGTAATCCACTGAGGTCAAAGAAATTTCCAGAGTTAAGCTATAGAATATTTTACCTTTTGCAGTGGCAGATATGAGGAGGAGTAAGGGGAGACATGCACATTTGAGTTTACAACTACTGTGTTGATTTAAAATTATAACTTCATTGATATTTATCCCACACTTTCTAAACTCTTTATCTTTCTCCTTTCCAGCTCTTTCTCTCTCTACAGTGGAAATCTGAGAGTGAGGTGCATCACTGAAAGACAGTAATGGGGAAAGGCTTTAGTATGAAGGGTGGGAAGTACAGAGAGGGGAACTCAGGCAGCTGAGGCAAACGTAGCAGCAACTACAGTAAGACCAAAACAGAGAGGTGGGTACATTTATTGTCAAGAAAGACCAGGAGACCATTCAGAGGGCCACTTGAATCCATTCAGCAAGTTGTTATACTCATGCATGAGTAAGAAATGGCCTAAAAGGAAATAAGAAAAAACATTGAAAAGGGGGAAAACAAACTTTTACTCACCATTAGGTTTCCTCCCTCAGTCCATCCAAATAATACCATAGTATTCCTATAAGCTCCTTACAAGCTTTTCAAATGGCTGATGTAGCCAAAAATAGTTTTGTTTATAGATACTTTATAAAACACTTAAAATTATTTACAAAGTCTCCATAGAATTGAGCTATTTTTTAAACATGACTTTGCCGCTAATAATATTCTTCTAAAATTTAGGCAGCCCAGTGATATTGTATTTTAAAGATTCCTCATTTTTCTGATGCTTTTCTTATAATGTTACTACCTTAACATATTATTTTTGAATCCTATTTAAGAAAGGGGTGGGAGCAAGGTTGTAATCTTCCAATAAAGGGAATGTAATAATTGAATAACCAATATTAATTTTAAATATGTGGTGGATTTGAAATATCAATAAGGCAAGTCAATACAATCCAAATATGTCCTTAAACTAAAATATTATCAACTCCATCTAAGTTCCTAACCTCCTTACCTCATATATACATCTTTACTGAGTTCACTGGAGGTTTTTGCTCTCTTTGGCTCTAATTTCTTTACAGCAGTCACTATCTTGTTTAAATTCCATCCTAAGGTATTCACAAAGCTCTCTTAATTGCCTCACTTGGACCTATGTCTCTGGCCCTTGGAGCTCACTCAGCTGCCTGGGAGCTGACATCTAGGCCTGGGCACAATTCCACCCCTCTGCCCTGAGCTGGTCCTAACAGAAGAGTTCCTCACGAACGGCTGTCAGGTCTGAGATGGTCATTTATAGCAGAAGAGAACCACTGGGTTTCCTGCTCCCTGAGAGAGCACAGGCCCCTGGGTTCCCTGTGTAAGTGGCTTTGTACCACTTACATAGGTTACGAAGACTACAATGAAATTATCTGTCTATGTTGTATTCAGTCACTGGGAAGAATCCGACCCCCAGTCTCAGCCTACCTGTGCTGACAGGAACCTTTGGATTATTTCCATGCTAGTCTAGTAGAGGGAAATGCTAGGAATGACCTGGAATCCCTCCTATGTACAGACTCCCTTGCCATGCTGACATATTTCTTTCTCCCTACCCATAGTTCAGTGTGGTAGGACATCTTTACGGGAGCTACTCTCAAACTCAGTTTTCAAACAACACTTTTGTTTCTTTTCCTTTTGAAACCCCACCACTTCCTGTGGAACTCCAGCACATCTACCCTTCCTTTTGAAGAACCAGTGAGTGAGGCAGGATGCATGTCTCTTGTACTTTCCTTTCTCAGAAATTTACCTCAAAATTTCTCAGCAGCCCCACTATTAACATTTTGGACTGGATAATTCTTTGTTGTATATATTGATGTCCTGTGCATTGTAAAATGCTTAGCAGAATTCTTGGCTTTTTCCCATTAGACTATAATAGTACATTCCCAGCTGTGACAGACAAATGTTCTCCAGACATTGCCATATATCCACCTGCAGAGGCAAAATCTCCCTTCACAGAAAACCACTGACTTCCACTGGAATAAAGGTCTATTGTATTGGGTTGAGGAGGGAAGATAAGAACCTTCTTCACTTATTAAAATCTCTACACTTCTGTACTGTCTCATTGCTAGTATCATTTGAAACTTACTGCTTAAAAAGATCTGGGGATTCTCTTTTTTCAGCATCCAGTTGCACCCACAGAAATACACTTCCAATTCACTTCAAGATCAGTATGGGACAACACATGGCCCAGAAAACCAGATTAAGAGCATCTCCAATTAATACTTTACATACTATCTTATCTAGGTATAGATACTTATCTTGTCTAGGTATAGATACTTATGCTTTAGGACCTAAGAGTAACAGATACACATTGTAGATAGTTTATTCCCTATTGGGGATTATAATAGCCTTGTTCGGTTTGGACAGTGCTGTCTTCCTAAAGCATAATCCTACTACACCTAAGTATAAAATTATAACATTGATATGTTAGGTAAATCTTGTATCCTTTGAACGTTTCGTCAAGGAACTTGTATTGTGTCAGGCCCTTTACCCATCAATCTCATTTTTAACTTAATTCACAAACCCTAAAAGGATTTAAACTCACTGTTTTGACTTCCTCATTTCCCTTCACCCCTGAATTCATTTCAATTCAACTTCTTTTTCTACCTCTCCACAAAAACTATTGTTATTAAGATCACCACCTCTCATATCCATCATATACTCTGCTGGCCTTTCTTTCTTGTTTTTTTTTTTATTTTTACTTCTCCGTGATATTTTATATTATGACCTCTATGGCTTGCCATGATTGGCCCAATATATGGCTCTTCAATAACAACTACTGTTTCAATTCCTGTTTACTTTCTTGTCGGTGCTGATGTTGCCCAGTTTTCCTCTTGTAGAGACCCTGTCTTGTCTTGTTTGGCACACTCTGCCTGAAGCAGGTATCCCTTTGTGCTTCTATGATGAAAAATTTTTCTGCACCTTAAACTGCATTGTAAGAAGCTGACATGGACTTACTATCTCAATGAACTCCCACGTACTGTGGCTTCCAATGAGCAAGCTCGGTGAAGGTAAGTCACCAGCGTGAGTTTGGAAAGAGAAGAGTCAAGTAGGGTTATTTATTCCTCACCTGTGAAGTCTTTGTAAGTTGACTGTGCCCCTCAACATCTGTCACTGTTTCCCTCATGGTGGTCAGTACTCCTTGTATATCTTTACATCTAGCTATAGGTGACTTCCACCTTCTCTCATCTATTCAGGTGTAGAAGATATGATAGTTTCATTGCTATTAGTTTCCTGCAATATCTTTTGGTTTCCTTTTATTATGCCCACAGATTTATAATCCATTTCTTTGTAAATACACCCTCCTAGAATTATTCTAATTATGATCGAGTGTGCCTTAAGTTTTCCACTGGGACCCTGAATGACAAACCCATGAATATACAATCACAGTCCTGTCCTTTTTTTCAAGGTCACATTATATATACAGTAAACCTTCAAATAGTGTCATTTAGTTCAGTGTCATTTTGTTAAAAAGTTGGTGAGGACAAACAATCTGTCCCTGGCCAGTCTCACTGTATCTATGCAGCTTGCACATTCTCCTTGTGCCCGAGCGGGTTTTCTCCAGCTACTTCAGTTACCCCTACGTCCCAAAGCATGCATGTGAGGTGAGTTGGTGTGCCCACATTTTCCCATCTGATGGAGTGTGGGTGTCTGTGAGTGCCCCTGTGATGGAAGGGCATCCTGTCCAGGGTGGTTTCCTACCTTGTGCCCTGAGCTGCAAAGATAGGGTCCAGCCATACACGACCTTGAACTGAAATAAGCAATTAAGAAAATGTTAATCTACTTGTCTTTGTTAATCTCTCTTAATTGCATAATAGCTCACATTTACTTCAATGTTTAAAATTAAAACAGTTTTGGGTCTTTATTTCCAAGTTTAGTGATTTTTTGTGACCATAAATATGCCATAGGAATTCAACTCTTGTCTACCAATTAGCATATGCTAATATTGATTTCATTATACATCACTTAGCTTTAAGTTGTAGTTTCTAAGAACCTATTGTCACTGAGGACTTACACTATATAATTTTTGACTAAGTTTATATAACCTGTGTGTGCCATAGAAAAAACAAATTCAACATATCCAAAGTTGAGTTTGTTATCCTTTTCCCTTCTCAAAGGCAAATTTCTGAAAGCTAAATTGACTCTTTCATTCTCACTAGTAATATTAATTTAATCATTAAATCATACAAAAAGACTCTAGTCCATTCCACCTCTTCATCTTTACTACCTCTTAGATTAAGTATTATTGCATTTCTTACTTATATTGTGAAAATAATCTGTGAACTGGTCTCTCTGTCATTTGGCTCACTGCTCATGTGATGATTCACCTTAACCACGCCTGCTCGTTGGTGGGGAATTTCTCTTCCACACCAGTAGTGTGGACTATCTTACCTTGAAAAGCTGACCTAAACACTTTCTAAGGTACTCTCTTATCTAAATAATAAAACTATAATACATTAACACAGATTCCTACTCATTTCTTGACACAGTTACCCTGTTGTTTCATATCCAACCACCAAATTCATTCCTCCTTAATTTCTGGAAATATCAAATTCACATTCCACTGAACAAGTCATATTAGTTTTTAACTCCATGCTTTTGCGGGTGTTTTTTACATGTTGTGTTTATTAGATGAATATCTCCTCATATTTCAAGTATTCTTATATTAACACTGTTTCTGTGAAAACTTTCTGATCAAAAATCAAGTTCACTGCACATTCCCTTGTGTTATACACATGCACAGTAATAAATAAGATAATATACTTTGATTACTAACATTTTTAATATGTTGCTAAATTTGAATTCCTCAGGGTGGAGACCATTTTAAAAAATTAGTTCAGGTTTATGAAATTGGAACTATCTTATCAGAAATTATTGATCCATCAGATTGTTTACTCTTTTCACATGGAGAACATACTTTTTTAAGTAAAAGAAAAAGTTTGCCACCTTCATTTTTAAGTAAGTCGTGTTTTGTCTTTAAGCAACAATCCAGACAAAGTAATTGTAACTAAAATAGTAATCTTATTTTCCTCTAGGAAAAAAGCAGAATTTTGGCCATGTGCCAGAGAATGAAATCAGTATAGGAGGCATGATGGTTTCTTTAAAATATTTTGTCTCTCTTTTTTGGGTAGTTTGCCACATCTGCACTATAAAGTATTACATGTAAGTATACTTATAATTTACTTCCCTCAGGACCCATTCTCATAAAATGAAGGGTTAAAATTTTATATATTCAACTTCTTACTTAGAACTACAAGGACAATTAGTGTTATTCAGATATATACTTTGTTAGTTTGCTTGTTTTAGTTACCAGGTTACCTTAATCTTTATCCAGTATTGACTATCCAAATGAAAGTTTTCTGCAGTTTCAAAAATTTCACTTATTTTCTTAGAGAGAGGGAAAGAAACATGCACAAGAGAAAGATGGATTGGTTACCTCTCAGATGCCCCCAAATGAAGACCTAACCCACAACTCAGACACATGCTCTGATTGATAATCGAACTGGCAACCTTTCAGTCCACAGGCTGGAACTCAGTCCACTGACCCACACTAGCCAGGGCAGCTTTCTGTAGGTTATTTTAATTAATTAATTAATTAATTATTTTTATTTTAGAGAGAGGTGAAGGGAAGGCAAAAGGGAGGGAGAGAAACGTCAATGTGTGATTGACTCTCATGCATCCCCTACCTGGGACCTGGCCCACAATCCAGGCATGTGCCCTGACTGGGAATCAAACAGGTGACCCTCTGGTTCACAGGCCAGCACTCAATCCACTAATCTACACCGGTGAGGACTTCAGTTTTAAAATATGCCTAGATTTCATAGACCTTACAAAATTGTTGAGAGAAATGCTACTAATAAAGATATTATACATAATTGATTCAAACTAGCCCTTGATATTTACCATTAAAGTACAAACAGAGAATGATTTGTGCATAGTAGGTACACATTACATGATAAATATAAGTATTTAAAACTAAAAGATAATATTCTTCTCTAATTTGGTAAATACTATTAATCAGAGCATAATCCTATGTGATACAGTTATTTACAACTATTTCTTTTAAATTATCCTTTATTAATTCCATAGAACACATATTTCAAGTGACTCTAAACTTCAAGTTTAGGAATCCATTTATTACTTTTCTTCAAATGAGATTTATGATTCCTCATGACAAATATTTAACTGTAAATCACAGAGTGAAAAACTGTAAGACTTTTAAAAAGCCTTATAAAATGCTTTTGTTATTATAAAACCATAATTAATAACTGCATAAAAGTGTTAATATTATGGCAAATTTTTTAATTAATCATGTAAATCTTGAAAGAAGAGCATCAGATTTTTTATTTCTTTTTGCAGCAAAAGTCTCACCTAGGTATTATATAGTGAAGAGAAACATCAACAAGCAAATTAAAAATTGCTTGAAGATTTTTCAAGGTTATATCCAACATCCTTAAAAGGAAACACTTGAAAAATGTAAGATCTTCTGAAATTAACAGGCTGTGGTTTTCTATTAACCTATTAAATAGATCAATAAATAAATTTTCACAGAAAGTACTTAAAAGTGTTATAGAAAACAAATATATATACTTATTTATATATAAATAATATATACATACTTGCATATATTTTTATTGAATCCAAAGGAGCTGGATTCAATATTTTCATGATTTAAAAATAATCAATAATAATAATACAAGAGACTTTCCCCAAATGAACACCTGATATGAAGTCTCCAACAGCGAGGTACAGAGTAGTTCAGAAAGATGTCCCCGAAGTCAAACTCACAAGAGTTTCAGTGCCATATCTACTAACTCATTAATTGTGTGTCTTACTGTCCTTATTTCTTACAGTGAGACTCTGAATAATCTCCATTACTTACTTTGGCAGTCAGATGAGGCAGTGAGTGTAAGCACAGAGGCCAGTCAATTCTAAGCACTTGATAAATGTGTTCTCGTACTTTGGTAATGATAGTTGTGATGGTGGTGGTATTCCCTTTCATAGGGTCAGACATTTTCTGGTGCTTCTAGGGGTCTTTTGATGGAAAGTTTAAGAGGCAAACTTACACATTACAACCATTAGATATTTCTGAAACTAGTTTATTCAGTTTCCTGGGGTTATATGTTAGTTACATTTTCACACCTCTGTTATCCATCATGTAAAAAAGGTTTTCCACCATCTCAGCCTTCGGTATCTTGCATATTCTATAGTTATGTTTCTTTTCTTTTTTGACGTCTTCCCTGATACTACTAAAAGTTAACTTCTTCCTGTACTACAGGCATTATGTTTTATTTACCTTTTGGGGTGCCTATGATTATCTAGCGATATTCACTTCTCATTTCCCCCTAAAAGCCTAAAGAAGTAACCATTATTATTCCCATTTTCCAGATAAAGAAACTGAGGGTATATAGATTATATTTATTGCTCAAAGTCATCAGCAATAAGCCGCAAAAAAACGTGGCTAAGACAGTTTTACCAGCTTCCCATATTTACCTTCCAAAATCACTTTCTTATGGCCTCTGTCTCAGATTTATCATTAGTAGATCATGTTAGGTTGCCACCATTTGCATCCACAGATTATTGCCCTTGCTGAATTATAAGCTCCTAGAATTCTTTTTTATGTTGTTATCAATAACAAAAAGGCCAACCAGGGATAAGAGAGGGGATAAAAATGGTTTCATTCTACCTTGCTGAATCCAAGATACTAACTCAAATACTAACACTCTCAAGGGAAGTGCACATGGAGAGATTTCAATATTATGAAGACTCAGAGAATTAGCTTAACTTTCAGAGGCTATGCCAAGAAAATCTGAACCTTTGGCATGTTACTACTGATGACACATACCACCTTTCATAGGGTCATGAGACAAATCGTAGTGAAGTAGTCACTTCCAAGGCTTTTGTTTGTTCTGAAGACTGACGCGGTGTGTCATATGAAGTTACAGGTACCAATCAATACTGCAATTAAAGGGTCTAGCGCCTGAAGGAATTGTTCAAAAGATCCAAACCTATAACAAAGTAAGTATACTGCACAAGGAAAAATGACGCTTCCTTGGAGGAACTGCTCAGTGATACAAATCAAAAAATACACATGGTTTTGTACAAATTACAGATGTTTAAGTAGCCACTTGCAGGGATGAAAAATTAAACATTATTCCTAATCAACACTCTCTACTTCTCCTGTACTTTATATTCAACACAGAACTGGCATAAGGCTTTGCACTTTTATGTTTTTGTCAATAAGATTAAGGTATCAATGGCAAGCTAGCATAACAATTACAATCAGCATTTCTAGTTGCATAAAAGAAGGTCTTTGATTTGCCTCTACAAATTCAATAGCAACTCATTAGAGGTAACTATGATTTATTACTTTGTTTCTTTGAAGAGAATGCCTCAATATTTTGCCCTATAATATAAAGCCAATGATTTCTTGTAATCTTGGATTTGAAGTGCATGTTAAATATCATTGTAGAAAGTGCTTGGGTGGCTAGAATAAGGATTCCCAAAGTTTGAAGACAGAATCACATAAAGGTTGTTGCCTGAAACAAAGTTATAAGAAGTGTAATATTTCAATATCTGATTTAATTAAATATAGTAAGTACATACCATATTACTTACATGTGTCTTCTTATTGACTTTCCTCATTAATGGATTCTATTATTTAATGAGACATCTTAGTTGCTAGTGAGAGAACTAACTCAAGCTTGCTTAAGATGGAAAGAGAAGTATATGGTGAAGAAATGAAAGAAAGGAGAAGTGTTATGAACCCTAAATAGGTTTGTAGTCAGACATCTACTCAATAGTAGAAATGAAACATGTAAACTGTTATGAGTTTTTATTTCTATCAGTTATGTTTTTTACATATCTTCATTATTCTTTCTGACTTCTTTATCAATATAGGATATTATGATCATATCACAGCTCAGTTTTATGTGTTAAATGTCTATAAACAAGAATCGCTTGCTATCTCGTAACCAAGTCTAAACCCTTTAAAAAGAGGATTTATTTGGAATCATTGTGTCATATACCCAATCCAATCTAATCATCAATGCCTGAAAGCAATGTTACATGCCATTATATGAATTACTTGTGGTAAATAGGGATACTACTGTTATAAATTTGAAAGATAACCCAATTATTTAATTCACTTGGAGTTGAGAAGAGTGTTTACATAAATGGCAGAAATAATGCTGACTTACCAAACTGCCTGTTAACTATTTGTTTTTCTTGGAATACTTTTTTCACTTTTTCAGGAAGTCACACAAAACAGCACTATTTGATTTCTTCACTTTACTCCATCCAAATGACACATTTAAGATCACAACATTATGACATTCTCTTTAGCATTGTAGTTGTATTGTGCTCTACCTCTCTTTTTTTTTTCCAGATTATTTATTTATTTATTTTTAGAGAGGAAGGGAGGGAGACAGGGAGAGAAACACCAGTGTGGGGTTGCCTCTCGTGTGCCCCCACTGGGGATCTGGCCCACAACCCAGGCAGGCACATGCCCTGACTGGCAATCAAAACAGTGACTCTTTGGTTCACAGGCCAGCACTTGATCCACTGAGCTATACCAGCTAAGGTCGTGCTCTATCTTTCTTGTTCTCTGATTGAAAAATAATGTTAACAAACAAGATGGTAGAACCACATTTTATTAAATTTATTGACTTGCCTATATCCTTATTAATAATACTGAAGTATTCTACCAGTATTCAGTTATAATTATCATGTTTTATGAAATTTAACTGCGTTACCCTCCAGAAGAACTGTGCAGGTAAAGGTATATATGCTAGAAGAGAAAAATAAAGCAGGGAGAAGGAGGAGGAGGGGTACCGTCATTTACAGTATATTTTATTTCTTTTAAAAATGTATTATTTTAGAAAAAGACAAGCCATAGCTGAGAGAAAATATTTGAACAAGACACACCTGATAAAGGACTATTGACTAAAATATAATAATAACCCTTAAGCTGTGGCCAGGTGGCTCAGTTAGTTGGAGAATTTTCCTGTATACCAAAAGGTTGCAGGTTCAAGGATGAATCCCATACTAGGCCATGTATGGGAGGCAACTGACTGATGTTTCTTTCTCACATCAATGTTTCTCTCTCTCTCACTAAAAATCAATAAATACATTCTCTAGTGAGGATTTAGAAAAAAGAACACTTAAAACTCAACAATAAAAAGTAAGCCATCTGATTTAAAAACGGGCCAAAGTCCTGGATAGATATCTCACCAAAGAAAACATACTATATTTTCTTTGGTGAGATATCTATCTCATATGTCATCATATGTCATCACCACATCATATGTCATCAGGAAAATGCAAGTTATACAGTTGGCCAAAAAGTCCATATGGTTGTTTCCATAAAATAAAAGACACATTATTCATTTTCACCAATAACTATATTGATTTTGGATATTTTGAGTATGTCAGCTATCTCCTACATGGTATCACATTGATTGCTCTCAATTCATGTCTCGATTTGATTGCTATTGGTTGCAGATTCAACTGGTCCACCTGGCCATGGAGTATCATCCAGTGAGAAATGTCCACCATAAAACTTTACAAACCATTGTTGGTCACAGCGACTCTTTCATATGCTGCACAAATCTTTTGTTTTTTGCTTTTGTTGCATTTTTACCTTTCTTGAAATAATAAAGCATAATATGCCAAAAATATTGCATACTTTCTTCCATCTTCAATATTAAAATGGCTACATAAAAATTCATCAATTTTGATAAGTTTTTTAATGCACACTGATATGACAGCTGTCACAATATAATCTAACAAAATTGTTTCAAATGAAGTTAAAGAAAATTAAGTGCTACTAGAGCCATATTATAGGAAAAAACAAATGAACTTTTTGGCCAACCAAATAAAACCATGATGAGACATCACTACTCATCTTTCGGAATAACCAAGATTAACAATACTGACGATACCAAATGCTGTCTAGCATGGTAAGCAACAGAAACTCCCATTTATTGCTCATGGGAATGTAAATGCTACAACCAGTTTGTAGAAGACAACTTCTTGCATTTTTAAACATACCATAATCCAGTAATTACATGACTTGATATTTACCCAAATGAGTTGAGAATTTATGCCCACACATAAACCTGTTTATGGGTGTTTAGTGTGACTTTATCCATAATGGCCAAAAATTGAAAGCAACCAAGATGTCCTTCAGCAAATGAATGGTTAAATATTGGTACATCCACACAATGAAATATTTAGTATTAAAAATAAACGAATTGCCAAGCCATGAAAAAACCTGGAAAATTATTTCAATGCATCTTATTAAGTAAAAGAAGCCAGTCAGAAAAGGCTGTAGACTATATGAAAGCAACTATATAACATTCTGAAAAGGCAAAACTATGAGACCATAAATTAGCAGTTGGTTAAGGAAGACAGAGGGATAAATAGACAACACACAAGGATTTTAAGAGGAATAAAATTATTCTGCATGATACTACAGTGGTGGATATATGTCATTATAAATTTGTCCACTCCCACAGAATGTACAATCCTGAAAGTGAACCAAATGTAAACAATGGGTTTTAGGTGACAATGATGTGTCAATGTAGGTTCATCAATTGGATCAAATGTACCGCTCTGATGAGAGATGTTGCTAGTCAAGGAAGTTGGGCATATGTGGAGACAGAGATATATGGGAAGCCTTCATATTTTCATTGAACTTTGCTGTGAATTTAAAATAGCTCTAACATAAAGTTTATTAATTTTGTTTAATTTTTAAAAAGTATATTATGTAAACTTACTTGTCTTATATATCTCACAGGTTTGTCGTATGAAGCAAAGTATCCAATGAATTTGAAAATACTTCAAACAGTCCTGGCTGGTGTGGCTCAGTGGATTGAGTGCCAACCTGCAAACCAAAGGGTCACTAGTTTGATTCCCAGTCAGGGCACATGCCTGGGTTGTGGGCCAGGTTCCCAGTAAAGGTTGCTGGAGATGCAACCACACATTGATGTTTCTCTCCATCTCTCCCTCCCTTCCTCTCTCTAAAAATAATTAAATAAAATGTTTTTTTAAAAAAAGAAAGTACTTCAAATAAATAACTCTATTGTAGACTCCACCAAATTTGTGTCTTAGATTTCCTCAGTACTTCAAACTGAACATATTCAAAACCAATCTCATATTTCCTTCAAACTTTCTCTATCACCTCTTTCATCTAGCAGAGGTGACAGTGCTAGTATCAATTCAGCAACCAAGAAGGAAATTGCAGAATCATTCTTACTGCTAATGTTATTCTTACACCCTATATCCAAATATTCACTATATTTTGTGTTTTAAATTTAGCTTGAACCCAGCTCCTGATAGACATCATCCCACTTCAATGATAACAGAAGTGGAAAATTCAGGGTGATAACTGCTTTTTCACTCAGTAATAAATTTGAACTAATGTAGATGTCATTTCAACAATATTTACCAATTTTGTTTACATATCAAGTAGGGCAATAGCCAAACCTACTGGTGATTGAAGCTTTAATGAATTATTTTGATTGCTTATTTCAGAAAGGTTCCCTGTTTTTACATTAAATCCTCCTCAATTATTGAAATGCTTATTTAAATTCTCTAATGCAGACTTGTGGATTTGCTTTAAATCATCCTCACTGTTTTCTAGTAGTATGTGTTTACTAACAGAAGAATACTTGCCTCTTCTCCATGTAATAATTTAAAACACTCAAGTAAATTTAAAATTATTATCTTATAGTTAAATTTTTAACTGAAAACCAGCCTCTGAGGACACCCATTCTTTGTTATAAGTAGAATTTTATTTTATTTTTTTAAACAATGTTTAAAAGTTATTGTCACTAATAAGAAATATAGTCTGGCTTCTCAGAATTAAACAACACACAAAGCAAATACTCAAACATAATCACCAGTTCAGCCAGCAGTTATTAAATGCAGGACCTTGTAACCAGAAATGTATATTCTTTTCAAAATAATAATTTTTTCTGATATAAAAGGCTTTCTTCTAAGCATGGATATTTACTCTAGGAAATTTAACAGCTAGTAAAATAAGAGTGTATGCATCACCTCTAATTTCACATCACTGATGTAATTTTAAATATTTTGATATCTATGTTCCCATTCTATTTTTCTATACACATACGTTTATATGCATATGTACTTTGTCTTACAAATAAAAGTGGTGAAGTTTAAAATATAGTTTTATAATCTTCTTTTTCTCATTTAATATCATATTTTAAAACTCTAGAAGAGTCACAAGCAAGCTTCTCATGATTGAAGATTACTCCCAACCTCAGCCAGTGTCGAGTGAGTCCCTAACACCTAAACACTCAGAGACCTACCACCCTTCTCAGACCTACCAGCTCCCATCTGCTAGTTTAACAGAGATCTAGGGCTTCAGGACTAGAATACCTCCAGCCTGGCTTCCATGCTACTCTCTGCAGAAGTAAAAATAGGGTTCTTGGTCACCCTCCTCTATTGTGCCTTCCTCCCCCCTGACCTCACCACCATTGCTTGCCTTCAGACCACCAGTACCAATCCCTTTTTTCCTTTTTATATTTTCACTAAATTAGACTCCCAGGACATCCCCAAGTTTCTCTTTCTCCATATAGCTTCACACATCCTCTGTCTGCTTTCCAACTGCTATGAGTCCCCCATTTCTAAAACTTTTCCACAGTACCTTCTAAAACTCGCCATCCATAAACAGCAAAACCCTCCATAATTTCAGTGTGTTCTCTGAACATTTACCCCTCCTTCCTAAACAAGGACCAGGAGTTCTGTTGAACATATAGCTTTCTTTGCAGCCCCCTCTAGGGGTAGCATTTTATTCCCCACAGCTTCCCCCAAACTGGGCCTAAAGATGTGGAATACTCTTATTCCCATTTTCGGCTCTTCTTCTTACCTTATAAATTCCCAGCTTTGAACACTGTACCATTGGGCTATGAAAACATTTCCCGTCTGTTGTAGTTATCTACTGACCCCTGCAATTTATAGACAATTTAACTTCCCCCAACCATATTGTTATTTTTATTTTTGGTGATTTTCATATTCACGTGGATAATAATGCCAACATTCTAAGGTTTGGGCTTCTTTTGAATTTCCATAATCTCAGTTTCAGGAATCTCATTCTTTTAACATTACCTCTTAAATTTCCACCTCATTATATTCAGTCTTTTAATACCTATCATTTGTGAATTCTTCAAGGACTTGCAGTCTATTAGTCCTACTTTACTTTTATTGGCTCTCATTCACCTCATGTCCTTTATTCCCACTTTACCCACATAATTTACACTATCAATTATAATAAACAATGGGGATTATAAATAATTCTTGCCTATAACATCAGGTCCTGTGGCTCTCTGTCAATGTGCAATGGTCATTCGGTAAAGCCCCAACCGTTTGCCTTCTCTGCACTTGTATTTTTGCACCTGCCTGTGGCTCGTGAAAAGTGCTCAACCATAGCAGTTGGCCTCGTTTTAATTTTTTCCCAACTAATATTACTAGGCCTCATATTGCTTCTTGACAATAATAATACACTTATATAAGTTCATTCACTTTCTTTAGATTGGATAATGCCTTTTGACTCAATATCCTAGGATTCTATACCCACTTTCCTTAAGTAAAACTACCCTTTCTATTCTGTTCTGTTCTATTCTATTCTATTCTATTCTATTCTGTTTTTATCCTTACCCAAAGGCATGCTTATTGATTTTAGAGAGGGGGAAGGGAAGGAAAGAGATGGGGGGAGAAACGCCAATGCAAAAGATAAACACAGATCATCTGCCTCCCACACACACCAAACAGGGACCAAACCTGCAAGACAGGTGTGTGCTCAAACTAGGAACTGAACCTGAAACCTGTGTTTTATGAGACATTGCTCCAACCAACTAAGCCGCACTAGTTACTTCTAGTTTATCCATTTTTTTGTTCCGCTAGATACTCTTGATTCTTCTAAGCATCTCTTTTTCTATCTTTTTTTAAACATTTTTATTATTTATTTATTTATTTATCTTTAGAGGGGAAGGGAAGGAGAGAAGGAGAGAAACATCAGTGTATGGTTGCCTCTCGTGAGTCTCCTGCCAGGAACTGGCCTGCAACCCAGGCATGTGCCCCTGACTGGGAATCGAACCGTGATCGTGTGGTTCGCAGGCCTGTGTTCAACCAACTGAGCTACACCAGCCAGGGGCTCTTTTTTCTATCTTAATTGTCAATACTAGCAACAAAAAAAATTAAATGAACAGAAGCCAACTTCTACAAGGCACTAAGTTGGTTCACCTACTCATATGCTTGGCCTTCCCTTATATTATAATAATTAAATGTCACTGTTTGAGGCCAGCTCTTCCGCGTGTGCACTAGAATGCCCCCTCTTGTCTACCCAAAGACGTTGTTCCAAAGAAGACTTTCTCATGCATCTTAAGTGTTTCCTTCCCCACTAGATTATCCCATCAGCTAATAGATGGTGATTATTTATCTCACCTTAAGAAAAAAACAGTAATTATTCGAATTATGTGTCCTTCATGATACTACATCACATTTCCTTCTCTTTACATTAAACGTCTTAATAAAATTTACTTCCAATTTTTACTCTACCATTCTTTTCTAAATTTTTATTGAATACATTTTATTGATTCCCTTTAAACCCACTGCACTTCAGATTTTGCCCCACTATTCCACTAAAACTGTTCTTGTCTAGACCTCAGTGAATTTCAGTTTGCTAAGTCTGAGTTGATTCTCAGGCCATATTTATTTGACCTATTAGGAAAATCAGACACAATAGATTTCTTCTTCTTTCTTCACTTTTTTTTTATTTATTTGGTTTCCATTATTTTTATTTTCCTTCTTCCTTTCAGGCCATTTCTTCTCAGTTTCACTTACTGGTTCTTTTTCATTATTCTTACCTCTTCGTGATACAGTCCCTAGATTTCTTTTCTTGTTGGGTGACCTCATCATATATCATTATTTTCAATTCTATCTGTATTCTATAATTCTATAATTACACTTTTTAAAAAATCTAGCTTAAACTTTCTCTCTAAATTTAGAATGTATACATCCATTTGCATAACACCACTTTCATGTCTAATAGTCAACTCAGACTTAACATTCTGCATCTAGTTTCCTGAACAGTGTAACACACAGTTATGAGCACAGACTCTGGAAGCACTTTGCCTCATTGAAATCTCGACTTCGTCATTCAACAACCCTGTAAATTTGGCAAGGTAGTTGAATATCCTGTGCCTCACTTTCCTTGTTGTGAGACTGGGAATAATACTACTACCCACTTCACAAGAGTGTTAAAAAAACATGCTTCGATAGGAATTCTATTTTAGGGAAGTATAATTTATTATAATGGTAAGGAAATATGCTTATCTTTCTGGTTGCTGAGAAGTTGTAGCTGGTATAGATGAACTTTGCCTTCCTTTTTGAGGCCCTCTAGAAGGCCACGTAGATTTTTTTTTGGAGGTACATATGTAATGAAGGTTTACCTTAATAGTTAACCTAAGTCATCCTTGAATTGCTTGCATAATCTTTATTATGCCAAATAATATTTAAAATATAACTTTTAATTTTTTGTTTTCCTGGTATTTGTATAATTAATTGGAGTTGTCTGAAATTTCTATTCCTGTGCTTCATCAAATCTTGTTATGAGGATTATGCCAGCTTCATAAAATGAATTGGAAAGCTTTTTATCCCCTCGATGATCTAGAAAAGATTGTGTGAATTGAGAGTTGTATATTTCTTTAATCATTTACAAGGATATGCCAAATAAACCACTTTTGAACAAAGAAGATTCTGGGGGTAATTATTACAGGCTGTGTTCATCTAACTGTTTTTTATTGTTTTCATTGTATGTCTCTTTGTTTCTTCTTCTGGCCCTTGCTCATGTTTTCTTTGTTTGTATGTTTTGTGATTTTTTTTAAAAATTATGATCACGTGTTCTTTGGAACACAAGCAAAAAGACATCTTATTGGCCTGGTTTGGGAATTCCATTTCTAGGATGGAATTGTGTGTTGTTGTTGCTGTTTTTTCCACTAATCACTGTAGCCACTATCAACACAGTTTCACTTTAAATTCAATTATTTGCCAGGTAATTTTAGATTATATCAGTTGTATTAATTCAGTTCTCACACTGACATGAGAGTAGGCTTTTGTTTATAAACTTTTGAAGCTCTGGCTGGTGTGGCTCAGTGGATTGAATGCAGCCTTCAAAACAAAGGGTCACCACTTCAATTCCCAGTCAGGGCACATACCTGGGTTGCAGGCCAGGTTCCCAGTAGGGGGCATGCAAGAGACAACCACCCACTGATGTTTCTTTCCCTCTCTTTCTCCCTCCCTTTCCCTCTCTCTAAAATAAATAAATAAATAAAGTCTAAATTTTTTTTTTTGTTTACAAAGCTGACATCAACTTTGGTGTTATTGTCAATCTTCATGAGTATTTTAATGAAAAGATGGTAACTGGCATATTTTTCATAGCACCACTACTGAAATGTTGATAAATTCTATAGATACTATTCCATAACTCATTCCAAGTCATAGCTCAGTTTCAGTTTACTTTTAAAGTCCCACAATGATTAAGTCAGCCACAGCAGTTGTATGTTTCAGGGGTTCCCCAGGACTACCCACATTTTAGGTGATTTGCTGAAAACACACACAGAACTAAAGCATATTTATTATGAACCATGGGAAATACCACAGTCAGATCAGAAAGAGGAAATGACACCAGGTGAAGACAAGAGGAATCTATGGGAATCCCTTTATCCTTATTCTTGAGCGAGAGGTCATATACAGCACACACTCCTTTGAGAAGAAAGAAATAAAGAAAGAGTGAGAGAAAGGAGGGAGGAGGGAGGGAAGGAGGGAGAAAGAACAGAGAAAGAGAGAGAGAGAGAGAGAGAGAGAGAAAGAGAACGGGTGTGCAATGTTTCCACATAGGAAGTCCATTTTAAACTCAAAGTTTGGAGACTGATCCCATAGTCTGCCTAGCAACTCTCCAAGTTCCAGACTCACAGGGGAAAGGCAGATGTCACTCTAAATTACATTGTTTGCACAATCTAGACTGAGCAAAATTTTTTATCAGTTAGGGAATTTTTTTGGAAGCCACATTCTCAAACACCAGCCAGCTGTGAACCTTGCAAACAAGCCTGCTAAACAGAGTAACCTCAAGCCTGTTGTGTCAACTTTTTTGCACATCACACAAAAATATATTTTGACTCTAATCCTTTGATTTTGATTATTTTTCTTGATGCTACCAATAAAGGGTTACTGAGAATCCAGTACTTAGTGAATTATAAATAGAGATTTATAACTAAAGTATATTTTTACAATAAGCTTGCTTTAATCTACTTAACAAAACTAGATTGTATGAATCATTTATCTACTCCAATAATGGTTGTTTTTATTTCTGCCATAAAATACTGAGAAATTTAACTTGCTGCTTTCAGGTACTATACTTTATACATTATTATTCTTAGTTAACATTTAACACTTATTAATCAAGTTACTGCATTGGTGACCCAGTAAGTTTTTGATTAAATAATATTATAAGTTACCTGAAGGAAAAATATCTCATGGATGAATTTTAAAAGAAAAAATAAATTAAATAATCTACTACAGTATCTATCTCATAAAAGATCTACACCCTTATATTCACAAATGTTAAGTACAGGTTAATAGCTGCTCTTTACTTATAAAATGTTTTCTCTATGCATGTTTTGTTAAAGGCATAATTATTCATTCAGTTTTAACAGAGCTCTGGAAACTACTTATCTGGGAGAGCAAAAAAATGATCTATGTGACTTCTGAATATATCACAGTATAGTAGACACTATAATAAATGGCATGAACATCCTAGTATTGGTGACATTTCAAGATTCTTTCTAGAAAGGGAAAACAAATAGAGATAGATCATCACAATTTATTTTATTCATACAATTGATTTTATTATCAAGAAACCTTCGTAAAATGAGAAGACCAAAAAATTCCTTATTTAAAGCAAAGAAAAACAAGGTCATTTGAGGTGATGCGTCTCTGCAGACCATCAGGAAGCGAGCGTGCTTTCTCATTTCCCTAACACACACTGTGCTTTGCCTGTGTGATAATTCGTGAAAGGAGGAAAAAAGTACAGAATTTTAGAGTCAAATAAGATTTTCTCTTTGAATTGTAAAATTATAATTGGTCAATTTTGAACAGCTGCCTGTTAGAATCTGTATTTTCCAAATGATAATAGGCCTCAAGTTAGCAATAAATGTGCATGGTAAGTGGAAATCTTTTGTTATGTTTTATTTTGTTTTATCAGGGCACACACAGAATCCTTTCTTTTACAGTATATGCTTGTCATTTGCCAAACTAATGGTCTATGTCATATCTTATATGGTAAGCATTCTTTTATTAACTAGTCTTTAAATCAATGAGTGATTATTTCAAATATTAAAAGCCAGTTCTTATAAAACAAAGTTTCACTGCAAAGATGACACTATTTAAATTTTCTCTATAGGTTTATTTTATGTATGTATTAAGGATCAGAACGATTCAAAAACAGAGACAGTGATACTATTATATTTACTTTCTTTTATAATGTTGTGATTATTCTCACAATTGGAACCAAGATGTAATTATTTTTCCCTGAACCTTTCTGCAGTATTGGCTAAACTACCATCATAAAATATTGCTTTGGCCATAACAAGGCTCTCCAGAAAATGCCTATTTGTTACAATAAAAACATTCATTTATAAAACACAAAAATAAAATCAATTTTGTTTCCAGTATATGTTTATTTAAAATCTTTTTAAAAAAATTGTAAAAAGGACATTCAACATTTTTAAGTGGATCAGGACATTGCACTTATGAGCAGAATAAAAGCATAATGTAGAAATTAGATTAGGTTTCCCTTTTAAATGAACATCCTAATTTCTGCCTGAAGTAGGTAAATAAATCTGGCACCATGGACACTTTTCTCACGATTCAGAATCTTCAACTGTATTTAAAACAGGTCACAGCCACCTTCTCTTCATCAACGCACTGACTAGTCAATGGAAATTGAAACACGCCGAAATAGACACTTTACACTGCTGCCAAGCAGAGCAGGCTGAGAGCAAAAGGTGTAATTAAAAGTATGACTAAGCAGACAGAGTCACATTGAAGAACTTCTCACAAAACCGAGGGAAAATATTGGAAAAAGAAGTAAGTGCCCCCCAAATATAATATTGCCATCTCTGACCGAATCGTTTGAGCTATAGATCTTAGCTTTCTAGTATAGGACCCAGTTGCTATAGAAACTTACAACTGGGAGCTAAATAAAGTAATTTCTATGCTAGTGTTGGTGTCTATAACTTCAGCACCTGATGCTAACTAAATTGTGCTCAATAAACAAATTTAAACTTTAAAAGCCTGCATTGCAATCACAATGCTTTCTATACAACTGATTAATCTCAATTGATCTTGGCTCAGAGCACAAGAACATAAGAAATCTCAGAAACAGAAAAAGACTACTTTAGGCCAATATGCCTACATCCTTTGTTTTTCTTATCTGATTTCCTACTTTATCCCCATACCTCGATCCCGCCTTGGTTTCAAAATAAAAAGTCAGCTAGCTCACTCTTCAACTCATCAATAATTCTTCTCCCACTGATCCCTTTTAGACAATTTATTCCATATTAAGCCACTCCCTCTTGGCCTCCCCCATTTCATTTATCCCACTCTAAACCTAAAGAACAAAGAGATCAGGCAGCCCAATAGATACTTAGTCCTTAATCCTCCCAGCTGGGCCTGTTATTGCTGCACATTTGATTATAAGATTATTCACTATTTGGCAAGAATTCAAAACCCCAAAGTAGTCTCCCAATGCACCTATTTGTGTGGGCTTGTCAGACCCCTACCCATTATGTCACAAAGCAGTGTGTTTGGCTTTGGAAATGCTCTTTTATTCAAAGAAACGAGACCACAGGATCTAAATACATATGTCTGTAGCTTTCCTCAGCATCACTTAGAAAGAAACAGTGTTGACATGTACTATATAAGCCCTTTGTTCTTCTCCACATTCCATGTCAATGTCACTGTGAGAATTTAAAGTATGAAAAAAGTCATTTGAATGTTCCAGTGTTACCTCATTAAAGCACATGAATGCCTTGCTACAAGCATCATATACTTGTAGTTGCAAACGTGTTTATTGTTACCAGAGATTTGTAGTTCTTAAGTATTTGAGGATGCACTTTTATCTGTTAAAGTATTGTGTTTATTTTACACTTACAAAGGTCTTGGCTTTAGTCCCAATGTACATGTTAGAGGCTTAGATAAGTCTATCTATGATCTAGGATCTTAAAGCCAAGATCAACCCAGGGCACAGTATTCAACACCAATAGGTCATGTGTGTTGCCTAATGATAAAAAAGTCAGTCAAATGACACCACCTGTTTTCCACAAGTATAATCACTTATATTTCTACCAAGACTTTATTACATGAAGGAAGGAAAGAAGGAAAAAGAGGAGGAAGAGCAAAGTTTCAAACATTCATAAAATTCAGTGTGTTTTTTAAAAAAATTTTACTTTGAAATTAAAGATGTAATTTTGGGAGGTAATATTTTCTTTTAATTATCAAGCTACAAACACCAGGGTAGAATTTGAAACACCAAAATAGGAACTGATAATATGAGCTCACCATGCATTATTAAACCCCTCCCCCTGGGTTCCTCTGGATTCTAACTGCTACCTTGGCTTCTGTCCAATGTGCTTTTTACAAGCAAAGAGGAAATGCTGGAGGATTAAACCTAAGGTTTGACCTGCTACTACCACTCGGTGTTTGACCAAAACTCTCATTAGGAAACAACATAGAACAGTTTCTAGCTGCACAAAGGGACCCAAGAGAATAACAGAAATATATTAGGTTAACTGCTGGATACATGGTGCTGCCTGTATACCAAAACAAAAACATCCTGGGAGAGATATCAGCTATGTCAGAAACCACCAGCTGACAACTGTCAGCTGGGATTGTTGACTAGCATTTTAATGCACCGCACAGTATTTGGGAGCAGGTGACTTCCAAAAAGGATGGGGAAATGAAATTTTGTTAGCTACAGGAATAGAGAAAAAAAATGGGTAACTCTTTTTTCACTTTTTTTATGTCTAGGAGACTTTACTTCATTTTTCTCTGTGTGTGAAATTTTAATTCTTTTTGGATATAGATAAATAGAATCTATCTTTATACAATGCAGAACAACATGCAATAGTCATTTTATGAATATTTGTTTTATATAGGAAGGAAAGGAAGGAGGAAGCAATAAGTGGAAAAGAAGAGAGGGGAAAATAAACCCTGAATGAATTCTCCCTGAGAGAAAGAACAGGGATCAGTAATGAGTTTGGATGAGGCTGAGGTTAGGCATCAGAATGCTTACATGGCAGCCTGAAGCTGTAAGTGGCAGCTGGCTGCACGGCCCTGGCCAGGTGGACAGTCAGCACTCACTAGTAGAATTTGGCTTTCAGTTCATGCAGCTGCAAAGGGAAACTGCCCAGCAGCTTTGCAGAAACAGAGAGGTGTGGGTCATTTTAGGGTTCCAGGCTCCTAGCCAATCATGATAGGAGAGGGTTGAGGACACTTGCCGGTGCTCATAATGAAAAGAGCAAGGCTGGTCTACAATACCGAGAGAGCACCAGGCCGGAAAGAGGCCGTATTCCAGGGTATGGAGAAGTCCCAAAGTTAAAGAGGGAAAATCACCTGGTAAATGTGCTATGCTCTGAAGAAAAGACTGGCAAGAAAGAATGGGATTGTGGAGGCAGTCTGCATTGCAAAACTTTCTTTCTCTTCCATGAAAATAATACCCAAGATACTTGTCCTAAATAAAAGGTAAGAATGGAAATTATCATAAGAAGAGTTTTGTCATTTTTAACATTTAAAATGTTGTAACTATGGACTGGGCATAATTCAAAAAGAATTATGAATTAAGAATCATGAAATAGAATTATGAATCGAGGAATGAAGAAGGCAGACTTAGTCCTCACCTTCTAGATTATTTTCTAAAACAAAAGATTAGCATTATGGTTATGACACTGCAATGTGTTCTAGAAATTTAGTGCTATAATTTCATTCATACTAGTTTACTTCCAGCCTTTCATTCTGTATTGTAATATATTATTTCCTAAATCTAGGGGCAAAGGTTATGGTAAATTCTCATTTGGATTTTAAAAGACAGTATTTAATACACAGCATCTAGAGGATATAGATTAACAAAAGGGCTAAATAAGGGGCCAAGTGAGTATATAAACCCCGGGTTAAATATAAAATCTAAACTTTATGCATTTATATATAATATATTATTTCTTGTACTGGGTCTGGCATGAATAATACCTCTTTTTATTATTAAAATTTGTTGTTACAAAATCATAAGCATGTAATTTGGTAACATAACAATATACACTCAAGCACACCATATGACATTTTAGGTGAAATGTTTGAATTGTTACATCCATATTATTACCCTACCAACCACAGTCAGGCAGGCGTTACTTCTGCCGGGCCCTGTATTCGCACCTGCATATCTCTTCTTTAGTGTTTAACAAAGATTTCTGCTTACATGTGAAAACAAACAAAAGACTGAACATCATTCATGACTGTTGCAGCATGGTAGACAGCGCACAGAATTTAGAGAAGCATAAGTTGATTGCACGAGCTTACCTTATTTTTGTCCTTTTTTGCATAAAAAGAGTATATGTAATATATAAGTACTAGGTACAGCTTAAAAGAGTGGTAACATTTAACATCTAATAGTAGTAACATCTAAGTGTCCAACATAAAGCTTAAGGAATACAATTTTATTAACCTTTCTGATGTCTTTTACCCAATCCTTCTCACCTAATAGAGAGGAAATTTTTTCATCTATCATTTTTGCTTTTCTTTACATTTTACTACATATCTTTGTGTTTCTTGATATGTTTCATTTTGCATATTTTGAATTCCACACTAATAGAATCATAGTCTTCTGTTGTTAGAAGTTTTTATTAGACACCATATTTTTAGGGTAATTCATGTTGATATGTATGGCTGCATTTTATTTATACTCCCTGCTTTATAGTATCCCATTGGATATATAACATCTGTCTAGAAGATACCCAGCCATGTGATATGAAAAATAGAGACATTTATTGAAGAAGATATAAGATACAAGGAACATTGTACATAGAATGACAGTGATACTTCAGTCCCCTTCAAAGTAAGCACCTTGGGACCTCACACAGTGCTTCCAATCACCATCAGCTGCTCTATCCTTTTTTTCCTGAATCTCATTGATGATCTGAAATTTCTTTCTTTTCCAAGGTGATTTTAGTTTTGAGAAAAGACAGAAGTCTCAGGGCGCCAAATCTGGACTGTAGGGAGGCTGAGTCACTTGGGTGATCTGATGTTTCACCAGAAAACTCTACATAAGATGTGATGCATGAGTGGGCATATTGTCACAGTGAAGCTGCCAATCACCAGTTGCCCATAGCGGTGACCTTCCGAATCATCTGAATAGTTTCTGCAAAGAAATATTCAAGCTTAACAAAAAATTTGATGCAGATTTGTGGCTGTACTTGCTCAATCCTTTTTTAATGCAAGGGCCACACAGCACACATGGTCACTCAGTGTTGTCTTCCACTGCCACTGACTAGTACAGTGAAGCTGTCACCGCTTACACACGCATATTCCAGTCCACTCTCCTCGGCTGTCAGATCACATTAATGTCTCGCAAACTGTTCTCATCATACTAACAATGACTGAATTTTTTCTGGACAGACCTCAACATAAACACCAAAATTTATTTACCTATTCTTTTCTCCCTGGAGAACATCCCAGACTTGTTTTCTTTGATACAAATTACACTGTCATCTGTGTTCATGTTTATATCTCTTAGTAAACTAGTTAAGTAAACTTTCTCACCCCTCTCAGTTGAAGATAATAACAGGCACATCCCAGGGCTGTCCTTACCAATGGTGACATTCAATCTACTGGTCTGCAACACAATAACTGTTATTCTTAGCATTAAATGAGTGTGTGTATATAAATAGATAGAACAAGGGTTCATTCATAATAAGCATGTCATAAATCTTTGTTCACCCTCCATTAAATATTAAGAGAAGATTTTAATCCTTTATAGGCAGAGATGCTTTATGGAACATGTTATGTGATATGAAAGTGCAGACACTTCTGACTCAATGTCCAGTGCTCCTACTTGGACTCTAACAAATGCAGACCTATATGGTTCAATTACACTTATGCGCCAAATGGACGAAGAGACTTAAGTATAAATGGTGATATCACATGCCATAGAATGAGAGAGGAGCTGCTGCTTCTTGCTTTCCCAGGATTTGTCCCCATTATCTTCCTAGATAGAGTCCAGCTGGCTCAAGTTTTTAGGACCAAGGCAAACTGCCTAGTTTTGACCCAGATACAGCTTCCAGATATGGAAAAGTACAACATTGTCCTTTGGGAGTCACCCCAAATTCATGTACTGGATGTGTGACCCAGTTTTCTTCCCAAAATGCTGCTACTCTTTGGGCCAGTAGAAATTACTATATGTTATGCATCATTATTACACAAGTGCTGCATGTATTGAGATCCTTCTTCTGAGTAGAAAACAAGGAAGACAGAGTAGGGGAAACAGTGATGGCATACCTTCTTAGTAGTTTGCAAAATAGCCATGGCAAATACTCTTTTCTTTTTATAGTCTTCTTCATTACAACTTTTACTTGTGTGGAACTTCTGATTTTCAGAATTTCACATTCTACTGTTTTCTTCCCTGTTCATTATCCTCCTAAACTTGCCCTAACATCATCAAGCACTTTATAAGTTTATATCTGATACCAGCCATTAGCCATCAGATTTATTTGGGGAAAGGGAAAGGAAGGAGATCTCCTAAAGGCCAAATGACTAACACAAATACAGATGATCCTTGAACAATGTGGGGGTTAGGGACACCAAACTCATGCACATTTTAAAATTTATGTGTGAGTTCTCATTTTCCCAAATCCTAACTACTAATAGTCCACCTTTTACTGGAAGCCTTAGTGATAACATAGCCAACACATATTTTGTATGTTATATGCACTATAACTGTACACTTATAATAAAGTAAGCTGGAAAAAATGAGATGTTATTAAGAAAATGATGAGAAAGAGAAAATATATTTATAATAATTATTGAAAAAATGTATATAAATCAACACATACAGTTCATATTGTGTTGTTTAAGGGTGAACTAGACTTTAAAATTCTAAATTCACATTATCTGTTGTTAAGTAGCAAAAGTGTGTAAACGTTTGACATGGATAATATTATGAAGCTGATACTTTAGGAGAAAATTTCTTGAGATACACAAATCATTGTTCACAGAGATAATCTGGGTGGGGAAGGCTTCATCTCTATTTTAGCCAATACCAATTCCAGTACAGTGTGTGGAGGACTTTGCTTCAGTGACACAGAACCAACAGCACCAGGTGAAAAAAAAAAGCTATAAAACAGAAGTGCCAACAGCCTCAGGGCTGGCTTGACCCAAGAAGAGGAATCTGATATTTTGTAAAGCAGCCTAGGAAAGGAATCTGATCTTCTGTAATCCCAAAAGAAGGTTCAGACATTGCTTCTGAGCCATTTTCTAAGCACTAATTGCAGACTGTATTGAATAGTACCATGTCATACGTTAATAATTACGGTGAGATATTTTGAGGAAAGGAGACACAAGGCAACTAGACTAGGACTGGCCATGGCTACCCTTTACTTAAAGCAATAAGCCTAATATGAAAACTCCACATCAACCTTGTGGGAAGACATTTTGCCAAATCCAAAGCAGATAACAAAAACTCTAGTGAGAGTCAGGCTGACATTGACACTGTTCAGTCTCATCAAGTAGCTGATGAGGATGAGGACACTACATTGTTCCCTGAGGATAGAAATGAGCCAAGAAAATGACAACGTATAGGAGAAAGGCAATTAAAAAATGCAGAGAGCATGACAATTAGATTTCAATGTCTGATGAGGGGAATACTGCAAATGAACCACTTGACATGGCTAAGCCAAAATATACCAAAATGTATTAGATGAAAATGATGTAAAAGAGATGCCTAGTGATCAGAGCATGGGACCATGGCAATACATAGAGCAAGCACTTCTACAGTAAGGCACGTGGTAGAAAGAGAAGACAAAAAAAAATAGTCTTCATGGTGTTTAACATCCAAACAGTACCGTATCATCAGAGTACCAATAGCAAGTGAAAGCCACAATAATTAATTCAACAGAGAGCATTCTAACATAGGAATTATTTAAAGAGTCCTCGAATGACTGAATAATAAAAAAAGGGACACTTGGCCAACAAAGAGATAGTAAATGAAAGAAGGAGGCATTGGTCACCCCTAGAATGCAAAGAAAAAAGGAAGAGTTTGAGGTTACAGAGAGGAGGACTTGAGAAGTTGTGACTCAGATATATTAGGAGAAACCCTTACTATAGCTGATGTCTCAAGAGTTCAGAGGAGGTTCCCTACTAACCCAGATGAGAGGGTGCTACCTGGCTGTTTCTAGTTTTTCCAAAAAAATACCATGGTATTTCCGAGAATGCAGAAGAAATCAAGAAACTGAAACCAATAGCTACTTCAAAGGTTAGAAGCTACTGCTGAGATGAGGCTGACAGGACAGGAGATACCTGTAAGCACTATGTACCTACTCTCTCCAAACTATCTTTCAGCTTCTTAGTGCCCTCCAAAGGCAGAAGTAACAGGAAAATAAATGACAAAGGGGAAATGTAATTTTTAGAGGCCCCATACTCTGGGATTTGAAATTTAATAGTTAATAACTGTTACCACAAACACAACTTTGAACCAGACAGTCAGGGTACTGTGGAGGCAACTTTGCCTGCAAGTCCCCCCGTCAGATGAAAATAATACTACCAAGACATGATCTGCTTGGGGAGGAGAGGTGGTCAGTCTTTCAAAGGAGAAAGACCAAGAGCCCCTTCCTCAAGGGCTTTTATTAGATTCATAATACACAGAAATACAGGTAAAGCTTATCAATCAGTGTCAGGCAGCAAGGATCAAACAATAGATAACATTTCAAAGAGATCAGAGGGCTTAATCTGAGTCAGTGTCTGTCAGGTAAGGGGGTGCAAAAACTTTGGGAGACATACTCATTTCCTGCTCAGACCCTTATCATATGAATGAAAGGACTCTTAATAAAGCAGGCTTTGCAGGACTTTATGAATTCTTTCTTATGCCTGATCACCCGGGAACCTGCTCTAGCCAGCAGAGGGCTGCACCACCTTCCCAGTCACAGGTTTTCAGGCTTAAGTGGATTAGAGCCAGGAAGTGCCTCTCCCAGATAGCAATGGGTACTCAAGCTATGTCAGAATAGCTGGGGAATAAGGGTTCATTACCCCCTCTTTGCTGCAGCCCCCACCAAGAACTTCCTTGAGGGCCTCCCAAGTGATCATGTCTGGCTTAGGTTGCCCCCCCTCTGAGGGGTTGTACCATGATTGACTAACCAACCAAGTGTTGGGGCAAGAGATGGATGAAGCAGAAGCAGCGCTCATGCCAGGTAGATAAACTTTGTCTCCTTAGTGGCTCACAGTCTGAAGGTCACTCACTCAGCCTTATCCATGGGGGGCAGTTACAACTCCTGAATCTAGGCAGAGCAGTTCCCAACAGAGTACATCAAAATGATTTATTAGAAGACTCCAGAAGTGCTATAATTTCAGTTTGTATTCTTAAGAAAAGAGGGCATTTTTGATGCCCTCCTTATAAGTATATGCATCTGAAAGAAAACCACAATAATCAAAACCTTTCTCAGTCTATGTTTACCTATAAAATGCAATAAACTACACAATTTTTCTTACTAAGATGAAGAGATAGATTACCCAGATAGAGTTTAGTTAATTCAAAAGTTTCACTGTTTAAAATGGACTGCTAGTGGACTAAGAAATAGTCAGAAGTAAAAGAGAAAATAGTCAGGAGAAAAGAGAAAATAAAAACCATACCAATAATCTGAATAATTAAGTTAGGTTTATAAAAGCATCCTAAGAATCCATAGGAATCCCTACTTTTACGGCAAGACATTGAAATGACAATTCACATAAATGATGAAGCACAAAATAGATAGAGTTGGTAGACTGGTGGCAAAAAAACAAATAAAAAGTAAGCACTATTTTCAAGTACAAAAAGAAGACATGCAATGGATATCTCTCTTTCAAAAGTCTACACCTTTGTGTTCATGTAAAAGGAATTATAATGTTTTTCTAGCATATCATGAGTTAGTGCATACACACTAATTGTGTTAAGAAAAATGATGCAGAAACACCTAGATAAAATTAAGTAGAGTATTGTAAAGCACATTAAAATGTCTTGTCATGGCATTGGGTATCACACACAGTATATGTCTGGTGAATGGTGTAAAATTGTTGCTTTGGGTGTTTACTAAAGAAATAGAGTGAGCTCTCATTTAAGCTAGCCATTGTCCAGAAATACTGAATAACAAATCCATAAGAAATTCAGGGGCTTGAACAAAATTGATGATCCTTATGAATCTGTAGGTTGCCTATGTTTTGGTTATTTAAGCATAAGCTGGGCTGGTGGCTTTTCTTTTCCCTAAAACTGCTGGAGCTTACCTGCTTGAGACAGCAGTTCTATGGGTCAGCCAGAATGGTTCTTTTTCATGTCTTCCACATTTCTTTTGACAGCAGTTCTGCTGAGCCATGTTTTAGTTTTGGCAACGGCAAGGTCACAAGGGGACACATAGAAATGCTTGTGGCCTATTAAAATGTAGTATCACTTTCTTTGATGTGCTTTTGGCCAAAGTATGTCACTACTCTGAGCCCCAAGTCAAATGTCAAGAAAATACTTCTGTTCATGGCTTTACATGATGATAATATGGGTTCTGGGAGGGGTAGTAGAAATTGGGACCAATGTTCCATCTACAGCAAGTTCAATCTCAATTAAAAAAAATAAAATCGTCCTCATATTGTGTCCTGTATGTGAGGGGAGTCCTCATTCATTAAGTCATTTAATCTGGTGGAATTTTATGATAACATAAAATTCCTGAAGACAGAAATAAGACTTAAGTAAAATAAATCAGCAACTTGTCTTAATAGAAAATATCTATATAAACATGTAATATGTAAATATAAATAAAAATATCTATACAAACATTATATAAATCTGTCTGCATGTTTATATAATACAATTTGCTAAATTTGAGGCAAATCATCAAGATAAATAAACAAAAACTTTTGTTGTGTTGGTTAAACATCTGGCCAAGACAGATGATTTTAACAAATGATGAGTAGATGCAAAGACTACAGCAGACCCACCCTGAGCTTCTGTTAATTACAAAAATGTGGAGACAAGTTACACCAGGGCTCAGGATTTGGTAAGTGGAGCATGGACTGGATTTCAGTTCTCACGTGATCTCAGCCAGATCATTGATTAAGTGTAGGTAGCCCTTGTGAAAGAGAAGAAACTAAAGATAAATTACCTTAAGAATTTTACTAATGGAGTTGGTATGCCTTTCTGTGTTGTTGTATCTTATAATTCTTATTGATTCGCCTTAATAATTATTTCAAATGGTGATCATTCTTCCCCTTTTTTCCTTTCTATCTTCCTGCTTTTCTTCCAGATATATGTACTGAATTTCTCCTGTGTGTTGAATGTTCCAGGCAAGTAAGATATAGCAAGAAAAAAACTGACTAAAGCCTGCCCTCATAGTCATAGACTTTATAATGCAGCAGGAGAGGCAGACAAGGAAAGTAACGTAACAAATTAGGAAGTTATATAGAGTGGTAGAGCATCCTCTACCACTCCATCCTCAATAACTCCTTTTATATCCAAAATAATTTAAGAAGTTAATAACCAGAGCAAATAGCTTTTGAAATAATGTGGTCTTATAAAATTTACTTTATTTTGATTGGAATCTGAAGATAGCAGAGGAGTAGGACAAAGAATTTCACTTCCCCCACGCACTGGAGAAAAACTGGGCTGATCTGCGGAGGAGCGCAGCGATAGCCAACAGGGACCCAGCATGTAGGAAGGTAGGACTCCAGAAAGTGTAGTGGACACTGAATGAATAGGGGTTGAGGAGAGGAGACGACCGCAGGTCAACAAGGTATGAGAGAACAGTGCGGAGGCTGCAGGCCCTCCACCGAGCTGCACCAGGACCCGGGTCGGGCTGTCTTGGTCCCTGGGAGCCAAGGGCAGGCAACAATGACCCTGGGAGAGAGCCAGTCATCAGCACCCTCCCTATCCGGCTGGGCGCAGATTGAAAGACACCAGGAGAGATTGGTTTGACTGCAGTGGCAGAGAGAAGAGTGGGCATTAGGAAGCAAACCAGAGAGCTCTGATAACCTGTGGAGTCAGGCTGTGGATGCCAGCTTGGGAGAACTGAGAGTCACCCCTGTAGCGCGGGGTCAGAGCCAGGTTTGCCACAGACTCTGGAAGCCTCAGGCTGACAACAAGGCCCCCGGAAAACAGCCTGTCACCAGCTCCCTCCCTATGCAGCTGGGCGCAGACTGAAAAATTCCCAGAGTCAGGCTGTGGTTGCCAGCTTGGGAGAACTGAGAGTTGCCCTGTGCGTTCTGCCATAGCACTGGGAAAGGTCCACACCCAAGCCTGCGAGATCAGGAAAGCCTGGCTGGGAGCGCTCGCCCTCACGCCAGGCCAGGACTGGGAATCCTGGAGAAAAATCTTCTCTCATTGGGGCACTGGAGAGTGGCACCAGTCTGGATCTTGGTAGGGCACTGGCGAGACCAGTTGAATTCACCGAGACACGAGAAAGGCCACATTAATAGCCCCTCAGACTGCTGCAGCTAGTGAGACCAGAAGAAAAGGTTCGACCAGCTGGAAACCAACAAGAGGAGTAGGTGGAAGCTGAGAGCACCAAGATACCTGCAGAAGACTGCACCACTGAATTTCACAGGTATCCTACCACAGAAGTTCCCACCATAAACCCAGGGAACCAGAACAGATCAATTTAAGAAGCTGAGGCCACCAAGAAGAGTATCACAAACAATGGGAAGACAAAGAAACAAACCTAGAATGAAAGAAAAGGAGGAAGTCTCAGAAAGAATGTTAGATGAAATAGAGGCAAGTCAACTATCAGAAATTGAATTCAAAGCACTGGTTATCAGGAAATTCAAAGAGCTTACAACGAGCTACCAGAAACTACAGGGGAGTTACAATGAACTCTCCACAAACTATATCAACATGAAAAAGGAAACAGAAACCATCAGCAAAGGCCAAAGGGAAATGAAGAATACAATTTCTGAACTGGAGAACACAGTAGAAGGTATGAAAAGTAGGATCAATGAGGTGGAAGGCCGCATCAGTGAGCTAGAGGACAGAGTAGAAAGAATCTCACAGATGGAGCAAGTAAAGGAAAAGAGAAACAGAAAGAATGAGAAGGGATTAAGAGAAATGCAAGACTATATGAAATATAATAATATCCGAATAATAGGAATACCAGAAGGAGAAGAAGAAGAACAAGGGATAGAAAACCTATTTGAAAGAGTAATAACTGAAAATTTTCCTAATTGGATGAGAGAAACGTTCACATGAATCCAGGAATCGCAGAGAGTCCCAATCAGGTGGAACCCAAAGAGGCCTACTGCAAAACACATCATCATTAAAATGGCAAAACTCCAAGACAAAAAGAGAATCCTAAAGGCAGCAAGGGAGAAAAAGGAAGTAACATACAAGAGAACCCCAATAAGGTTGGCTACAGACTTCTCAATGGAAACATTCCAAGCAAGAAGAGAATGGCAAGAAATATTCCAAGTAATGGGAAACAGAGGCCTACAACCAAGGCTACTTTACCCAGAAAGGCTCTCAATCAAGATAGAAGACCAAATAAAGAGCTTCCAAGACAAAAGAAGTCTAAAAGAATATGCCTCCATCACAAGAATTACTAAAAGAGCTGCTTTAAGGAAAGGAAGGAAAAGAGAGAGACGAAGAGGAACACAGGTACATAAATGGCAATGAATAAGTACCTTTCAATAATAACCTTAAATGTTGCCCGGCTGCTGTAGCTCAGTGGATTGAGTGCAGGCTGCGAACCAAAGGGTTGCTAGTTCATTTCCCAGTCAGGGCACATGACTGGGTTGCAGGTCAGGTCCACAGTAGGGGCCATATGAGAGGCAACCACACATTGATGTTTCTTTCCCTCTCTGTCTCTCTCCCTTCCCCTTTCTCTAAAATAAATAAAATATTTAAAAAATAATAATAACCTTAAATGTAAATGGATTAAGTACACCAATTAAAAGACATAGAATAGCGGAATGGATAAGAAAGCATGACACACACATATACTGCCTACAAGAGACCCACCTCAGGTCAAAAGACCATCACAGACTAAAAGTGAAAGGATGGAAACAAATTTTCCAAGCAAATAGACAAGAAAAAAAGCTGGGGTAGCAATTCTCATATCAGATAAAATAGACTTCAAAAATGGGCCATAAAGAGAGACCCAGAAGGTCACTTCATAATACTCAAAGGAAGAATCCACCAAGAAGACATTAACATCATAAATATATATGTACACATCATAGGAGCACCCAAATATATAAAGAAAATTCTAGAGGACATCAAAAAAGATATTGACAGAAACACAATTATACTAGGGGATTTTAACACCCCACTGTCAAAAATGGACAGATCTTCCAAACAAAATATAAACAAAGATATTGCAACATTAAATGACACCCTAGATGAAATGGACCTAACTGATATATATAGAGAGCCCTTCAACCCAAAGAAGCTAAATACACATTCTTTTCAAATGCACATGGAACATTTTCAAAGATAGACCACATGATAGGACACAAAACGAGTATCAACAAATTCAGGAAAACAGAAATCATACCAAGCATTTTCTCTGATCACAAGGGACTAAAATTGGAAACTAACCCCACTGGAAAAAACCCAAAACACCCAAAATCATGGAAACTGAATGGTATGCTATTAAACAATGAATGGGTGAAGATTGAAATTAGGGAAGAAATCAAAAGGGTTCTGGAAACAAATGAAAATGAACTCACAACAACCCAAAACTTATGGGACACAGCGAAGGCAGTCCTGAGAGAGAAGTTCATAGCAATACAGGCTTACCTAAGGAAGGTAGAAACATTTCAAACAAACAACCTAACCCGATGCCTGCAAGAACTCGAGGAACAACAACAAAGACAGCCCAAAGCAAGTAGAAGGAAGGAAATAACCAAGATCAGAGCAGAATTAAATGACATAGAAACTAAAAGCACAATTCTAAGGATCAATGAATCCAGGAGTTGGTTTTTTGAAAAGATAAACAAAATAGACAAACCTTTAAGCAGACTCATCAAGAAAAGAAGAGAGAGGACTCAAATAAACACAATCAGAAATGAAAGAGGAGAGATTACGACTGATACCACAGAAATAGAAGGGATTGTAAGGAATTACTATGCAGAACAGTAAGCCAAGAAATTTGAAAACCTAGGTGAAATGGACAAATTTCTAGAAAAATATAATCTTCCAAAACTCAATAAAAAAGAAGCAGAAAACCTGAACAGGCCAATAACAGCAGATGAAATTGAAGAAGTAATCAAAAAACTCCCATCACACAAAAGCCCTGGACCAGATGGTTTCACAGGAGAATTCTACAAAGGTTTTAAGGAAGAGCTAACCCCTATTCTTCACAGACTATTCCAAAAAAATCCAAAACGAGGGAAAACTCCCAAACTCTTTTTATGAGGCCAGCATCATCCTAATTCCAAAGCCAGATAGAGACACAACAAAGAAAGAAAACTTCAGGCCAGTATTGCTGATGAACATAGACGCTAAAATCCTCAGTAAAATATTGGCAAATTGCATCCAACAATACATCAAAAAGATCATACACCACAACCAAGTGGGATTCATCCCAGGAATGCAAGGATGGTTCAACATTCGTAAATCAGTAAATGTGATACATCACATAAACAAAAGCAAAGACAAAAACCACATGATCATATCAATAGGTGCAGAAAAAGCTTTTGATAAGGTACAACACCCATTTATGATAAAGGCACTCAGCAAAGTGGGAATAGAGGGAGCATTCCTCAATGTAATAAAGGCCATATATGAGAGACCTACAGCCAACATCATACTCAATGGGCAAAAACTAAAAGCTTTTCCACTAAGATCAGGAATAAGACAAGGTTGTCCACTTTCACCACTTCTATTCAATATAGTATTAGAAGTTCTAGCCACAGCGATCAGACAAGACAAGAAAATAAAAGGCATCCAAATTGGAAAGGAGGAAACAAAACCACCATTGTTTGCAAATGACATAATAGTGTACATGGAAAATTCTATAGCCTCTACCAAAAAACTGCTCCAACTAATAAATGAATTTGGCAAAACAGCAGGATACAAAGTCAATATCCAGAAATCAAAGGCATTTTTGTACACCAACAATGAAACAGCAGAAGCAGAAATCAAGAAAAAAAACCCATTCGATATAGCAAAAACAAAAATAAAATATCTGGAAATAAACCTAACCAAGGAGGTAAAAGACCTGTATGCAGAAAACTACACAACACTGAAGACAGAAATCAAGGAAGATACAAACAAATGGAGACATATACCGTGTTCATGGATTGGAAGAATTAACATCATCAAAATATCCATACTACCCAAAGCAATTTACAGATTCAATGCAATACCTATTAAAGCACCAATGGCATATTTCACAGACATGGAACAAACACTTCAAAAATTTATATGGAACCATAAAAGACCCCGAATAGCAGCTGCAATTTTGAGAAAGAAGAACAAAGTAGGAGGGATCAGAATACCTGATATCAAACTGTATTACAAGGCCACTGTAATCAAAACAGCATGGTACTGGCACAACAACAGGCACATAGACCAGTGGAATAGAACAGAGAGACCAGAAATAAACCCAAATCTCTACAGTCAATTAATATTTGACAAAGGGGGCAGTACCATAAAATGGAGTAAAGATAGCCTCTTCAACAAATGGTGTTGGGAGAACTGGACAGCTACATGCAAAAAAATGAAACTCGAGCACCAACTTACACCATACACCAAAATAAATTCAAGGTGGATAAAAGACTTAAATATAAGCCAGGAAACCATTAAAGCCCTAGAGGAGAACATTGGCAGGAAAATCTCAGATATTCCATGCAGCAATATTTTTACTGATATGTCTCCTAGAGCATGGGACATAAAGGAAAGAATAAACAAATGGGATCTCATCAAAATTAAACGCTTCTGCATGGCTAAGAAAAACAGTATCAAGATAAAAAGAGAAGCAACTGTTTGGGCAAAGATATTTTCAATGATACATCAGACAAAGGTTTAATCCCCAAAATATACAAAGAACCCACTTGACTCCACTCAAAGAAGATGAGCAAACCAATTAAAAAATGGGCAAAAGACTTGAACAGACACTTCTCCAAGGAGGACATACAGAGGATCCAGAGACACATTGAAAGATGCTCAATATCGCTAGCTATCAGAGAGATGCAAATTAAAACCGTAATGAGATACCACTTTACACCAGTCAGAATGCCTGTCATAAACAAAGAAAGAAACAACAAGTGCTGGAGAGGGTGTGGGGAAGAGGGGACCCTAGTTCACTGTTGGTGGGATTGCAGACTGGTACAACCACTATGGAAAACAGTATGGAATTTTCTAAGAAAACTAAAAATGAACATGCCTTTTGACCCAGCAATTCCACTGTTAGCAGTATATCCTAAGAACCCTGAAGCACCAATCCAAAAGAACCTACACACCCCGATGTTCATAGCAGCACAATTTATGATAGCCAAGAGTTGGAAACAACCTACATGCCCATTGGTAAATGACTGGATCAAAAAGCTGTGGTACGTTTACACAATGGAATTCTATGCTGCAGAAAGGAAGAAGGAGCTCCTACCTTTTACAACATCATGGATGGAACTGGAAAGCATTATGCTGAGCGAAATAAGCCAGGCGGTAAAAGACAAATACCATATGATATCACCTTTAACAGGAATCTAAACAAGAAAACAAACAAGCAAGCAAAATATAACCAAAGACACTGAAATATGGAACGGGCTGACAGGGACCAGAAGGGAGAGGGGAGAGAATCACAGGGGAAAAGGGGAAGGACACACGTGAACATGTATAAAGGACACATGGACAATAACTAAGGTGGGGGGCGGAAATGGGATGGAGGTGGGGAGCACTGGGCGGGGGGCAGGGCTGGGAATATAAGACAGAAAACTGTACTTGAACAAGAATTAAAAAATAAAAATAAAAATAAAAATTTACTTTATTTTAGTTTTTTTATTTTTTAAAGATTTCATTTATTTTATTTTTAGAAAGGGGAAAGGAGGGAGAGAGACTGGGAATCAAACTGGCTACCCTTTTGTTCTCAGGCCAGCCCTCAATGCACTGAGACACACCAGCCAGGGCTATATGTTTTTTGGTTTCTGGGTTTTTTCTATGGAAGACTTTATTACTATTATGCCTATCTGAACATATTTTTCCCACTGTATATTTATGGTTGATATTATGTAGAGAGAAGCAAACACTTCCTAATTAACTCATACTTTTATTCTAATCGATTGAGAAGACTGTTCTTAGTATGAGATATTAATTCTAAGAGAAATTGAGTAAGAAGACAAATCTTGATAAAACATAAAATAAATGCACACCCTTATATTCTGGTAATCTAAATTCATTATTTTGCATATAATAATGGGTGTGTCTAAAGCACGTGAAAGTTTGGCAAAATTTTACAGAAGATTTTTAAAATAAATGTAACTGTAATAAAATGTATGTCATAATTTTATAGTCCATTTAAAAATTTTACCATTTTTAAAATATAGTGTGCTCTTCCCATTGAGTTGAACTTCAGATAAATGTATTTATAAAATTTTATGTTTGCATATTGCTTAATGAGTAGTTTTAAATTCTAGAAAATACCTTTCCCTTGGCTATGAATTAATCTGTAGAGCATTCAAAATAGTTGAACATTCAAGTTGGGAAAATGAACACATGAAACCTCTAATGAATTATGGTCTTGTTGTTCTTGCAAGTTGTTTATTTAAATATGGTCCTCACCACTGGTCCAGTTTTCTGGTTAAAAGGATTTTTAAAACTAAAACTAAACTAAGGCTCCTGTAATTGCCTTATCTTTATCTTTTTATCAAATCAGAACAAATACATTGAAAAGGCTGGCTTACAATCATGTTAATTGTTTACTTTTTTAACTCTGTACCCTCTAAATTTTTTTTAGGAGTTCAGAAACACTTTCAGTGTGCTACTTGTAAAACACATAGTATTATGCTCATGAAATTCTTTTAAAATTATTTGGGATCTGCATTGTTCTAGAACCTTGGAATTATAATATTGCTCTCCTTTCCCTTAACCTGATACATTACATCACTCTACATACAGTGAAATATTTTTTGTCCTTTAATCCTCTTTGATTGCTATAACTTGGTTGATAATGAATTCTGAGAAGAGTAATACATATGTCTTACTTTAAATACCTCAGGTTGGCTTATGTGCAAATGCAATGGCCAGATCCTTATGTGTAATTGAAATGGAATTGAATCCATCTCCAGTGAGTTAATACTCCTCTACTTTCTATGTTGAATTGTTGGCAAGTTTCTAGGTTGCTGAAATCATACCAATAAAAAGTTTGGAGATGAGAAACTTTTGATAGGATACTTTTTTAACCTTGAAATTTGATCTGTGTATGTGCAGACATTTTAAACACTTTGCCTGGCACCTAATATAACTTCAATTAATGTTAGTTGCATGACTATATATATATTCCTTGCTTGCAGCATATGATATAGAGCCTGCACACATCTTTTTTCAAAGTCCAAATAGTAAAGAGTCTATGCTTTCAGGCCATAAAATCTCAGTCACAAATAATTGACTCAGATGTAGTAGCATGAAATTAATAAATAAACACAAGTAATATAAATGAATGGGGGTGGTTCAGTTCTACTAAAACTTTATTTGCAAAAGCTGACAATAGATAGAAATTAGCTCATGAGCTATAATTTACTCCTGATAAAGACCATTTAAAATTACACATTCAAGTTGAACTATAGAATTGTCTACAAAATATAGAGTAAGCCCAAGGGAATTTTGTTGAACACATCATTCAAAAAACATATATAGTGTTCCTGAAAGTTTAAAGTTTATTTCTAACTCATTAAAAAAATTCATTGTTCAGCCCTGGCTGGTGTGGCTCAGTGGACTGAGCACCGGCGTGCCAATCAAAAGGTTGGTGGTTTGATTTCCAGTCAGTGCACATACCAGTAGGGGACACAGGAGAGGCAACCATGCATTGATGTTTCTCTCCCTCTCTTTCTTTCTTCCTTCCCTTATCTCTAAAAATAAATAAATAAAATCTTTAAAAACAATTTATTGTCATATTTTATATATTCTATAGTATTTAAATAATGAATGTAGTGTTTAAAATATAAAATAAATTCTGGTTTTTGTTGCGCATATGATACAAAATACATTAACACAGCTAGGTATGGAAAATTATACTAACAACTGAAAAGCAAGTCTGCAAATTGAATATATTAAAAACTAAATCCTCATAACAATCTATAATTGACTTATTCATTTTATTAAATTATAATTGTATCTGTTACAAAATTGTAATGCATCAGCTCCATTTCACTTCTCTAAAATGATAATACCACTAGGAAAACCTTCAGCAAAGAAAGAAAAATGTTAAAAAATTATTTTAGATTTCTCAAGAGGAAAAGGTCATGCCTACTTTTTCAGTCTTATACTTTAGAGTATTTTGATACTGTTTTACATCTAGCAAGATTGTCCAATAAATTAAATGAAAAATGTTCACCCTAAATGTCTGAAAGAAAAATTTCACAGAACTGACATTAGTACTGAAAGCCAACTGCTCTCTAAATTCTTAATAATATTTCTGCTAATGGTTTTCCACTCCTAGAATTCTGCCTCAGTCATTTGATTTCTTTCCTGTATCACCAGAACATTGTAGTTCTTCCTAGTCTCCCTCAGATGCCATTCAGTGGGTTAGAACCATTTACCAAGCAGCCATAAAGTACCTGTAACAACAAGCAGTAATTTTACTTAAGTTCTGTGTCCTAAAGATGGAATTGTCATCTCTGTGTTGAATGAGGTGGATTTGGAAGGCTTACAAGGGTAACTCTTTTCACAGGTGTGTCTATTTTTCATAACATGAACTTTGGAGGCAACTAAATTTATGAACACAACCACTGACCACTTAATAACACCCTGCCCTAACTGGTATACTATCTAACTTACATTTAACAAATCTTTGAATAGCTGACTTATGACTCATTGATTCTACTTGCCTGTTTTACTGCCTCTAGTTAAAGCAGAAAGTTTCTTTTCTGAGATGGTGAAAAGAAAAAACAGATTTGCAAGAGCAAGGTACACTTACTTAGGAGTACAAATTTCAAATCAGACTATAGAAGCATCTTTCTGATCCTTACTCCATCAATCACATGCAGATGTCGGACCTTCTTAAACACTGCTGATATTGAATAAGAAAGACAAGAGGTGACTTGTATTCCCAGCCTCAGCTGTTCAAGACTCTCCTACAGCAGTTTTCCAACATGTCACAGTGTATAGAAAGTCCTCAGAGAGCAATGGCATAAACACTCCTTGTGTTTTATGTATAACAGAGACAACTAGAAATGATGCGTTTATTTTGCAAATTTAATTTAAGAGGTTTTTATACTGTGTGCATACATCCTTTCCTGAAAGTCACAGGCAAAATATTAGATTTCTTTCAAGCCCAACTAAATACAGTTTTACTGAAACCTAGTTGAGAAATGTAGACGTGCAAGAATTGACCCACATTAGAGAAAATGCCAGCATTGAGTTTATGGCTCATGAAGCAGTTTAGGCTTGTAGAAGAGTTACATGTATAAATAAAAACACATCTGAAGTCTGGAGTTTATCTTTAACTATATTTTCCTCTGTAATAAATAATAACCTGGATATAAATAATAAAAGCATGCCTACTTTAATATAATATAGTACTTAAGACCATTGGATTTGGAATTTAAAAAATAAGAACTGGATTTTAAATCCTGCCCCTCTACTTCTTAACTTTGTGTTCTTGATAAACTATTTAATTATAGTCCTCAATTTACACTTTGTGAAAAAATGAGGTAATAAATGCAGCTGTCTCAAATAATTATTATATAAATTAGATAAAATATGTATATAAAGTTGATAGTCCAGAGCTTTGTGTACATTATACATTGATTCCTGAAAGCTTAATGAATTAGAGAAGAGAGAAATAAGTTTATTAAAAAACATATCCTAATTTTTAAAGCATTTACGCATTTTAGGTTGGCATAATTTTTGCCATACATTTAAATAAATGCTAAGAGAAAAAAAAAAACATCTCCTGACCACTTACCTGGCCCCATCAATGCAACAATTTATTAGATGATGAAACGAACTTAACAGAGTTCTACTATAATTAGGCAATGCAGAGATGTCCACTTGGAAATTTAAGTCAGGTCTAGTTGAAAAAGAGCTCAAAAAAGACTGCATGAAGTTTGATCAGTGAAAGAATTGTCATCATGTTAAAGGTAGAAATAATTTAACATTCCCCCTGAGAACCTGCTATATCTATTAAAATAATCTTATTTTTCTAAAATATTTTAGAGACATCTTTGTAACCTTACCATTTTATGTGTGTAATTTTTTCCCTCTAAGTATATATACCGAGGGCTTACAAAGCAGCACACTGGAGTCAGCTTGCTGACTTGCTGTCACTGATAGCGACAGTACCATGACTCGCTCAACTCAGGTCCACAGTTTGCCTGGCTAAAACAGCATCCTCTCCCAAGCTAATTCCAGTTTGAATTCAAAGTTGAGGTTAAATGTTACCCTTTCCTTAAACACATACTTCTCTCACTTTCTTCCCCTGTAATGTTTTATGCAAGCCTGTAGAATAACATTTACAAGAGTTTTATCATCAACTGGTCCTTGACCGCTGTCCTTAGAGAACAGAAACTCCTTGAGAAATAAATGAGACAGTGTTCATCCTTTTTTTCCTCTGACTCCATTCACAGTGTCTGGCCCATAGGGAACACTCAATTCAAGTTTATGAATGGATGAATTAATAAATAACTTGTGGAGCTTCCATTATGAATATGACATTCCAATGTAGTATAAATATAACAAAAACAAACATTCATAAGCATCACTATTCTCTTTTAGTAGCTTCTCATCTTTTCACAATTTTACTTTAAAAGATTGTCCTAGAGCCAAGGCCAGTTGGTTTGTTAATCATGCCATATACCAAAAATATACAGGTTTGATCCTCAATTGGGGCACTTACTGGAAGCAACTGACTGATGTTTCTCTCCCACATCAATGTTTCTGTCTCTCTCTTTTTATCTCTCTCTCTCTCAAAACAATAAATGTATCCTCAGGTGAGGAATTAAAAAAAAAGGTTGCCCTAGAGGAGAAACTTTGAGCGTTCATCAATTTCATGGTAACTATACAATCTATAACAAGTATTTTTAGAGCATCCATAAAAATAAGGATTAGAAAAGACAAAAAATTTAAGGATGACCCATCAAGAGAGAGAGAGAGAAAGAGAGAGAGAAAGAGAGAGAGGAAACTAGAAGAAAATAAGTTCTGCTCTTTCCGAGTTGATGGTAATACATGTCTCCAATCAGTTTCCCTCTCCTCCACGCCAAGGCTCTCCTTTTGCTGTTGTGAAAGCCATGATAGCCTGTTGGTTGACTGTTGATCCTGACACAGCATGCACACAAGCACTGTTAATTCTTTGCAGCTAAGGCCTTTACCCTATATGCAGTAAATAGGTCTGGTCTCCTGGGAACATTTTTTAATCCTTCTATTTCATATTAATATTCTAAGTTACAAGAATCACTTACTCCTATTGGGCATACAAAATGTCTTTAAGTTAACACTAAGTCTCTATTGGAAATAATATGAACTATAAGAAATATTCATCTTAAGAATCTGTAGTCTTATGATTCTTGATAAATTTTTAAAAAATAAATCAAATAATATATTTCTAAAATGTTCACCAAGTCACCTGTATGAATAGAACTCTATGGAAAAGTTGTTAGCCTTCTCCCTTTCTACCACAAACAGTTTCAATTCTTACAGTGTTCCTGTGATGAGTTGTCAAGTTGTGAGTTGATCATTTTTCTGGAGTCAACCCAGATTTGCTTCCAACTACGAATATAATCTACATAAGAACTGATAAAAGGCAGAGTTTATTTTTATAAAACAACCACTGTTTTTCTGCCTTGTTTTACTAGCCTAATGACTCTAAACCCACCTTACAATGTAACTGATGTGACAACGTTGGCTGTATGTGTTCTCCAAGTGCCCCACACATGCCTTGATCAGGTGGGAGACAGTGACAAATTCAGTCTGGGATACAAAGGACAATAGTCAATTTAAAAACATATATTTTCCTCTGTTCTCACTTTCTTTTGAGAAGTCTTTCATTCTATTTCTGAGTTGAGTTCATTGATTCTGAAGTAGTTTAAACTCAAGGTCTAGAACAACAAGCTGAGGGAAAAAATGATAGAGGTCTATTTAAAAAGTGCTTTGGTTTTATCTTCTGGTTCATACAATAGAAACGCTTTTTTATGGATACAAGTTCCTTTTTGTAAGCTGTAGTACTCTCTGCTACTACTGGAGTGAAGCATTACAAAAAAGGAGAAATAGTGAATGCTGACAATTTAATACACAATAAATGTTAAAGAAGAATTGAATATTGAAAAGAAAGACTCAGGCTTTATTTGTGGGATTTCTGTGGTCTCTTTCTCTCCCTCTCTCTTTCTCTCTCTCTCTAGCTCTCAGTGTATGTGTGTGTGGCTTAATCAATTCAACAAATGAAATGCAAAGACTTAACTGTGAGCTATGAGTGCTGTGAGGACAGGAAAAATTTCCTATTTCCCTCCTTTGGTTCCTTAGGCTGGTAAATAATTAAATCACTAGTAGGCAGACTGACAAGAGAAAATCAAATTTAATCTCTTGCACACAGGAACCCCACCACATACAAGAGAGATCAGAGGCTCGGCATACAGGAGGTTCAGAGATAAAAAGGGAGGTTGAAGTAGGTAAGACATCATGCTCTAGCAATGAAGACAGGTGCCTTATGGGCTTCAAAATGTCACTGCAGGATGATAAAAAAGCATTTAATAAATATGTTTGCACTATTCAGAAGAAGTCCAGCCATTGTTAATATAATGAGAACTGTCTGTGTGACATGTCACCTGGCAGCCAAGGAGAGTGGACTGGAATGTGCATGTGTGAACACTAATGACTCCACTGTACTAGTAAGTGTGGGCAATAGATGCCGTTGAGTGAACATGTGTACTGTGTGGCCATCACGTTCAAAATGACTGAGAGAGTAGGGCAACAAATCTGATGCTTCAGAAAGATGTCAGGGACAATGCAATGAGCACAGCACAAGTAAAAGTGTGGCACAAACATTTCAAAGATGGTCGAGAATTTGTTGAAAGTGACCCATGTTCTGGAAGGCCTGCAACAAGCAGAACACCCTGGATGAGCTGCAATCAACAAAGATTGGTGACTGATGGTGCAAGAACTAGAAGTTGATCTGGGGAATTCCAAAAGCTGCTGTGTCCAAGATTTTGATGCAGGATTTTGACATGAAACGTGTTGTGGCAAAATTCATTCCACAGCTTCTGCTACCAAAGCAAAAGGAACATCATCCTGTAGTTGCTAATAACTTGATTCAAACCACTACCAATGAACCACATTTCCTCAAGAAAATCGCAGCAAAAGCTGAATCGTAGGTCTATGGCTATGACCCAGAAACAAAGCCCAGTAGTCCCAATGGAAGTCACCTGATTCTCCAGGCCCGAAGATGGTGCAGCAAAGTAACAAGATCAAGACCATGTTAACTGTGTTGTTTGATTGGGAAGGTGTTGTCTATCATGAGTGTGCCCCTCCAAGATGAACAATTAATAAGAACTACTACCTCAATATTCTTTGTCAGTTGGGAGATGCAATACAATGAAAACATCCACAGCTATGGATAAGTGGTAACTGGCAGCTTCACCATGACAATGCTCCCACTCATGTATCCTGGCTCGTGCAGTTTTTTGGCAAAACATCAAATCAGCCTGGTGATTCAGCCCCCTTATAGCTCACATTTGGTGTCCTGTGACTGAGGGCTTTTCCCAAACTAAAATCATGTTTGAAAGGGAAGAGATTTCAGATCATTGATTAGATTCAGGAAAATATGATGGGACAGCTGATGTCAATTCCAACAGTAGATTTTGCAGAGTCTTTTAAACAGTGAAAAAGATGCTGGGAGAACTGTGTGAGGTCCCATGGTGCCTGCTTTGAAGCGTACTGAGATATCGTTGTCCTACGTACAGTGATTCTTCAATCTTGAATCTTCCTCAGTAAATGTCTTTATTTTTCATATTGCGTGGCTGGGTAATTTCTAGACATGTCAAAGGTCAAAGAACATTATTTCTGATAGCCTATTAGGGGTAAGCCTCCTAATTCAAATTCTCCTGAGTAGTTAAGGGCAGGGCAGAAGTTTCTCTTAAGGCCGAAACTCATTGCCTTCAGCTCAAATTAATCTACGTGGCACTGACAAACATCTTGGGGTGGCTCATTCAGGGCTCCCACAGCTCATAATAGGTAAATGTAGTGAAATTTTTAAAAATTGGCTTTAAATAAAGGTACCACAGATTACATTTTTCTGCCTATTAGTGTAATCAGAGTACTTCAGCATACTCTTAGGTGGAATGACTAGCTGGAAAAATGTTAAGAACCTCCTGAAAATATCTCCCTTATCTGCCCAATGATGCCTTAGACCCCATAAAAAAGCTTCCTGCCTATCCAATGAGGCTTCAATCCCCATGATACAGGGTGCAGCTGGGGGCGAGGGGGGGGGGGGCGGCGCAGAAAAGATTTGGAATTGTGTCCAGAACTCAAAGTGTACAGGAATATTGGAGGAAATATTAAGACGTCCTCACCCCACCCCATGTCGGTTGGGGGAAGGGACGAATGGAGCATAGCCATTGAGAGCTGTTTTGCATGGCAACAGTTTGCAGCTAACCTCTGGAATGGTCATTTAACATATCTATAACCTGTAACTGGTTTCATAGATATGTTAAATAGCTGTGGCCAAGTTTTGGGCCAGGGAAAAGTGAGTGGCTGCTACCCAGGCTGGAACTGGGGCTTCTTCTCTGAGAGAGTGCCTGTGGAAGAGGCATGTGGCTTTAGCAGAGTGAGGACCACCCTCTTGGCCAGGTGAGGGGGAGAGCCATGCTGTTTTGGAAAGATGTAGACCCCTGTAGCCATTAGGGGGGATTGCCACGCGGTTTCAGCAGAGTGCAGACCCCCTCTTGGCCAGGTGAAAGGGAAAACCACACAGCTTTGCCAGAATGGAGATCTCTGTGGCCAGGTGAAGAAGAAAGACGCGCGCTTTTGGTGGAGTGCGGCTTTGGTAGAAGAGGCCCACGGAGGCTTTGGGATGCTCCCTTTGGCTGAGTGGCCTGGAAACCAGGAGAGACTTTGACTGGAACTTGGTACAAAGAACTCTTGCCAGTGAAAGGTGCCACATGACTTTGGATTAATTGGAGATCTTGCCTGGACAGGCAGGCGACACAGCTCACAGTGTCAGCAACCTGAAAAAAACGGACGTGTGCTCTTTTCCTGATTTACGGTACCCAGAGTTGGGACAGTGGGAGAAAGGAGTGCTGTGTGTGTGTGTGTGTGTGTGTGTGTAGGTGTATACCCTTAAAGACTTTAATATTTTAAGGAAGGCATTAAGGCTGAATAGCATTAAATAAACATTTTGTTTCCTTTTCACAAATCTCTGGCATTGAGAGATGTCTTTCCAATTGGCGGCGGACAGAAGAGCCCAATAGATATTAGTATACAGTCCTTGGGAGGGGCCCCTGTTTTCTGAAGCAGTTTTTGGCATCCCTCGGTGGGCCAAGTATTGCCCCCCCCCTCAGACCCTTGTTCGGTAACACCCACACAAATTAAAGTCTCACCTGGCAGGGGTAAAATTTAAGCTATGAGACATTTCCAATTTAATACTCATGATTCTTAAGAGGACCTCGGACCATGAAACATCTTTGAGAACATTTCGTATAGTAACATTTCTTGTTAGCAGAAAAATTTCTAATCCATCAAATACTTTTGAGGGAGTATTCTATTTTGTTCGTAGAGAGCACGTGGTGTGTAGTCAAAATAGTCTTTGGGCTCTTTATACTAAAGTGATTTGGGATTTTTTTTCTAAAGTATATTTTTCAGCCATAAAGGACTCACTCTCTGAGACCTATTCATTCCTTATCTAATTTGTTGTTACTCAATGTAATGGAAAATGCCTTGATTTGTTTATTTGAAGAATGTTCCATTTATCTCTATTTCTCTCTCCCTTATGATCACTCACCTTGATGTCAAACATCATAGAACTCAAGTGCTTGTAGTGAAGGAATTGTCACTATTACTTAGTTTACTTATTGTCCCAATATATGGATATAGAAGCTTAATTAACACTTTTGATGTCAATGACTCCCTGTGCTTGAGAGGACTCTCTACTTAACTAACTCATTTCGTATCACAGTACCCACCACTATCACAAATACTGTTACCAAACAGAGGTCCAAGGGCGGGGCACTATTTGGCCCACCAAGGGATGCCAAAAAAAAAAAAAACTGCTACAGAAAACAGGGGCCCCTCCCAAGGAGGGTATACTAATACCTACTGGGCTCTTCTGTCTGCTGCCAATTGGAAAGACATCTCTCAATGCCAGAGATTTGTGAAAAGGAAACAAAAGGTTTATTTAAAGCTCTTCAGGCCTAATGCCTTCATTAAAATATCAAAGTCTTTCAGGGTATACACCTACACACACACACACACACACACACACAGAGTGCTCCCTTCTCTCCCTGTCCTAACTCTGGGTACCGTAAATCAGGAAAAAAAGCACACATCCGTTTTTTCCAGGCCACTGGTATCATCAGCTGTGTTGACCGTCCAGGCAGGATCTCCAATTCCAAAGTCATGCAGCACCTTCCACTGGCAAGAGTTCTTTGTACCAAGTCCCAGTCGAAGTCTCTCCTACTTTCCAGGCCACTCGGCCAAAGGGAGTGCCCCAAAGCTGCGTGGGCCTCTTCTACCAAAGCTGCACAGGTCAGCACTCTGACCAAAAGCGTGTGGCTTTCTTCTTCACCTGGCTGCAGAGGTCTCCATTCTGCAAAGCTGCGTGGTTTTCCCTTTCACCTGGGAAAGAGGAGTTCTTAACCCTGTTGAAACCATGTGGCTCTCTTTTTCAATGGCTGCTACGTCTGGGTTTAAATCCCCTCACCAATCTTCCCCTGTACTCCTATTTCCGACTCCTCCCCTGATCAGTTACACCTGCTAGTATTTCTGTATTATTACAAGTTTACTGGGCTGCCATGATTAGTCTGGGCAGGTGTGGCCCCATGGCATGGAGCCAATCAACTCCAAGCTCCCACACAGGCGCTGTAACTCAGGGGACCAGCCCCCAGTTACATCCTGGCTAGAAGCCACTCCCTTCTCCCTGGCTCAGAGCACCTATTTAACATATCTATGAAACCAGTTAAATGTTATAGGTATGTTAAATGACGATTCCAGAGGTTAGCTGCGAAACTATTGCTTCGAAAAACAGCTCTCAATGGCCCTGCTCCATGTGTCCCTTCCCCCAACTGACCGGGGGGGGGGGGGGGGGGTGCTGTGCGGAGACTGCAAGGCTCTTTNGGGGGGCGGTGAGGACATCTTAATATTTCCTGGACATCCTGAGCTCCGGACCCCATTCCAAATTCTTTTGGGGGCCCCCTTCCTAGCTGCGCCCCGTTATAATACTTCTCCCACTGAGATTGAAATCTCTTACTTTTTAAAATCCATAGCAGGCTTTTTAGAACAATGATTCTTGGGAATTACAGAGAAAATAGTGTTTCATTCATTCAACAAATAATTTTTGTGTCTAATATTTATATTGGAATTACCATCTTTTAAGAACTATTACTTATCAGATTATAATGCTATACATCATTTCCACCTAGACTTGATTTTCTCCCCAATGTCTATTCCTTATCCTGCTTTACTTTTTCTTTATTGTATTTATCACCACGTGAAATTATATAATGACTTATTTTTTTATTGTCTATCTCTTTGTCCTAGAATATAAGCTCCCATGGAGGTAGTGAATTTGTTTCATCAGTACATAGGCCAGTACTTTTCACCTACCAATACGTAAGTAATCAGTACTTGTTAAATGACTGGCCCAATCAATTAATTAATTACTTTCAGCTTCAAATACTACCCAGGTCTTTACTATATCACATAGGGAACCTGTGTTATAAGTGGGACTGTGCCGTAGGCCTCAGGTCTAATGGGACTGAATGAAGGTTTAGAACCAGTGGGAGAGACTTGTAGTCAATGAAGACAGGAATATCTACTTCAATTTTCTTGGTGGTCATTAAACTTTTGCTTCACAAACATATATTTATTTAATTGATACTCAGTAAGTAATTTATTGCCCTTAGTTTAGTTTGCAGCAAATAATTTAAAGGTGAAATTTCGTCATTACCTATATTGATAAGTACCTTTGTATATGTACATCTCTATGTGTTGATTCCTAAATTAAATGAAAAATGTGTCTCATTATATAAAATGTTTCATAAGACTACAGGGTTTTGAAGAGAGCTATTAAAAGTATAAAGTCACACCGAGTTTTTAAAATCATTTAAAATAAAAAAATGGTGTGCATATGACCCCTAAGGAATCTGTGACTCCAAGGACGTGCAATCACAACAGCTGCAGCAACTGAAATGCTTTATAGTGACCCCAGAAGACCTCCCAACCCTGTTCTCTGCAACAGTCCACAGTGTACAGGAAAACAGGGACTGCAGCAGCCAAAGGGAAGGGGATGTTTTCAATGACAGTGAGACCTGTTATGGATGGAGAGTATTATCTGCTTAATTGAGTACAATGCAACACACGATTTAAACAGTTCACTTTGATCATTATTGTGAGTTTTGTTTTTTTTCAGTAAAAGGACACAAACTAGAGATTTAAAACAAAGGATGTATTTGTTTAAAACTCTCTAAATGTTAGGAATGTGCTTGGAAAATTGTTTTGAAACACATGAATGAACTATCATAATGTAACAGGGTGCAGCTGGAGGGCCCCACAAAGAGGGATTTGTAATGGGGTCCAGAACCCAGGGTGTCTAGGAAATGTTAAAAATATAGGATGTCCTCACTCTCGACAAGTCTGAACTGGGGAATGGAACCCATGGAGCAGGGCCATTGAGAGTTGTTCTGCATAGCAACAGTTTTATGAATATCCTCAGGCATGATTATTTAACATATCTATAACTTTAAACTGGTTTCATGAATATGTTAAATAGCTGTGGCCATACTTTGAGCTAGGGAGATGGGAGCAACTTCGACCCAGGAGGAAACTGGGAGGCAGCTCCCCCTGGTTACAGCACCTGCCTGAGATCTTAGAGATGCTTCGCTCCATGCTGCGAGGCCAAGACCAACAGGACTTACTAGGGCAGCTGTGAAATGCTGGAAAAATACAGGAATGCTGGCAAGTATAGCAATTGTGGGAGGAGTTGGAAATGGGGATGCAGAGAAAGATTGGCGCTGGGATTTAAACCCAGGTGTGGCAGCCATGTGGGTCAGCCCCACACAGCTTTGGTGAGAAAGGGAGAATCATGCAGCTTTGGAGCTCCCTTTGCCAAGCAGCTTAGGAAGCTAGAAAGCAAGATGTAGCTGTGATGCAGAGTTCTCTCTTAGTGGTTTGGAAGAATGCAGTAGAGACATTGCAGGAAGGAAAAAGGATGAAAGGAGTCTTGCTGATGGACCAAGAGAAGGTGCCACGTGGTTTTGGATTAAGAACCAGAGATCACGGTGGCGACACACCTGATGATGCTGGGAATTGAAGGAGACCTGCCAGCTGAGGAAGAACTGGGGACTACCTGAGCCATAGACTTCTATTTATTTTCCTGAGATATGGTACCCCAGACTGGGCAAAAAGGAAAAGGAAGGACTGCGTGTGTTTGTGGGTGTTTTAAGGGCCTTTGGAATTAATGAAGACATTAAGTCTTTACTCTTAAGTCTGTATAACTTTTGGATAAATAATTCCTTGCCTTTTCACCAATCTCTGACATTGAGAGCTATAATTCCCTGGTGGCAGGCAAAGTGAACCCAGTACAGAAGGACACCAGGAGGTGGAGGTGGTACATTTGGTAGTAGTATATTGCCCCCCAACCTGAGTCTGTTTGGTAACAATAACACATTTACTAATCCAGGTAGAACGAGTCTGAATCACAGAGCTCTATAAGCATTTAGAAGCCTTCTCCTCATTTCCATCTGATTTCCTCCCAAAACCTAACAACCAAGAGAAGAGGGGCATGAGGTGCTAAATGCAATGGATTAAAAAAAAAAACACACACAACTCGGTTTTAAATGGGAGTTGTAGCAAATAGTCTTAAAACATACGATGAGTAGGTGATTTCTAAGACATGAAAACTTTCATATAGTATTATAATAATAAAACTTTTAGTGTAGTTAATACAACCACACAGGAATATATCAGTTCTAGTGTTTCTAATTCAATGAAGCATCAACAATACCTTACAGACACAGCTCTGAAGTAGGCATTAAAGAGCTGAATTCTAACCATATATGATTTTTTCCTGACAATTTGACGTTTGGGCTTTAATGCCTTTTTTTCTAAAGAAAGAAAAGACTTTTCTAAAAGTAATCTGAAGATAAACCAAAGGGACAAAGGTACAGTACTGATTATTTAAGTATTATTGATCTTAATAACTAACATAGCTGATATAAATTATCCTTGATATGTGGTACAAGAAAATAAGTTTAAAAATCTAATAATTTAAGAAATCAATCTCGAAACTTTCAGTTTATTCAAGCATAAAAAGCACAACAATAATATAAGAAAATTTAGTGAATAGTCCAACAAGTTTAAGTCTATTCCATATATATATATATATGTATATATATACACACATATATATATATGGAATAGATATATATATATATGGAATAGATATGTATGGAATAGATTATATATATGGAATAGATATATATATATGGAATAATTTAAAGGTGACAGTCATATATATATGACTGTCCAGCCATTGCTAATGCAATCAGAACAGTTTGTGTGACATTGATGTAACCTGACAGCCAAGGAGAGTGGACTGGAATGCACACATGCAAACAATGACAGCTTCACTGTACTAGTCAATGGGGGGTGGTAGATGCCATTGAATGAGCATGTGTATTGTGCAGCTGTTGCATTCAAAATGACAGAGTGAGTAGACCAACACATCTGCATCAAAATTGTGTTAAGCTTGAACATTCCTCTGCAGGAACTAGTTGGATGATTTAGAAGGCCATGGGTTTGGGCAATTGGTGATTGGCCCCTTCATCATCATGATGTGCCTAGTCACGTATCACATCTGGTGCAGTTTTTGGCAGAACATCAAATCACCCAAGTGACTCAGCCCCCTACCCAAAGCCCAGGTTTGGCACTCTGAGATTTCTGGCTTTTCCAAAAACTAAAATCGCTTTTGAAAGGAAAGAAATTTCAGACCATTGATAAGATTCAGGAATATATGATGGGGCAGCTGTTGGCGATTGGAAAACTGTGTGAGGTCCCAAGTTGCCTACTTTGAAGAGCACTAAGGCATCATTATCCTATGTACCATGATTCTTGGATCTTGTATCTTTTTCAATAAATGTCCCTTTAGCTGATTGCATGGCTGGATACTTTCTGGACAAACCTATTTTGTCCATATATGTGTGTGTGTGTGTGTGTGTGTATCATTATATATATACTTATATATATAATATACTTATACTTATATATATAATATACTTATACTTATATATATAATGAGATAGCAAAATAGAAATGTTTGGTTTTAATCAAAAAAGTTAGAGGCAGAAAAAAACTAACATTTGGTGAGTACCAGTCACTGATTGTATATGATTTATATGTATTAAGTTGTTTGAACTTCATATTAAACTTGTGGGTTAAGTGAATATATTTATGAGAAGATAAAGGTCAAAATGTATTTTTGCTCAGAGGCATGTAGCTAGTAAGTAGAAGAACCAGGTTTTTGAACCCAGAATTAATGACTTTTGAAAATTTCAGTTTCATCTAAGACCTCAATAATTCTTAAAATTATTCATTATATTCATTAAAATATCTAAATCTTATTTACTTAATTATTAGAATACTTTTATTTGGAAGATCAAGTTTTATTTTTTAAGTAATGGGGAGATGCAAAGTCTTAAGATGTGAGAGTGTATGGTGGAAATATTTAATAAATATAGATGCTTTTGTTTTTGATAAAGATCTGTTAGGCATTGTTTAGCCATAATGTATACTTAAATATTTTATTCTTTCTTTAGGACTCAAATTGACCAATACTTAGCTCTACCTCTAGGTATGGTATTATTTGTTTAATATTTGATTAACAATATTTGAGGATTTTTCACTGTAAGAATGATAACTCACTGGGATAACTCATATCTAGTCTTTCAAGCTGAGAAAAAAATAAAGATATGAAATATGATGGGGGATTCGCAAAAACCTGGAATTACCTTCTGGAGTGTGATCCTCTTGTAATACAGGCTTCGCCTGCTAGATGAATATTCTAGAAACCCATCTGTATCAGTGTACCAGCTAGCATTGTTGTTAGAGGCTGTGTTTGGCTTCAGCGAATTTTTTTGAAGACTCTTTCAATACATTTGCCCATTTCACGATGGGTCTGCCCATACCACACTGAGTGTTCAACAGTTTTTGACCAAAAACAGCATGACCCCTGCCCCCCCTTCCTATTCACCCAATCTTGCCCCAGCAACTCTTTTTGTTTCCCCAATGAAAAAAAGTCCTTAAAGGGAAACATTTTGCTAATGTGGAAGAGATGAAACAAAAAAAAAACAGCAGAAAGGCGTGAAAATCGACTAGTGCAAAAACTGTTTTGAGCAGTGGAAAAATGTCTCTGGGTGTATTGCATCAAAAGGAGAGTATTTTAAAGAAGACTGAAGTTTAAACATATAAGAATACATACACAAATTTTATAAACAAATTATGGCCCCCCCTTGTACATTTAAAGCCCTATAATAAAAATAAGGTGATTAAGAGTTCATTTTAACTGAGCAGCTAACATTATTAACATCATGATGGCCTGAGGAAAGACTCCACTCTTGTTCTACCTACTCTAGAAACTTAAACTGTTTAAAAAATGTCCAGTCCTGCATCAATGCCAGGATATACATCTGGACTTCCAGATAACCCTTTGATTACACCCCGAAGGACTCACCTATACAGCCATATTACATCTATTGTTCAGACTACTGAAAGTGACCAGAACTTCTAGCGCCCATCTTCTGGACCACCTGGCATCCATCATCCTGACTGCCTGACATCTGACTGATAACCATCCTGGACCAGTCATAAGGCTAAGAATGCAGGACTTAACAATTCTTAAGACTACACTTTTTATGCTAAGAACTTTTAAGTTTTCTTTCTTCTTTGAACACTTCCGGGTTTTTGCCTAGCTGTGTTCTCAGTTGGCAAACTCTAAGACCCTTGAATAAATCTTTATCATTTATTTCTAACCAAAGTCTCCAACCTCCTTTGAATTCATCCAACAAAGCACAATTATGGTGCCTGACACTCTCTACAACTTGAAAATTAAATTGTTTTACTCTGCCTTGAATTCCATCTGATGTGCTACTAGAAAACTTATAAAACGTGTTAAGAGGAACACAAAAGTTAATATGACAACCAGAAAATACATTTCTTAGATTCAATTTGGTGTCACTTCCTGCTCTCCATGAATTGGAGTAAGAAGAGCCCTCTGTGCTCCCTGTTCATCTAAGTCTGCCAAGCAATTAGCATCTCTTAACATTTTCAGGCAGCTGCCTAATGAAATGCTTATTTCTCCAGAAAGTCATTTTGCATATTAAGCTTTGTCTGAATCTCTGAAACAAAGGTATTTTCAGTCCAAGAGACACTCTGACATCACCAAAACAAATGTTCAGATATTTAAAAACCCTTTCAAAGTTTACATTAGGCCCATTTATATAACATAAGTTAAGATAAGGTGATCATTGAAAAACAAAGGAGCATCTACAAAGATTCTTTCCACTCTCAAAATATCTTTATTCTGTAGTTTTTCCATCATATTATCAATTCCCACGTATATTTCTTCATTTGCTTTCTAAAATTGTTTCTTAGAGGAAAATCAGAAAAGTGAAAAGCATGTAAATGGGGGGGGGGGTGCTATTTAAGCTCTTCCCAGCTGTTCTCATCTCAGTCTTTTTTATAGCTAGTAGATCTTTGCCTTGTTCTTTAGTCTTGTGGAAGATGAACAGATTTCTGCCCACTCTTACAAACAATTCTTTTCTAAGTATTTAGAGTTTCATTTTCAGAACACAAGTTCAATTCTCTTATCTTTTTACTTATGCATGCCAGTCTAGAAAGGTTTGAAGCTTACCTATAAGAAAATGCAAGTCTCTAATAGGAAGATTCAGCATTCTGACTCTTCTGCCTTGACCACGTGGAGAATTAAGCTAAAAGCTTTGGGGTTAACCTCTTTTCATTAGTTACATATGCATGTGCAAATTTTTTTGCAGTATTTGGCAAGGATGGAAATTTCTTGGAGGTTAGGGAAGAATTGTTCAGTATAGTGATTGTCAGGATGTATTAAGGTTGTAGAGAGCAAGCCTTGACAACTGATAACACACTGGAGTTATCGTCAAGGCCCAGAACCTGAAATAAACTTATCTTTAGAAAAGGTTAAAAAGACAGAACTATTCTTGGTGTCAGTACAAGAGCAATAAGATGTACCTAGGATCAGAGAAAAGAAATCTGTTTCATAGTCTGTCCTATAATCAGACTACGCCACTTTTGGAGTTCGATGGGACATTTTCCCAATTTCTCACCTGTTCAAAGATACCAATCATGTCATGAACACAGGGCCAAGCAAAGTGAATTGTGTTGCAGCTTCTAACTCAGACTTTTATAACTGTTTTACCTCAAAAGCAAACAGACCTCAAGGGAAACCAAGAACCTTAAGAGGCAGAGAGAGAGAAAATCAGGAAATGGATCAAGATTGAATACCAGTATTTTCGGTTCCAAGCCCAGTGATGCTCGTGCCAGGTTTAAGTAACAGAAGAAAATGAATAGAAATCCTAGATTTTAATGTAAATAAATAAATAAATAAATAAACTAGAGACTAATCCATGTTCTCTTGTTTGAATGCATTTATCAGAAAGAAATGATTATATATATACATATATATAAAGTTATATGTATATATATGAAGTCACATATACACACATATATATGTATGTACTCATCATTAATTTATTCTGATGAGTGGTGAGCAAGCAAGGACTGATGAAGCATTTTCTCTTGCAGCGAGGCCTCAAGATTCATACAAGCTCTAGCAAGTGCAATGACTGATGAGCAAGCACTGAGTGATGACAGATTTTTTTCTCACCAAAATGTGACAAGTACCAGGCTTGACAAGTTCTGAAGCCAACAAGTACTGAGAGAACACTGTATATCAACACACACACACACACACACACACACACAAATCAATTGTCTTTATTTTGTCCTTTGTAAATGAACTAAGAACTTTAGAAATTCTTTAAGTTCTTACACTTTTTTGTTACCACACAAAACTTGACGTACAATTTTCTCAAAATGTCTCAGCTACAAATTTTCTTGGGCTCTATCGATCTGCATTGAATAGAACATTCCCAAGTGGCAGTAGTCTTTCCAGTGGCTCAACTCAGGTTCTTAAGAAGGAAACAAATTCCAAGATCTGAGAAAGTTCTATAGTATGATGGAGTACAAGAAGAATGCTACTCCCTGCTTTAGCTAAAAGTGATCATTGACTTGGAGTGAATCATATTTGTTCAGTTTCACTACTGTGACTTCCATTTTAAAGCTTAAGAAAATTAGAAAAATTGTGCTGCTATGAACATTGGGGTGCATAGGTTCTTTTGGATTGGTGTTTTAGGGTTATTAGGGTTATCGGGAAGCCATATCATTATCCAGTGATAATGTGGGCAGTGGTATTGCTGGGTCAAAAGGCAGGTCCATTTTTAGTTTTCTGAGAAAATTCCATACTATTTTCCACAGTGGTTGTACCAGTCTGAAATCCCACCAATAATGGATTAGGGTCCCCTCTTCTCCACATCCTCTCCAGCACTTGTTGTTTGTTGTTTTTTTTCTGTGATGGCCATTCTGAACTGTGTAAGGTGGTATCTCATTGTGGTTTTAATTTGCATTTCTCTGATAGCTAGCGATACTGAGCATCTTTTCATGTGTCTCTGGATCCTCTGCATGTCCTCCCTGGAGAAATGTCTTTTCAAATCCTTTGCCCACTTTTTAATTGGGTTGCCTGCCGTCTTGGAGTGGAGTCATGTAAGTTCTTTGTATATGTTGGAGATTACAATAGCCAAGAGCTGGAAGCAAGCTAGATGCCAGTCAGTAAATGAATGGATCAAAAAATTATGGTACATATACACAAGGAATTCTATGCAGCAGAAAGAAAGAAGGAACTACTACCCTTTGCAACAGCATGGGTGGAACTGGAAAGCATTATGCTCAGAGAAATAAGCCAGGTAGTGAAAGACAAATAACATATGATCTCACCTTTAACAGGAAGCTAGCAACAAAACAAACAAGCAAGCAAAATAAAAACAAAGACACTGAAATAGAGAACAGGGGGAGAGTGACTAGAGGGGAGAGGGGAGGGAATTTCAGGGGGGAAAGGGGAAGGATTTATAGGAACCAGTATAAAGGACACATGGACAACAACTAAGGGGGGTGGAAATGGGAGGGAGGTGGGGAGCACTGGGTGGGGTGGGCTGGGATTGGAGTAAAAGACAGAAAACTGTACTTGAACAATAATTAAATTTAAAAAATTGTTAAAAATTAGAAAAAGAACTAACTGGCATATATACACCACCATGTTATACAAAATACTGTGCCATGAATAAATGAATTTCTCCTCCATCTCCAAAATAAAACATTATGAAAACCACATGCTGATATAAACCTGTCACATGTCTCAATTTTTCTGCATATTCATACAGGTTTTCTTAGTAAATATTTTATACAGTGTAGAAAAAGTAACAATTATTAGATAATTTTGACATGTCAAAAACTAAAGGGGGTCTTGTCTATGTATGTATTTAATTTCCATAATTAGTAAGCCATTAAGAATATATATTAGAGCCCTGGCTGGTGTAGCTCAGTGGATTGAGCGCGGGCCTTCGAACCACACAATCGCAGTTCAATTCCTAATCAGGGCACATGCCTGGGTTGCAGGCCAGTTCCCAGCAGGGGACTTACAAGAGGCAACCATACATTGATACTTCTCTCCTTTCCCTCCCTTCCTCTCTAAAGATAAATAAATAAAATCTTTTTAAAAAAGAATATATATTAGATCTAATTTATTCTTTTACCATAGCACTGAATAACATCCCATGTATCTTATATTCATTAACTGAAGTACACCTGTTGGTGCCAAAGATACCATTGATTTTGGCCAATCCATCAACTAAGCAGTCTCTGAAGTCAAATAATGAGTCACAGTGGTTAACAGTAATCAGATAATTTAGTCAAAATGGTCTATCTGAAGCATAAAAAAAGCTCAAAGAAGGAGGAAAATACAAGGCGTAAGAGAAATTATCTAGGAAGGACCCAGCATTTCATACTCTAAAATATTTTATTATTAATTAGAATTTCTAATATAGTTTTGGAGAAAATGGACATATGGCAAGTAAAGGGTTCTTTTTCAAGAAAGATGTTCATACAGAAATATTTAAATATGAGAAGACAAGAGTTTCTGGCATTCATTTCAAAATAACCTAGTGGCAGCATTCTGAGAAGGGCTGCTAGTAAGATGTATAGATAAGATGATAATGTAATTCACTGTCCAAATTGAAACACCTTTGAAGAAGTAAAGGTAAGACAAATAGCAGTCATACATTGATTTAAACTAAAATGTGATGAATCTAAGTTTAGTGCAAATGAGATACGGCAAGAATTAAAAATGGTGGAACCTGAGTTATGGAAACATGGAAGTTCACTATACTATGCCTTTAAATTTGCATATGTTTTGAAATTTTCCATAATAAAAGTTCTGTAGCATAAAGACCATTACATATCTGGCATTAAAGGCATTATGACTCTGGTTAAACCCTTTTCTGCATTGAGTGGATTAGACTCCATGTGATGACAAAGGTTAAAATTCTGAAATCTGACAGCAAGAAAAGTTGACATTGACTTGATTAAAATGAAAATAAATATGGGATATGAAGAGAAGGATAGAAGGGCCTATTCAGTCATTGTATTTGTAGAAGATTTTATTGGCAGCCTCAAAAAGATAAATGAGTAATAGTTAAATTAGTGTTCTACATGAAGGCATTGCTAACATGAGCCTAGGGAAAAGAAAAGAAATAAAAGACAGTTTGCCATTCTAAGGACTCTTCTCTCCCTGAGTAAACAATAGTGCTGTGAACCTAGTAAGTGTGGGGCAAGTCGCATTGATGGTATAAGGCATAAGCATCAGTTAAAATGCTTCTATGTACAAGCTATAAAAACCAACCCAAGAAGTGCAGGAAGAAACCTTATGGGTTTCCTCAACCAGACATCATCAAGATGGATCATTGCTTCTTTTTTCCATCTTAGGGTGATCTGTATTGATTGTAGTGGCCAAAAGAATCCAAATTCATAAGACTATGGCCATGGTCCATTTTTCTCCAGGTACAACCATAAGTATCATTAATTAGACTTGGCAGTCTTACCACTTCTTACATTATAGCTAATTCTTGCATCTATTACTCATTCATATATGTTATATTTTTTTAGTCCTGGAGAGAATGTTACAGAGTGATAGTCTAAGAAAAATACTGTTGGGAAAAGCAAATATATATAAAGTTTTTTCCTGAACCTATGGTCTTTCCACATGTGAAAATAGGATACATACTCAAAATACAACCAAATAAATAGATCATGTAAATGATGATCATTCATGGTTTATTATTTAATCAGCACACAAGCCTATAATATATTAGATATAAGGCATGTGATATTATTATCCTCATCATTTTACTATGGAGAATTTGAGACACAGAAAGGTTAGTAACTTGTTAAGGTCATTCAACTGGCAAGTTGCAAATCAAGGATTTGAACACAATTATCCTGACTCTGTCTGTGCTTTTAATGCTCAAAGTCTGTCTTGCAAGGAAGCATTTTCAAATCAGTAGTCATGACAAGCTGTACCATAAGCCATCCAAGATTAGAGAGACTGGGTGCTATACTTACATTGACCATATGTTGCCTTCCAACAAATGTGCAACTTCTTCCTTAGTTTAAAAAAAGTGGGGGCGTGGGGAATGGTCCAGGTTTAAATTCTCTAAGAAGTCTGGATGGGTCACCAACCCCAGATAGTATATTTATGTTAGTCTAAAACAAAGATTAACAAACTATGGCCAAGGAATGTCAAATATTTTCAGCAAATCACCAGAAGCTAGGAGAGAGGCATGGAACAGATTTTCCTTCACATCCCACAGAAAGAAATTGCCTTGACAAGACCTTGATTTCAGACTTCTAGCTTCCAAGCTGTGAGACAATACATTGCTGTCATTTGAGCCACTCAACCCTAGGAACCTAACACAGAGTTGCTGCAGCAAACTTCACTCATAAGATGAGTAGGCTGAGGACAAGAGTCCACATACTGAACATGACCCAACACAGATGGGAACATTGTACCAACCAAAGTCACTGGGGATATATTAATCCACTGAGCTGACCAAACCTAAAATTGTGCCTTTGGATTTCTTTCCTAGTGTAATAAATCTTCTAATTGCTTAAGCAAGTTTGCATAGTGCCCTCTATTACTTGCAATTAAAAGCATCAATAATGACATACCCAACCCTGTATTTTCCCAAACAATCCTAATTTCAAGTATTGTATTTCACTATCCATATAAGTATAGTCAAAATTATTAGTGATTACTTTCTTCTCTTTGGTTCAAAAAATAAGATGACTAGCAATACTGGTGATGGGAAGTAGGGAAAAATGAAGATAAGGAGTTTTTAGGGTCCAAGGGCAAAGCAGTGATGCACGCAGAACCCCAGAGTGAGCAGCCAGGTTGACAAATGGTTGGTGCAGACACAATCCAGGCTTCAGTTCTGAGACATGATAAAGCAGAGCAGCAAATTTTGAAGAGAGTTGAATTGTTACCAAAATCGGTTAAGATTTCACTAGTGAAAGGCAACTTCATTCCTTAATATTTATATAAAGGCCAAAGCATTTTTAAATTAACAATTAAAAATACACAGTCACTTTAACTAAACAACATAAACTGGCAAGATTTTAAATGCAAACATTAAGGGAAGACCTGTGCACATTTTACAATACACATTTGCATATATGCTGAGGGATAGGGAACAATAAGCTTCGGGCAGTGACAAGACAATCATCTAGAGAAAAAAATATCAACAACAACCAAAAGAATAAATACACAAATGGGTTGTGGCCAGACAATCCATAAAATTAACACTCGGACTCATAACCTTCAGCAATATGCCCAGGAAGATGTATTTATTATTAACTATAATAAACAGCCCAAGAAGCCAGGGTGCTTTGTCAGACATGCAGGAAGCCATATCGTTATCCAATGATAATGTGGGCAGCTAAATAATAACTTCTATAACTTCAATAACAGCCCAATACAGCCAGGACTTGATTAATAACTGACACCTTCCTTAATATTTGTTCCTGTTTCCAACTTAGGACCAATCAGAGAAATTTAAATATGGCTGCCTAACCAATCACCCAGAGTCCCTTTTTTCTAGTGAGCCTGCCTACAGCTTCTCCATGCCAGCAGCCTCCAATCAGGGCATACCAGAGCCTTATTTTCCACTATAAAGCTTTCCTGCTCTTCTGCCTGTCTTTGTGTTCCTGCCAAAACACCAGCGATGGTGGCTGACTCCCTTGCTACAAAGAAACACAGAATAAATAGACTTTGCTCCTCTCATTTGGTTGATTTTCATTTATTTTTAAATGATTTTATTTATTTCATTTTAGAGAGGGAAAGGGAGGGAGAAAGTGAGGAAGAAAAACATCTATGTGTAGTTGCCTTTGGAGCGCCCCCTGCTGGGGACCTGGGCCGCAGCCCTGCCCTGACTGAGAATCCAACCAGCGACCTTTTGGTTCACAACCCAGTGCCCAATACACTGAGCCACACCAGCCAGAGCTGATTTTGACTTATTTCCACACAAATACGTTTTATATGAAGAAATTTCCTGCAGCCTCCAAAACTCCATAAATCAATGATTTTCATAATTGTAGTTTTAGTGGGAAGTCAAGATTCCAAATTAATATTTGTAGAGTTTTCAGAAATGATACAGCCTTTACTTCTATTCACTACCCACCCCAGATGCACAGAATCATATAAGAGGCCAGACCAGTATCGATGGTGGTTTAATCACACCCTTCAGGTGTACTGAGGAGAGAATGTTTGAGAAACATTAAGCACTATCTTTAGCTGAAGGATGAGGTATCTCTTAAACTCATCTGAAACCACTCTAAAAAAAAAAACACTTAATACCCAAGATGTGGGCAATAATCTTATTTATAAGTTGACACTACTCAATTATGATTCAGAGTTCATGGTACAAGAAATGAAATAAAGAGAAAGACTTCTTTTTATTTTTATTTAGATTCTTTAGAAATGTTCACATTTCTTCTTTTTTAAAATATTTTTTGGTTTAGATTTATTTAATTATTTTTCAAGTAGTTTTCTGTCTTATATATATATTCCCAGTCCTGCCCACCCCTCCCCCCAGTGCTCCCCACCTCCGTCCCATTTCCGACCCCCACCTTAGTTATTGTCCATGTGTCCTTTATACTTGTTCCTGTGAATCCGTCCCCTTTTCCCCTGTGATTCTCTCTCCTCTCCCCTCTGGTCCCTGTCAGCCTGTTCTGTATTTCAATGTCTTTGGTCATATTTTGCTTGCTTGTTTGTTTTGTTGTTTAGGTTCCTGATAAACATGAGATCATATGGTATTTGTCTTTCACCCTCTGGCTTATTTCACTCAGCATAATGCTTTCCAGTTCCATTCATGATGTCACAAAGGGTAGGAGCTCCTTTCTTTCTGCTGCATAGAATTCCATTGTGTAAATGTACCACAGTTTTTTTTGATCCATTCGTTTACTGATGTGCATCTAGGTTGCTTCCAACTCTTGGCTGTTGTAAGTTGTGCTGCTATGAACATCAGGGTGCATAGGTTCTTTTGGACTGGTCTTTCAGGGTTCTTAGGATATACTCCTAACAGTGGAATTGCTGGGTCAAAAGGCATGTTCATTTTTTGTTTTCTGAGAAAATTCCATACTGTTTTCCATAATGGCTGTACCAGTCTTCAATCCCACCAACTGTGAACTAGGGTCCCCTTTTCCCCACAACCTCTCCAACATTTGTTTGTTGCTTTGTTTATGATGGCCATTCTGACCGATGTAAAGTGGTACCTCATTATGGTTTTAGTTTGCATCTCTCTGATAACTAGTGATATTGAGCATCTTTTCATGTTTCTCTGAATCCTCAGTATGTCCTCCTTGGAAAAGTGTCTGTTCAAGTCCTTTGCCCCAAATGTCCACATTTCTTCTAACCCCACACAACTCAGCAAGCATTCCTATACACTATAACTACCTGCTTGAAGAGATAGCAATATCTCGTACTGACTTAACTTCATAAGGCACTGACCTAACAAGCTGCTAAAACACTAAACTTATCAAAAAATTCATGGAGAATTGAGATTTGATGGAGAATTTAGCACTTCCTATCCATTTCTGTTCACCAGACTCTTAGCTGCTTATGCTGAATTACTCAGTTGATCCTTTATTTCTATAAAGAATTACCAACCTAATCTTCTTTAAATGCCATTTTCATGCTTTCTGTCATCTCCAGTGTCTCCCTATTGTTTTTCTACATCATACCTAAACACCTCATCCTCAATTTTTTTCTGTGGTGTTATATCTCAGTTCTTTATTTTTTTTTACTCCAACCAAATCAATTTAGTGGCTGATCTAAATAACATATGTATTTTATGTGAACTCTTTTTTATACTAAAAATATGGGTTTTCTATTCAAATTTATATATAACATCTCTAAGGCTTAGTTAAAACTCTTGTGCTTCTAGGAGACCTTCTGCTATATTGCTATATGGCCGTCCAATTTAGATCTCTCTGTCTCTGTCTCTCTGTCTTGTGTCTCTGCTTCTCTCTCTCTCATACACACACACACACACACACCCATGATGTGCATAATACATTTTCCAAATGCTTTCTGCCTTTAATTTTTTTGTCCAGTGTTTATGTTTTGCTTTAATCTCCATGCTGGATTGGAAACTCCTCATGGGCAGGGATCTAGCTTTTTCCTTTTGAGTTTTCCTCAATCCTCAGTCCTTAGCACCACACAAATACAAAATTTTTTAATGTACGCTGTCTGACTCATATGTGCTTTCTTTCATTCGAGTGTATTAAACTCATCAGCAGCTGTTTAAGCTTGCTGATTTGGAAAGCTTCTCCAATGTATACAATAAATGAGTGATGCCTTTCATGTCGAATGAATAACTGCTCCCACTTTAAAATTCTAAAGAGCAGCATAAAAATAGCATATGACAAGGCTGTCCATCTGGAAGTAGCATTCTGTGCATTATAAAGTGAGAAGACACCAAATCCTGAAGAGAACTCAAATTGGAGAGACCAGCGAAGTGTTTTGCCAACAGGAAAAGAAGATGATTGCTTTGCTCAAACTGTGCCATGTTGCCAAGTATAGGAATCCAGCTGTTGTATGATACTTATATTCATTGCACTTAACTATAAGTGCATTATGCACCATTTTCCTTTAATTACTCAGATTAGCTGGGTAGGTGTAGGTGATGCACTGAGGTCTGAGCATAATCAAAATGAGCTACTGTGATAAAATAAAAAGGAAAATATTTTTCTAGTCAATGGAAGAAAAAGTATGTTCATGTGAAAAAATAAGATCTTGTCGCTGCAACAATCTAATTAGTGTTAAATTCAGTTTAGTTATCTAGGATTGAGAGTCTTCCAATTATGGTGAAGTGATTTTGTAGAAGAAATCTATACCAATTTTTATAACTCTTAATTACTTTTCTATTTTGTGCCTTTATATTCAGGGCATTCCAATGATCATGTTTATCTTTTGCAAACATGCTTGCATACCTTTTCCTCAGATCTCTAAAAATCTTTCAGTTCCCTGAATTTTGACATCAGAATTCCTGTCCAGATTTTTCAAGTCCTTTATCAAATTCTTTGGCCCTCCCTAAAACACCTCAGTCCTTATATGAGATTCTCATCCAATTTTCTCTGAGTACTTTTAAGATCGTTCACAAGATGTTACATATTCTCAAAGTGGACGCTGTTCTGTCCATGATATCTGGAAATAACTTTTTTATCTCTTCCTGGAAGCCTTCACTGAGTTTTTTACTCGGTTCAATATCCTAATTTACCAGCATGTCTGCTTATGTGCAGACACACATTTCTTAACTGTATTTAACATCTGTGTACATGCACATGTGTTGTATTTATCAAAGTTGGAATATACTTAGTTTCTTTTTGATGCCCATTAATTATTATTTTAATGAAAATAAAGGGCAAATTATATAATCCTGATGTTGTGTCAAACTTTTTAGCACCTAACATAATGCTTTGTCCAAAATACATATTAATGATTCCAGTGATTAATATAAGGTAATGAACTTCCATTGTTATCTTTCTCCCATTTCCTCTCATTCAAACTTTATACATTTTTATAAGCACATAACTCCTGTCAAAACCCCAATTTTGACTCCCTTCAGATGTCTCAGGAATATTGTTCTATCCCTACCAATCATCATTTGAAAATATTTAAATCTATATTGAAGGTTATTATTCATGTTCTGCTTGTTTATTTTGTTTTTTAGATTAAATTATTGCTAGGTATGTATTTATCACTATTTTATGGTTCATATTTTTTATCTTTGGTTTTTCTTCTTGGTCTTAAAAAAGACCCTTTAACATTTCATATAACTCTGATTTTGTTGGTGATAAACATCTTTAGCTTTTTCTTGTCTAGGAAACTCTTTATATGTCCTTCTATTCTAAATGATATTTTTTCTGGGTAGAGTAATCTTGGTTGTAGGCCCTTGTTTCTCATCACTTTGAGTATTTCTCACCAATCCCTTTTGGCCTGCAGAGTTTCTGTTGAGAAATCAGCTGAGAGTCTTAAGGGAATTCCTTTGTAGGTAATTATCTCTTTTTTCTCTTGTTGCTTTTAAGATTATCTCTTTATCTTTAAACTTTTGCATTTTAATTATGATGTATTTTAGTGTGGGCCTCTGTGGGTTCATCTCATGGGGGACTCTCTGTGCTTCTTGGAATTGTATGTCTATTTCCTTCACCAGGTTCGAAGAATTTTCTGTCATTGTTTTTCAAAACATTTTAAATTTCATGCTCTCTCTCTCCTCCTTCCAGAACGCCCATGACGTAAATGTTGCTGTATTTGAATTTGTTGCAGGTTCTCCTTACAATATCTTCATTTTTTTTTCTGATTGGGTGTTTCTAGCTTCCTTAAAATCTAAATCACTGTTTTGATTCTCAGGTCATCTACTCCACTCTTGATTCCCTATAAATTATTCTTCGTTACAGTTACTATATTCTTCATTTATGACTAGTTCTTTTTTATAGTTTGCATGTCTTTTTTTATGCCATTGAAGTTCTAAGTTTATCTATTCTTATCCTACATTCATTGAGCATCCTTATATCCAGTCCTTGAAACTCTGCATCTCGTGTATTGTTTGTCTTCATTTTGTTTAGTTCTTTCTCCAAAGTTTTGTTCTGTTCTTTTATTTGGGACATGTTTCTTTGTCTCCTTATTCTGGCATTCTCCCTTATTTTGGTAGTGTTTGTTTCTATGTGTTAGATAGAACTGTTATGTTCCCTGGGCTTACTAAAGCAGCCGAATGTAGCAGGTATCCTGTACTGTCCAGTAACAGAGCCTCCCCATTCACCCCAGTTGGACTCTCCAGTTATTCCACTCTTCTATGTGGTCCGTATACACCCTCCTGTTGTAGTTGAGCCTTGATTGCTATTGGCACATCAGTGGGAGGGACACACTTTCTGAACTACCAGCTGCAAAACTAGCTGCAACCACTATACAGGATATGCTATTCAGAGGCTCACTCCACAGAGCAGAAACTATTTTGGTGCAGCTCTGCTGCCTGTTGAGTCTGTCCCTTGAATGTGTCCCCTGTGAAGGTGTTTGGGTGGTGCTTCCATGTGGTCTGCAGTTGTCCACCAGGGGTGCAGGGTCTGTGGTCTTCCTGGAGGTACGGGCCAAGGTCAGTTACTATCTGTGTTCTGCTAAAGACACCCCAGCATGAACTACAGAGAGATCTGGCAAATGGCTGCAACTTGTGCTGAGCTTAGAGGTGCCCAGGTGAAGCGAAGCTGTGAACCAAGGCCAGCTACTACTAGTGTTGGGCCTGAGGCCACTTAGCAAGAGGTATGGGAAACACTGAGTTCAGATGCTACCTGTCTGAGAGAGGTTCAGAAAAATATGAAGCATGAGCCAAGACAGGTCATTCATTTCAAAAAGACACTGAAAACAATTTGTTTGAGCATGAATGTCAGTGGGCATTATCGCAGAGAATCACCAGGACAGGGTTAAAGGTATTAGCCAGGTTGATGGAGACCCAGAGATGGTTCCTGTCTGCCAGCTCTGCTAGTAAAGGAATCAGAAAAGGCACCGTGACCTCTGCCAACACCTATGTCTAGAATAAATTTGCCCCTTCATCTCTCGCCCTGATGCCAGACTATTCAGTCCCTTTATGTCCCTAGTGACTTTCAAGTGGCTATTCCAAGGTTGGAAGTCAAAGGGAGTGTATCCAAACAAATCTGTGCGTGGATTTGTTTCTTTTAAGAGAAACTTCTGGGGCTCCAAAAGCTCTCCATCTCACTCAGCCACAATCCCTGATAGTTTTTATAGCCAGAAGATACAGGCACTTCTCTTCCTGGCACTGGAACCTTGGATTGTGGGGCTAGGACCCCTTGCTTCTCAAGGCAGACCTCCATAGCTGAAAGAACCCTCAAATTCTTATTCACCACCACATGGCTGCATGACCAATCCATTCCAAATCTCCACCTTTCCTACCAGTCTCAATGTGGCTTCTTTATAACCCTAGTTTCAGGGCTTCCATTCATCTAAATTCAGGTGGTTCTAAAATGATGGCTGGTCTATAACTAAGTTGTATTTTTGATGTTGTTATGGGAAAATGTGAGTACTACATTTACCTGCACCATCATTTTGACCAGAAGCCTACAATTTTTGTTAATTATTATAATGGCCATATGGCACTAAAATGGTTTTACTGTGTATTGTGGACAACACAGTAGCACTTCAGTAAACTCTGTTCATCTTCCACCACACTTTGATTCCTTTGAACTTTCGAGTTGCTTAAATTTATAGCTTTTGCCTAACAATATCTCCTGTACTGTCTTGTAAATGTAATCACTTGCACTGTCTTAAGCTAACCAACATTTCTGAGAACCTTATCTTTAGATTCACTGTAGGGCTTCTCCCAGAGAAGTCAGTATGTTAATCTAGGATCTGTGAATAACATTGCTTTTCAAGAAATAGGATGAGATAGTAGAGTAAATACGTATAATAAGATCTACAAAATTATGATTACCTTAAGTGATTATTTTATCTTTCCAATGACTTTTATATAAGAGAGAAAAATGTTTTATTTTTTTTAATTGGACTAGTTTTAAGTAATTCTCTCTTTCAGGAGACAATGACCTACATGACATCAAATATGAAGGGAATAACATAGCTAGTTAATCATTCACTGAGGATTCAAGTGGTTCAGAATCAATCAATATACTCCCTTATGAAGGGAAATACTTAACAAGTAGGGACAGGAATATGGTCTAGGCAATACATAACTTGTCTGTGTCCTATGCCTCTAAGCAAGAAATTAAATAAAGCTCTTAAGTTCCCTGAGCTTCCTGAAGGTAAGTATGAAGCTCTCGCTTTTCCTCTTCCTCTCTCACTCTCCCTTGATGTATATATTAAACATTCAGTTTTTCCAACTCAGAAAGAAGTAAAGTAGTAATGCAGTATTTCAAAACATCTCTACATTGAATGCCAATTTTGTAATAGACAAAATATGCCAAAAGCAACTGGCATGTTATCACTCCTTTTATTTTATAGAACCACATATTTTTGTGTGTTCTCTGTCTTTTTAAAAGCTGTTCCTTTGAGTTACCTGAAATATTGGAGAAAGCCCTAAAGTTTCAAGCCCCTTTTATTTAATATAAGATTGTACAACAAAAATGATTCCATAAATAGGAATGATTTTTTTAAACACTAATGTTGGAAGTTTTAAAATAGAATTCTGGAGTGTAATGTTTCAAAAGGGCCATACACCATCCTAGAGAGAGAGCAATATGAATTTGGGGAAAGCCATATGGCTTACAAATTGCTTCATCGGATTCTTCACGTTTACAAAACTCAGGACGAGCAATTCCAATTGGCTCAACAAGTTTGGGCAATTACTGTACAGATTCAGGAACAGTGAAGAAAGTTCAGTTCAATTCCTGCAAGCAGTAGTCCAAATGAGAACTGCAAGCAAAGCAATGAGTAGTGATTCTTTCCCCCCAGTTCTTAACGTTCTAGAAAGGGATTCAATCCTAAAGGCTGTGCTTTTAGGATCTTCCCTGAGAACAGGGACGAATACTGAGTAATGTGTAGTGATTTCAATGAATGCTGTTGTAAGTACTGTGAAGAGGAAATAGCACAAATCAGAAGGAAAAATAAAAGGGTTACTGTGAATAATAAAAGACAAATAAGGCTACAGTGCAAAATAATATTTTTATAAAATGTTAAATTGGAGAAATAATTTACTTGTTCTCTTGAGACAAAAACTTTTAAAAATAAGTCATCTGACCCTTAGAGGGCTAGAAATGTTAATGTACATGGAGATATTAAGTTATTGTTGCTGGTTTGCTGATATTGCTGTTTTTAGCTTCAAAATGGCTTTTTGGTAAGTAACAATTTTCCATTTAAAATCTGTCTGCCCTGCTGACACTCTCTGATCACATTGCTTACTCAGAGCAGGTGTTTCATGAAACCAGCTTTCAGTGTCAATAATGAAGCACCTTAGAGGGTCCATATCTCAGCACAGATGTATGTAATTTTGAAGTCTGAACTCTCTGGTGTGCTCAAATTTAGAAATTTAAAGCAAAGAGCAAATAGTTTTCTTGCGCAACGTTAATGTCCTTTTTCTTCTTCTTTAGAAAATATGTGGATTTTTATGTGTTAGAAATGGATGTTATTTTCCCTGTGTTATGGCACCATAGGAAAGATCCATGAGGCAGAGAAGCTTTTATTCTTATTACACACACACACACACATTTGGAAGCACTAAGAAATTTAAAATCCTTCACTGGTGCAGACTAAAAGATTTTCATTTTGCCTCAAGGGGAAATGTGCCAAAGTAGTGGGAAATAATTCAAGTAATTGGCAAAGAGCTGTACTCTAAGGTGTCTTTTGGTGTAATCTGATTTTGTGCCTTTTAGGGGAGCAAGTGAAATGTGGTTATGTCTGCCCCTGATGACCAATAGATTTTTAAACATTAAAGAATCTTTAAAGTAGATGATGATAAACTACAATGTCAAAAGACAACAGAATTATGACAATTTTAAGAAATAATAATAATAATAACAATGAGAAAATAATAAACTGGCTTTTAGAATGTTACCATATATTTTGTTTGTGTGTGCTAAGTTTGCACTTCTCCTTAACACTGAGAACTGAGAAGACAGTTTTGCTTAAAACCTAAATATTCCTCTGCCTACAATGTCTTAGGATTGTTGCAAAAATTCCCTAAGTGCTGTTAGTAATGAAAATTGAAAACAACCAACTCAGAATCAGCCATTTAGTGATGGGTGCCCACTGCATTATAATACAATGATCCACTTATAGAAAGCTGTAGATAAACTTGCAAGGCAGCCAAGTTTGTTTTGGCACACTCCCACTTAAGTCCCCATCAACGTCACCTCTCATTATGGCCTGTTTGCATGTCTTGGATCTTCTTCAAACAGAGGTTCAGAATCTATTAGTTTTCAATTTATTCCTCTTCTGCTACAAAAGAAAAGGCAGCTTTATGTGATGTTTCTTGATTTTGAAAGTTTCCAATTTCTTCAAAATAATTTCAGTAGTAAAATTTTAAGCATACTTTATACGAAGAACACTGAAAGATTCCTCTTTCCCTGAGACTTAAATATAAGGCAAATTTCAACTATTAATATCACTCATGTGGATAAGTAGGAAGTTTGAGTTGTCCATTCACTGCAAGACTATACGGGCACTTTGTAACAGGATGCATGAGAAGTCTCCAGGACAAGTCTACACAGGTACAGCACAGTGCATTCATGTTTGGGCTCTAGAGCAGTCTCCCAGCAGAAGACCCTACTACCTGAGGGTTCCTCAGGTATCCCAATAGTTCTCAAACTATAGTTCACATCCAAATTGCCTGAGGGCTTATTTAAAAACAGATTGCTGGGCCCCACTCTCAGAATTATTTTAATCAATAGGTTTTAGGCAAAGAAGAGTATTTGTATTTCTACACTTTTAATTGATGTTAATGCTTCTTGTCAAGGAATTACACAATAGGTCAACAGTCCCATTGTCTCAACCATTTTATTTCTTATACACCCCAACAACCTCATTTAGCTACCCTTAAAATCATACAGAAATACGCAGAAACAGGATCCAAAATGGCAGAAGAATGAGTGGAAGCTACACTAACTTCCTTCCAGGGCCAATCTGGGATTACAATTAAATTGTAGAGAAAGCATCCTAAACAATCAATTGAACACTAGCTGAAGAGAAGCCTTATACCTACGGACAGAGAGAAGAAACCACTTCAGCACAACAATACTGGTAGGGAGTGTGGGGGAGGCACAGAGAGGCTGGCTCGTCTCCCACGGATGGCCACTGAAGTTCTAGAGGGATATTTTAGTAGACGGGTGGTTCCCCCTGAAGAGTGTGGGGTCTAAACCAAGGTGGGCTTGCCAGCCTATAGCACAGGAGCCAGAGAGGAAGCTAGATAACATCCAACTGGGAGAAGCAGTGGGGTTTCTGTTTTTCAGGGAGAGATGGCTGGAGATGCAGAGAGACTCTTAAAGAGCCAATGCACAAAATTCAGTTTGTATCCATTCACCCTGTGTTCCAGCAGAGGGAGGACTGAGTGGACTAGAGATGCATGAGAATCTGGGGCTGGTGACTCTGGGGAAAGAGCTGAAGGGACATCCTGTGCTAACTCATCTCCATACTGCAGGAGCCATTTTTCTCCTGTAGCCTAACAGAAAGCCTGCAAGAAGAGATTGATCTCTGGGAGCTCTAACAGTATAGCTGACCCTCCCCTGGCCCTGGTGATGGTAAAAGCCGGGGTGTGGGTGTGCAGCCTGTTTTTTTTCAGCACACACCCTGGCCCAGCAGAGAGAGCCACATGCTGTGGATCACTGATAGCTCCAAACAGGTTGCCCGGAGCTAGTCAGAGGCAGGGTTTGACTTGCGTATGCACCAGGGTCTTACAGATGTACCTAATACATAGAAACAAATGCAAAGAAGTAGCTAAAGTGGGAAGACAAAAAACAACCCCCCCCCAATTAAAAAACAAGAGAATTCTCCAAGAGAACTAGATGAAATGGAGGCAAGCAATTTATCAGATAGAGAGTTTAGAGTAACGATTATAAGGATACACAACAGCATGAAAAAAAGACATAGAAACCAAAAAAAGGATGAGTGAGAAATAAAGAATGCAATATCTGAAATAAAGAATACAGTGTCTATCAGTATATAAGTGGATAAGACACTTACACAATGGAATACTACTCTGACATAAAAAATGTTACTCTTTGCAATAGTATGAATGGACCTGAAGAATATTATGTTAAGTGAAATAAGCCAGTCAGAGAAAGACAAATATTATATGATTTCACTTATATGTGAAATCTAATGAACAAACTGAACTAACAAGCAAAATAGAGACAGACTCACAGATAGAGAACAGGTGACAGCTAAGGAGTGGGAGGTTAAAGGGTGCAGGGATTGAGCAAAAAGGAAAAAGAACTAATGGACATGACAACAGTGTGGTGATTGTGGGACAGGGAGTTGTCAGGGGACTAAATGGTAATGGGAAAAATTCAATAAAGATTCATTAAAAAATAAGAAATGATACATACTATCTGAGGTTTAGAAGTAACACCATTTGTCTAAGAAAAAATTCTGTGTTTGTGTTTTTATACAATTCTGAGTGAAGTGCCCCACTGGTTTCACTAGAAAACACAGAGCTTGAAAGACTGTTCAGGACTTCCAGTTTCAGATGAGATGAGGTAAATGTACTTCTCCCTATTGTTCCTACTAAGAAGTACTAAAACTTTGGACATTTTATAAAAACCAGTGTAAAAAGAGTATGAAAGGAAGAGAGATAAGGGAAGAAGCAGACTAGCTGGGGATCTTAGGACCCGAGGAATGACATGGCAGAGGATTTTGGGGGTATTCTTCTGGACCCAAAGGTACCAGACTAGATGCTGAAAAGCCATCAACCCAAAAATGGCCAGTGGATACAGACCACGCAAGCCCCAACAAAAGCCTGCTCTCTTTAGACAAGGCAAAGAACTAGGCAAGGACAGCATAGGATGACAGAAAACTTATATAGAGTAACAGATCTACTCCAGTGAAGCAGCATGGAAACAACTGTAGGAGGCTGGGGTAAATGGAAAGATGTTGGTCAAAGGGGACAAACTTTCAGTGACAAGATGAGTAAATTCAGGGGATCTAATCTAGAACATGGTGATTCTGTTTAACAACACTGTATTGCATACAAGAAGTTCGCTGAGATTGTAGATCTTAAAAGTTCTCACCACACACACAAAAATGATAACTATGTGAGTCAATGGATATGTTAATGAACTTTATTGTGGTAATCATTTCACAACTTCAAATTATATATCAAGTACATATATCGAATCATCATATTGTACACCGTAAACTTACAGTTATTTGTGAATTATTCCTCAATAAACTTGAAGGAAAAGAAAGAAAAAAATAACTGTGTCTTCATTCCCACTCTAATCAACAAAGGCCCACTGAAGAATCTAAACTTAGATCCTCAACCATGGGCAATGAAGCATCCATCCCTGCCAGGGGAGTGTCAGAACTGTGACTTACATGCCTGCCCGAAGGTAAAAAGTTTCTTCACTTCATGGTGTTAGTGGAAAATATATAGTAACTGGAACTCTGACTCCCAATCAGTGGTGACAAAATGACCCCTCCTCCTCCCTACCAAAGTGGTTTAGAGGAGGGCCAGCGGGAAGTCTGAACTTGTACCACTTTTCAGCAGTGACAAGTCTCTCCCACCGCCCTGCAGTGTCCATACAGCCTACATGGGGGCAGTAACAAGGAGGCCCTCCCCCTTCCAGACCTGGTGGGATCAAGATAGGCCTACTGTGCTTAACTCCACTTATACAATAAGAAGGCACTCCCCTTTAGAGGGTCAGCATGTAAGAACCTGGGCTTCTCCCCTACTTGGCAGTAATTAGGAGGCCTGGTGATCCTTCTTTCCCCACCAACATGATATCATAACAAGGCCTGCTCAAACATAGATATAACTAAGTTATAACTAAGAATCTTATAACATAATATACAAAATGGCCACAATACAATTAAAAAAATCACAACATTCTTAATTGCTAATTGTTCCTACATTTGGTCTCTGAAAAAGGAGAGACAAATGTTCTGTTAGATTCCATCAGCTAATTTTCTACCATTCTGGCTCAAATCTGACATGATTGGCCTCCCCAAACAGTGTAAGATCATTCTTTATGAGATGTCTTAATGAGGCCAGTGGAATGTTTACTGCTTCACAAATGAGAAGGTCTAACATGATGTGGATGATATTGTGTGCTGCTGATAGAGAGGACGTTACATACTGGAAAGCTTTTAGAGTCAATCAGAAAGATCCATTCTCAAATCCCTATTCTTTCACTTACCAGGAATATGATCTTGATTAAATTTATTAACCTGCCTAAGCTCTTAGTTTCCTTGCCTATAACGTGTAGCAGTAGTAGAAGTTGTTGTTATAGTAGGATTATGATAGTCATAATATTAACGGAAGTAGTACTATGTGCTAGTCACTTTGCCCATGTTATGTTATCTCATGCAATAGTAACTTCAAGGTAGGTAATACAAAATTAATTTTTAAAGTAAGGAGGCTGGGGTATTTAAATCTGAGGAGTTATGTAATGTACTGAAGATCATATAGTTCTGTTGGAAAAAGTCATCAAGAAGACACGGCTGCTGGCTTGACCCAAGAGCTGGACCAGGGCAACTGGAGGCTCCCCACTCCCTCCACTGTGCCTGAAATGTGTACTATAGCATGTCTCCCTCACCTGAGAAGCTGCTCAAAAATACAGGCAAAAGCTATGTTCAGCTTTCAGTTCATTTCAAAAATTTCAATACTTTTTCATGTTTTTTTTCTTCTTTTAGGTTAACCCAATAGGTAGATTTTACCACTGATATGGTTTAAAGATGATTATAAAAATTTAGTATATTTACATTCACAGATTATTATGTTTTAGAATATTTTATTGATTGTCTTATGGAGCACTTGACTATGTTAATAATAATAAGAAGAAACTCAAGTGTCAGCTACAATTTTGTGTACCTGGAGCCCTAAGATAGTATTTCCAAAGAACAACACAATGAAAAATGCCATCAACATTTTTAGTAAATTCATTCAAAAATAAATACATAAATAAAACTATCATTCATTTTGTATAAAAAGCCTTTTTTTCTTACATATGCAAAGGCAACCATTAAAGAAAACATGAAGAAGATAGAGTGCCAACAACAGGAGTCAAGAGAGGCGAATTTCCAACATCACAGCTGGATCGTGGGACTAGTAAATTAGTGGTCAACACTGAAGGAGTAAAACAAGAATCTGTTCTGGGAGAAGCCAATGGAGAAAATAATGTAATGGAAAAATAATCTGATATATTTGAGCATGTAGAAAACTGTATTGAAGTTGTTGGAAAGTGTGGAAAGAACTGGTAGCTAGAAGACTAGAAAAATGAAAACATAATAAGGGAATTATTGACTCTAAGGAAAAATATTCAAGAAAGGATATATAGTGTACTCTCTGGCTATACAGTGAATAGTGTTATTTAGAATAATATAAAAACTAAATATAACTTTAAATTTAAATTGGGATGTGAAGATTTCTGGATAATGAAGGTGAAACAGAAGGAACTATGAGAGCTAAATCCTCATCTTTTATAATATTTATAGGGATTAACCAAGAATCATCAATATTGCAATACTACTTAGAAATATGAACATATTATATAAAAACATAAACACAAATACATAGAAGAAAAGATTAATAAGAGTTGATAGTGATGCTGATAAGAAGCAAGGCAGAAAGTGAGGAGGGGCAGGGCAGAGAATATACTTTTGAGAAGTAAAATTTTAATAATACTTCATTTGTGAACTGGGCATAATCCAAATATTTAAAAATAAAACAATGACCACATAGTATATGTGGTATTAATTTTATTTATGCAAACTATAAAATTTAACATAATGTGCTAAAGCTTTAGTTTTGGGAGTAATGAAACCAGAGGTGATTCTTTGCCCTTACCTCAACACTGTGTATCAAATCAGGTAAGAAAAAGAATGTGATCAAATGTAAGGCTCCTCTAACTACAAACTTCTCTATATAAATGTACCTTGCATATTTTTGGAGTAAATTACTCTGGACTTTGTGAGATGCAAGTCTGAGAAAAAGCTAGTTGCACCTTGAGTTTAGGTCTTCTTTGTTTTATTTCTCATTTGCTTGTTTTTCCCTTTCCTTTCTTTTCCCTTTTTTTTCTTTTTGGGTTTTGGTTTTTCTGTTTAAAGAATCTCGCTGTGTTGTCTGGGCTGTCTCCATCAATATAGAATTCTGTTCTGTTTTGTTCTCAGATCATGCTATATTTCTCCACCAGGGAAATCTACACTTGAAATGGCACGATGAAGAAATGAGCCCATCAGGGAGAAAATGTGTGAAGGTAGGAGAGCAGTGATCAAGGAACACAGTTAGGAGGTTGAAATGAGCAGAGCGAAAATGGCAATCACTTTACCTCTGGCTTCAGTCAATAACTAGCAGAGTAATAAAGACAGAGAGGAGAGTGGAAAGGTGCTACAGATTCATCATGGATACAACTGCTCAGAGTGACCCAGGGAGATGCCAGGCATCTTTTTTCTGTCTTTTTAAACATTTTATTTAATTAAAGAAAGAAAATCTGTTCACAGGTATTTTTTCAAGTTCTTTTCCTTCTGATCTCCCCAATTTTAGGAATCTTAAATTGTCAGAAACACATCATGATTTCAAAAATAGAGCTTCTCCACACCTACCAGGCCACAAAAAGAAGGCCTGGTAGAGAAGTAAATTTCTGCCTTTAGTTATGGCTACTATGGCTTTTCCAGGCTTACTTCTTCTTCAGACAAATTCCATTCCCCCTGAAGCTACTCTATCAAGAGCTCTTCAACCATGCTATTAATGTGAAAATGAAAAATCTGCTTTATAGAGGCAGCACTCATGGGAAGAAGCGTGCTGGCTCAGTGAGCTTCTAATACTCCTGATCACCTGGAATTCCTGAGCTTTTGCAGTTGTTAATGTACCTCTTGCAAAATAATGAGATTTCAACTTTTTCCAAACATAGTGGCTTTACTTTTCCTTAGACAAACCCTTACATTCATTTCGCATTTTTAGCTACAATTTCCTCTGGCCTTCTTTCCATCAATACCTCCTTGGCATTCTTCCTGCCATTGTCTATTAATCTAGAAGGCAAAATAGCAATAATTATTCTATCAAATAACAAGAGATGTTTTGAAATATACAATAGAGGTGAGATTTGTTTTTCTTTAATTTTTCTTACTATTCTGAGTCAAAATCATATGTTGGTTAATTCAAAGTAAGAAAGTACACATTTTAATTTATGCAATCATCAAATGGTTATTAAAAATATGTGGGTTATGAAAACCCTTGCTTTAAGGTAACAAGTTTGCTAAGGCAGCTTCTCTTGATTTCAGAAAAGGGAAAGTTTTTACTCAATTCTAATATTTGCAGTTTTCATATTATATTACTGTAGGTTTAGCTTTCCTTCAACTATTGGGGAAAAAATTATCCCAATAGAAAAAAATCAATCTTATTTCTGAAATCTCTTTGCCAAGGCATAGAATTTTCTTTGAAATTCGAATTTTGGGGGTTTCTTAAATTTTTTATATTTCTCTTCACAATCCATCTGAATGTTTTATATTTCTCTAGAAGATATCAAGAATTCCAGGAGCATATATTTTTATACAAATGAAACTCCTCTTCACCTTAAACAAGTAGCTAAAATAAGTTTATAGCAAATCAGGTCTGGTGTTGTAATATTCACAATTGCTGAAGATTTGGGAAAATAACCAAAAAGATTAGCTTATTTCTACCAGACTATGTGTTTACCCCACTTTGAATATTATTGATTCTCAGTGTGCTACTCATAGTATCAATATGAGCTGATTTTAGAATGAGAAGTATATTACAACTCCAGCAAAGTATACACTATAGGAATTTTTAATAGAAAAGATAAATATGGCTTTATGAGCAAAAATCATCAAAGTTAATTTGAGAATGTGAAAAATACTGGGGGAGATGGTAAATCAGTGTGGATATCTGATTATGAATGTATCCTTTTTGGAGGGAAGGTTGGATTTTGGTAAAATCTGGTATCTCTAAATACCAAGATGTAGCAGTCATAAAATTCACATGAAAATTATATTAAAATTTCTAGAATGTTATAATTTACACTCCTGATCCTATTATTGGATGGGTAAGTAACTAAATTTAATTGATACTTTGAATACAGAATAATACTCTTAACTTTCTGTCATAGTGAGAGAATAGAGTTTCACAAAGATTAACTTTCTATACATTGTTAAATTATTTTCCTAGAGCTGGCTTAAATTTTGCAATTATAATACTGATATAAGCAATAATATCCTTCAATTATCCCTCTGTGAGTAGCCTTAATTCATTTCATTGTTGCTTATTTCTGAAGATTAAGGAAATTTCAATCTTGCAAATACAGGAGTTGACACAATCACTTCCTATTTAAATCCTGATGTTTTTGAGATCACTATACACTCAGTTCAGTATTTCCTACCTCCTTTGTGCCTTGCCTTCTCCCTGGATGAGTCCGGCTCTAGGAAAGGTTGAGATAACATCACAGAGGGTGAGTAGAGTGAGGGAAAGAAACAAAAGATTGCTGCAACAAGTCCATGATCCTCTCTGCCCTCTCTGACCTATGCTGACTGACTTTATCCCTATGAACACAAGGATGTCTGTGGATCTATGATGGCCCATGCTTTTCAGATACATTCATTTTGCACCTTTTTCATTCCAAATGCATCTCTTTCAATAGTGTTGGCAAACTGTAACATTACTCTCAGGCTAAGAGTCAGTGCCCTTTCAGTACTACATTTACCATGTTGAACACGGGACTTCTCTGCAATGCTTGCAATTTTCCTATGCACAGATAGCCAGCACACTTAACTCTGATCACCTCTTCCCAAATTTCCCTCTCACTTCTGCTGGTCAAATTCTCACCTCCTTAGCAGCTCCTAACCTCATGTTGGAGTTCTTCTCACTCTGGTCCATGGTTATTACCAGATTTGAGTCATTCACACTGTGACTCAATATTTTAAGCCCAACTTCTGGGAATAAAAATGTATACTTCTCAATCAAGCACTACAATTTAAAAACTGTAGGGCTTTCAAGTTTATAGTCTCTGCTGGAGAATTTTAAAAGTCAATCTTCAAATTTAAGATGAAAAAAATTACTTTATTTTGCTATAGACTATATTGTCCTCCTCCTTAAACAATTTAATTATTAAAACAATGATGATGATGATCTTAGAAAGAAAAGAAATTAGCTAAAATTTTCCAAATATTATCTTATAATATACTACCTGAGTACAGCACTTTTTTGCTTCTAAAGGTAAGATCACTTAAGCATTCTATGAATGACTCAGAGTCAGTTTTATTAATCTCCTAAATAATATGTATTTGTAGTTATGATGTCCTAATTTAATTTCTTACTCTACCATGTGTTAATTTAAGTAAATGACAGGCTCACACGTAATTTGGGGATAATAGATATCTCTATTATATAAACTGTTGTAAAGTATTAGTGAAGTAATTCAAATAAAACATCTACCCAGGGCTTCCACATAAAAGCTCAATAATTGTTAGCTATTGTTGTTTTAAAATTAGTAACTATAAACAGAATTTCTTCCAGGCATACTGAATGTAGGCTCCTATTCAAAGTAAAGGCACATTGGTTTCCTGTTTGAGTTATTTTCTTCTAATCAGAATTGGTTCCTACTTCCCACTTTTTTTTCCAGAACAGGAGGTAAGGCTGAAACAAACCAAGTAAGCTTGATAGCTTTACATTCAAAACTATAAGGGTAAAACATAATATCTAGAGAGACGTTTTGATATCAGAATCAGGACTAGGTGATGCCTCTATTTAATTCATCATCAATTTTTGCATTAATTTTTATTTTAAAAATATTCCATCAAAATACTGTTTATTTTGATTATTTTTAAAATATTTTATTTATTTATTTTCAAAGAGAGGGGAAGGGAAAGAGAGAAGGAGAGAAATATCAATGTGTGGTTGCCTTTCATGTGTCCCCCACTGGGAACTGGCCTGCAACCCAGGCATGTGCCCTGACTGGGAATCAAACCTCGATCCTTTGCTTCACAGGTCCACACTCAATCCACTGAGCTACAGCAGCCAGGGCTATTTATTTTGATTATTAATATTTGATGCTATCTTAAATTTTGTGCCCAAAGTAAAATCATCTCACCTTAATCCCAGCATTATTGGGTACTTCAGAAAAACCATGGGTGAAATCAGAATAAGTATCAAAAGGAGCCTATCATTATATGACATTTTAGGATAAGAGTAAAAGCTCAAATATCTTTACGGGAGAAAAAGCTCATATAAGAGACTCATGTGGATTTGAGGTAAGATACCAGTATGTGATAAGGACTGTGATTAACACAGACATTTGAAAATCTTAGGACACTTAAATTCAGATTTTTGATGACACTAACCAGCCTAATAAAACAAAACTAGAGGCTAAAATTTTGTGACCTTGACTTAAAAGATCAGCCTCACAATCAGGGGTTGGGATTAAATTTTCTACTGGTTGTAGTCTGCAGATGGATTATGTCACCATTAGAATGGTGCTAACTCCTCTAAGAGTGCATTATTTTCATATTACGTCACCATGTATCTTCCATGCGATCTTAAGATAAGAGAGTTTGCCTGATCCCTATTTCGCATTGTCCTCCCTCTCTCCACTTTCTATTCAGTGTCTCATTTTAAGGACTAAAAAAATCAGTTAAGTGAGCAGTAACAATTGTTTTTACAGGAAAGAAGTGGCTTTAAGTGAAAACTCGAAATGTTGTTCTATAGGTAAAACTTCACATGTTTTAAATCAAGGACATTTTATCTTCTACTTTGAGAGATAGGGTTCCATATTAGAAAATGTATAAATAGCTTTGAAGCGAGCTATCATGTACGGTCAAATCCCAACTCTGCTGGTAATTAAATGAACTATGTAACTTCAAACAGGTAATTTTAGTCTTTCCTATATTTCCCACTTAAAAAACAGAACTTAAAAAATTGCTATCTCACAAACTTTTTGTAAAAAATAGATATCAATACAAATAGTGCTTTTTACATGATAATCGTCATTACAACGTATAGACGTAGACACAATTATTTGGAAGTATGTTTTACTTATTTTCGCACCTTTGATGATATTGCAGATTAATAAGTTTGCTAAATGAAAACCCCTAAAAAGCTGATGGGCTGTTTTGTACATCAGGAATATGAATGAGTCACTCTACGTGATTCCGTGTGTAAGAGGGAGACAAGTGTAGGCATTTTTACTTTTGATGTACTCAAATGTGATTGTAAACAAATCATGTAGACAGAATAAAATATGCTTAAAATATATCATTACTTCTCAGTTTTTACTTTGTCTGGATAATGCCTGGGCTTTCCTTTGAGAGTTAATATAATCTTTGTTTAATAAATGTAAGTTTCCAAAGAAATTACACATTATATGCTGATTATTACACTCAGACCATAAATGTGTTAGCAAGCCCTATAAGCTATAGAAAGATCTATAAATAAATATTCACTAAAAGAATCTAGAGTTCAAACCCAATTAGAATTCAGAAAAGAGATAACATTTTAAATGCAATTTTAAACCTGGAAAGGGAATCTATCAGGAGGTAATTGATTCCACCACAGAGAAGTAATGATTGAAAGTGTTCTGTCACTAGAGGATCCTCTGGATTATTAAAATACATGGAAAAAGCAATAAGTAGTTCACACATTTGAAAATGCATTTGAAAAATAAAGTTTCATTAGCAAACATAAAGAATCCCTAAAACAGTTTGAGAGTATACTTTTTTTTTCTTAGCAATATTCAAAGGAGAAAGGCAGTATGGCAAATAAATGCACAATAAATTAGAAGTGCCCTCAACTATATGAGCGCCCATTACTGCAAGTCTTGTTATACCAGTGACATTCCAGCCCTGTGCAAGCACAGCAGCTGATTTTTACAAAATTCATGAAAATGTATTCCCCTGGATGAGGAAACAACATGGAGGACTGGTGGGGGTGGTGACCAGGGACTAAAACTTGTTGTGCAGTTGTAGATTATCTATAGTGCAAGTCTTGAAAAAATCAGAAAGAGAAGGAGTGCTGACCTGACTGAAGTTTATTTGTCTCTGTTCCCTTTTCCTTAGATTTCTAAGGTTAAAGTCAATGACGGTACTGGAATGATCCCTCTGTTTAGCTAAAAATTAAAAATTTAGGGCTTATAGGTCCTGAAAAATTGGGATCCCATGAAAGATTTGAGATTCAAGGGTTCTTTTGTGAAGACTTGTTCAAATGTTCTTTTATGATAACTACTTTGCAGAAATCTAACTATTTATGGTATTTCTGTTTGTTAGGCTGAGGCTTTGTCTCATCCCCCACTCTAATCAACCCCTCACACAAACACTCTACTTATAATATTTAAAGGTGTTTAAATATAAAAGGGCTTATTCCTTTCTTAACCCCGCATCTCCTGGTCAAACCAGTCCTCTTGCCTCATCCCCTTTGGCCTCCAAAGTCACTATGTCCAATTCAAAGGACTTCACTCAATGTGGTTTGGAATGCTGCACCAATGTCTTCTTTAAGGGAAAATATATGAAAGAAGTAGATATATATAGATGTATAAAATCGTACTGGAGGAGCTCAGAAGTGCTGCACTTAAGAAAAGCACGGCGATTGACAAGCAATTTAAGCTGGAGTGTGAAAGGATGCAGAAATAACAAGATTTGCATGAAAAATATTGAGATCATGAGAACATCAAATTTAAATGAAAAACTCATGTGCTTCATGATTAAATCATGAGGACTGACACTACTGTTAGAACTTTCGATATCCTTGGCTTTGGAAAATAGTTCTATAATGAGGGTGGAGTATATCTAGCTACATAGTGAACCAGTGTTATTTTATCCAGTCAGCTCATTACTATGAGAAATAGGGTTTCAAGAACTCTAAATCTTGTTATACATGTTGGGAAGCCCAAACACTCAGTATGGCTGAGCACTCGTCTTTGTTCAGGGACTCAGGCTGCAAGAAAAAAAAAACTAAGCCATGTTGTAAAGCAATCCATAATTTAACCAGTCATGATTAACCAACCTCCCAAAAGCAGAAGTTCTGATTAAAGTTAATATCTCTGCATTTATCTGATGGAAATTTTAACTGGCCAGAGCAAGGATCAAGATCCTGCTTGTAGAAGTCATCCATTTCAACTTTCATTTCTACAAACCAGGCAGCTGACAAAAAGCAGGTCTTATTTTCCTTTCCTTTTTCATTTTTATGGCCTAATAGGTGGTCTGAAAATCGAGTTGCACTTGTTATCTCAGAGGGGAAATGCAGTTCAGACTTCTGTTTATACTTTCATATCAGACTGGATTGCTGTGAACCTGGATGGCACCTCCAGTGGGACGCCATGTTTAGTCCGTGAATGAGAAGACTGTCACAATCAAAAGTGCTTCAGGCACAAACAGATTTGAAACAATCTTCCTACCGACTGGAAGAGAAAAGGCTGGTTCTGAAGATCATTAAATGTTCTATTGATGTGATTTCAAGGGCACAGATTTAGATTTTCAAATGTGTTTTACATTTTGAAAAATTTTACTCACATGAAAGCTCTGTGGCTTTTCCTGAGAACTCTCCTTCTTGTCATCTTGGCGGAAGCTTTCACAGAGAACTTACTGTTCTGACTGGGAAGGAGGTGGGAGAGGTGGGGAACGACGCAAAGCAGGCGTTTGAACTAGCTCTCTTGACTGGCGATGCCAGGATCACCCGCTCGGCTACATTCTGTAGAGTGTGAATCACAAAGATGAAAAGGGGCCACTTGCAGTGTCCCGGAAAGGGGAAAAAAATTTTTTTTGCATTTAAATGTACTAGCATTCTCCGCTTTCAAAAATAAAAAGGCTTCCTAGCAATACAAATTAGATAGAAAGAAATTAGACAACCAAGTTGCCATGTCATTTCCTAATGTGCATGAGTATTCACCTATTGTCGTGACATTTTGTTGACCGTTTCATAGTAAGGACATCTCGTTATGTGACATGTCATGGTGGAAACATTTCTCCATACAGCATCTTATCATTGACATTTTATCATAACGTTGTCGGGGGCATTTTATCGTGCCATACTCCACCATTGACATTTCCTCAAAACAGCAGGCTATGTTGGTAATAGCTCAGCACTGACAGTTAGTATATTAAACTTCTTAATTACATTTTTACACACACAATTAAGTTTTCCTGTTCCTGGTGTAAAACTATCCCTGTGAAAGAAGAGAAAACACCTCTTATACCTCCTTGCCCTGAATCTCAACACATGTGAGAGCTACACTTACCTATAATATTTCATGTAAACAGTATATCCTCAAAATGTCATCAAAGGCCATTTGAAGAGAAGTTCTTATAGCAAGAATGAGCAAACTATTGCACATGGGCCAAATCCATTCAGCTATCAATTTTTGTTTAAAAAAGTTTTATAGGAGCACGTTGCTGTGAACCTGGAAGGCACTTCCAGTGGGTTGCCATGTCCAGTCCGTGAATGAGAAGACTGTCACAATCAAGAGTGCTCCAGGCACAAACAGATTTGAAACACTCTTCCCACTGTCCGGAAGAGGAAAGGCTGGTTCTGAAGATCATTAAATGTTCTATTGATGTGATTTCAAGGGCACACAGTTAGATTTTCAAACATGTTTTACGTTTTGAAGAATTTTTACATGTTGCTATACCTGTTTTTGTACCACAACCACTGAGTTGAGGGATTGCAATGGAGACCTTCTGACACACAATTTCTAAAATACAAGGTCTGTCCAGAAAAAAATCCAGCCATTGTTGATTTAACAACAATGGTTTGCCGGACATTGATGTAACCTTGCAGCCAAGGAGAGTGGACTGGAATGTACATGTGTGAACAATGACAACTTCACTGCACTAGTCAGTGGGACACAGTAGACATCACTGATGCATGTGTACTGTGTGGCTGTTGAATTCAAAATGACTGAGTGAGTACAGCAACAAATCTGCATCAAGTTTTGTGTTAAACTTGAACATTCCTCCATGGAAACTACTCCGATGATTTGGAAGGCTGCAGCTATGGGAAACTGGTGATCGGAAGCTTCATCAAGACAACACACCTGTTCATGCATCATGTCATATGCAGTGTTTCAGCAAAACATCAGATCACCAGATCACTCAGCCCTCCTACAGCCCAGATTTGTTGCCCTGAGATTTCTGGCTTTTCCTAAAATTAAAATCACCTTTGAAAAGGAAGGTGACCATTTCAGACAGTCAGTGTGATTCAGAAAACTATGACAGGGCAGCTGGTGGCAATTGGGAGAACTGTGTGAGGTATCAAGATGCCTACTTTGAAGGAGAATGAAGCATCATTGTCCTAGCTACAATGTTTCTTGTATCTTGTATCTTCTTCAATAAATGTCTCTTGTTTTCATATTACACAGCTGGGCACCTTCTGGATAAACCTCGTATATATTATCTGGTTTTCTACAGAAAATTTTCCCAACCCCTCCCCAGAAGGTGCTTATTTAAAAGGTAGTTATTTGGGCCCCACCTCATTCACAGAATTAGAATTTCTGTTTATAGAATGTGGTGATCTGAAGTTCAACAAGTAATACTGCACAGGCTTTTTAACAGAGAAAAAATAGGTACAGATGGGAAGAAGTTACAATTGGGACAAGTGATAAACATGAAATTTTTCAAGTTTTCTACTTACTGTCTTAAAAATAATGAAGAAAAACCGGTTTATCTGATTTAGTCTCTTGCTCAAATGTCTTTTGTCTCTTTTACAAAATAAAGTAAGTGTAGGAGATACATTCATTAATTACCTGACTAATGAATTGGTCCTACAGCCTTAACAAAATTATTATCTAAACAATGAAAAAGTTTGGTCCAATTTTAGCTTTGAAAAATTCTTATTAATCATTGGATTTAAAAATTTTAACTATTTCTATAAAAATTCAAGAAAAACTGATGAACGCATTCATTGGGTGTCCCTTTTTTGCCTCGATTCTATTTTCTAGTAGTTACAGTCAATTAGTTTAGAACTAATTGTTGAGTCTAATTATGTCAAAACTACAACTACTAGTGGTTTATCCTTTCAGAGTTCTCTTTCTTTCCATCTCTAAGTGACTTCCATGAGTATTCCATTTCATAAGGTCTTCCTACACTTTGAATATTTACTTTTTCCTCAAATGCTAGAGGAATTGCATATCAAGACTCTTTGGTAGACCTTTATTCAGTGTCAACTCTGGGTCACCTTCTGAGTGTACGTGACTGCTGTGTCAGGAAGGAACAGCTATGATCTGGGCTAGCAATTGAGAAAATTGTGAAGCATGAATTTTTTTCCCACAATTTTATATTTTACTACTTTCTTTGTGTTTATGCTCTTTCGTCCTCCTAACACATTCTCAGTTAAATCCTAAAGATTTTCTGTTTCCTGAGGTACGTTTCTGTTCTTCTCTTTCCCTTTCTATCTATCTCTATTCATTTCCTTTTGATTTGATTGCTTTTGTAACTATTGTTGACCCATAAGTTTTCCACTTATCACTACCATCTCACCCAGAAGTCTCTTTCCATGACTTTTTCAGTAAATAGACACCGCTGTGGTTCCTCTTCTGTAAACTGTTTCTGGAAAGGCTTTTCACTGCTGCCACAGACATATTTTATTTATTTATTTATTTAATATTTTTATTGTTGTTCAAGTACAATTGTCTCCATTTTTCCACCATAGACATTTATAGTTACTTTAGAAGCTTCTATGGCAGAGCAAGTTTCAAGTCATCATTGTTTCGACTACTTGTCATTTCATGTGCCTCTTGAAATAAAAGATATTAACCTAGTCATCCTTTCATCTATTCAAGTTCAGTAAACCACAATCTACTATTTATAATTTGTTGCTTATAACTCTAGATTTTTCTTTCAGGGACAATGTCTTCCTTTTTCCATGGCACCATTGACTTCAGCTTGCCTTTCTCAATTTTTTTAATAATTGTGTCTATTCTTTCCCACCAGGTAATGAAACTTCCAAACCCGATCATGACATTATTCTGCTCACCCAACTTTTAAATACAAAAATATTTTCCTGTGAAATAAATCTGCATTGATAAAACCTAGTTCTTTATCAGTTAACCGATATTAGCTTTCTATGGTCAATTGACTTTCTGCAATCAGAAATTTCACAAAATGAACATAAAGGAAAGCATGCATCAGAAACTGCTTAAATCATTCTTGCTCTGCTCTCAAAATCTCTATTCATATCTATTCTTTCTTTATCTCCTCTTCCATAGTGTAGATTAAAAATTGTCACCAGGGTCTCTGATTATATCTTGTTATTCCTTGCTATTTTCCCCCAAACCTATGATTCTATGGTTTGTAATTCTAGAGTATTGTTTAAGTGTGCATCAAGGATAGGAGGACTAGAAGTAAAACTGCCAAAAAGGCTAAGAGGACAATATAAGAATCAAATGAGGAGCCTCAGAGTAGTTAAAGGGAAATACCATGCAAAACTGCAAACCAAGGACATGAGAGTGGCATTAGTGCTTTTTTGTTTTTTTGGTTTTTTAAGACCAGAAATAAAGAGGCATGCTGATGAACTAAATAAATAGTATAATGTAAACTTGCCGAGAATCACTATATATGATTGCTATCATCAATCAAAAGTTAAAAGTATGATCATCATTATGTTTATTTCCTGAATAAAATTGCACGATGATTAATAGAATACCATAATAAATTTTCATAGCTTTCTCTAGTGTATACCCTGTGGCTGAGAATGATAATGAGGTTTTCTTCTTATAACCTATATGCGTCAGATAAGGAAAAGGACAAAAAGGACAATTCTAGGACAAATTGTCCTAGAAGTCTTTCTAAACACTTCCCTCTCTGCCTGTCATTTGCCTTCTCTCACCTCCCCAACTTGAATAAGGGTGGTCCATTGTGCTTCAGAGGTACTTGGTATACTTCTAAATTATATATAACTTCTTAGGCTGCATTGTAACTCTTTATGTTCTTTTATGTCAGCCCTACTAAACTGGGAAGCAAATCAGTAATTGATGTTAATTTAGTATTTTATTATCCCAGGTTCTAGCTTCATTTTCTGAAAGAAACATTTTCTATATGGGTAGATAAAGAGATGAATAAAAAATGAGAGCCGAGAACTGAGAAAATCATCCTCTTGATTTTGCTTTATGACAAAAGACCAGAATGCAATTAACGGATCATCTCACTATTTTACTGCTACTAATACTAGATTGGTGTGTGACAAGCCACAGAAGCTGGTCCAAAGGAGGATTAAAGAATGGATCTCCTTTATTATTAAGAGGGAATAACTACCAAGACTAGGGCTCTGCTTCACTAAAATGATAGTATTGATATTAATAATGATAACTAAATGTATTGAAGGTTTACTGTATATGAGATACCTTTCAAAACACCTTATGAAGTAGGTATAGTTTACTTACCAGAGAGGAACCTGAGGCAAGAAGTGGTTAAATAATTGTTCAAGAACACAAGTAGATAATTAAGTTACTGATTGATGGCATTGGCCATTTATCCAGAAGGTATCCAGCTATGTAATATGAAAAAAAGAGACATTTATTGAAGCAGATACAAGATACAAGAAACATTGTAGCTAGGACAATGATGCTTCATTCTCCTTCAAAGTAGGCATCTTGATACCTCACACAGTTCTCCCAATTGCCACCAGCTGCCCTGTCATAGTTTTCTGAATCACACTGACTGTCTGAAATGGTCACCTTCCTTTTCAAAGGTGATTTTAATTTTAGGAAAAGCCAGAAATCTCAGGGCAACAAATCTGGGCTGTAGGAGAGCTGAGCGACCTGAGTGATCTGATGTTGGCATTGCCACTATCAGATGAGGTCAGAATATTCTCATGACATTATGTTTCTTGACATTTATCATATTTTATAATTATACAATTAGTTTTTTTAATATGTGACTGTGTGCCTTTCCTACTAGACTATATACTTTATCAAAGCAGAGCTATGCCTAGTTTTGCTCATTTTTAACACATGCTAGGCTCTTAATATTTCTTGAATGAATGACAATATTAGCTTTTACTCAGTAGCCAGCACCCCATCAATGCAGTCTGAGACATAAATAAACTATCCTGGAATTCTATCTTCCTAACCACCCACTGAACATGAGAAATCCTGGAAGAATTATTGGGAGGAGGTTTGAAGCTTAGAAGACATACACCAAGCTTCCCATCTGAAATTTATCAACAGCAGGAGAGCTTAAATATGAGCACCCTGGGAGCTGAGTAGGGCATATTACTTTTCTCAAATTACATAGAAGAATACCTGTTTCATTAGCATTTTTTCTTTATGTTATTTGAAAGATATCATCTCTTTATGCCAGCCCACTTTGTACTGAAGCCTCAGTGTCTCTCATCTCCTTCTCTCATTGACCAGAAGATGTCTCTGAACATATTCAAAATCCGAAGGCTGCTCAGCACCAGTGCCCAGTCAGTTAAAATAACTGCTTTCCCTACACAGCCAACAAGACTCTTGAGAGAGAAGGAGAGAGAGAGAGAGAGAGAGAGAGAGAGAGAGAGAGAGGAAGGAAGGAAGGAAGGAAGGAAGGAAGGAAGGAAGGAAGGAAGGAAGGAAGGAAGGAAGAGACAATTATGTCCCCACGTTCTACACTTGCAGTGGATTCTCCCCTCATTTTCTCACTGTTTCCTGACCAGCTGAAATTCTGTTTTGCCCATCCCACCTTCCCTCATTCCCACTTGTACTGTTGCATTCTTGTAGCCCCCATGCCCCATTTAAGTGAATTTTTCTCCTCAGAACCATTAATACCACAGCCCTTGTCAACCGAGTAACTATTTCTTCCTATATCAACGTTTTCATTCTTTTGGAGAATTCAATCAAAAGTTGTTTATTAAATATATATCTGCAGAGGTAAAGCACTTTGGGTAATTCATAGATGATTAATATTCTTAGTCTGTATCTCAAGGAGCTTAAACAGTCTTTTGGGAGATTCAAACACAAATAATAGTAAATGATAGAATGAGTACTAAAATGCACAGAAAAATAAAGTGTTATGAAAAATTAATTTAGCCATAAAATAATTTCCTTGAGGTGGCTGAACTGAGATTTAGAGGATAAGTCTTTTGTGGGACCATATTTAGGCCTGGATAATAATAGCCCATTATGTGTCATTTTTATTTCCCCCTTCAAAGTAGGTGTCTTTTGCCTTATTCCTTAATTTTGCATTTATAATTGATTCTTAACCATGTCACATTGAAAACAATTATTTGACATGACACCTCACACTAGGGTCCTCTGAATACCACCAACCTTCACGTCTCCCAAATACAAATTGGGTTGTAATAGTATTTCCATTCTTTGTAATTCACTGTGTAACAGGTAACAAAAAATAGGAGGGAGGTAGACGTATTTTAAAAATGAAATATTCCATGTATTTGTAACAACATAAGCCTCATGCAGTCAAGTCAAGACTACTCTCCCAGAGAATGGTTTAGTCATTATTAGAAATGACCAAGAGAACTATAGTCTATGGCTTCCTCTCCAACTCTACTCTTTTTTAGGTGATTTTATCAACACTGGAGACATAACTATGATCTTTAATCTACCAAATTTCTACCTCCAGCCATGATCTCTCCCCTTAATTTTTAACTATATTATCAACTGTCTTCTAATCATTTCTGTTTTTAAGTATCTCACAGGCACCAAAACTAATCTTAATTTTCCACTGTTCTGTGTAATCCTGGTGAGTTCCCTAATCTCTCTAAGTCTTGGTTTTCTTATTTACAAATTAGGAGGGTGCTGCCTAGTCCAAAGGGCTGGTGATTATAAAATATCTATCACTATGTAGGAATTGGCACATGACAGTTACTAGGTAACCCTGAATTTCTTCTCTTTGTTCTCATTGTCTTTCATGGCTTCCATTCACTGACAGATCATTCTGTTTCTCTTGTTCCTACCTTATGGAGCTATATTGTTTACTGGTTTCCTATTCCCTCATCACAAAGTGCGGGACAACCACCTCAGTGTCCCAGGTAGTAATGATACCCACTTCTTCACCCACCAAACCCAACTAGCAGCTGTGTGCAAAACAAGCAAACCAAAAAACAGTAGAGAGCTAGCAATTGTTTTTCTTTTTAAAGAGCTAGGGATTTTCATTATATTTGTCATTGCTTTTGCCTTATTTTGAATATAAATATATTTTGCTGTCTATATAATACTGGTGATTGTAACTATGCTTGAAATTTCTGCACTTTCCAGTTATAGCTGAACAAATGCAGAACAGTTTCTATTTTGAAAAATGCTTATGTTAATTACTATAATTGTCTAATCTACGTATTTCAATACATCACTTGGCTAATCCATGAATGGGTATTTCCACATTACTTGGAAAAATTGAGAGAACTGACTATTCATAAATAAATATCAAAACTATATTTGAATAAACTGAAATTATTTATTCTAAACATAAAGTATCTTTGACAAATATGCAGATAATAAGCACTAATGATAAACTCTAGCATTGTAACAGAGGCGCTGAAAACTCTTTTAGAATCACTTTTCAAAAATATCACTCTTTCACTAAAAAAGTAAGGAATGATTCATTGGCAAAGAAACTATAGAGAAGTGAAAATGTTGTCTGTAGCTCTGCTTGTGAGGAAAGAAAAGATACTGCCCAAGATGTACATATCCAAGCTTGTTGGATAAAAAAAAAAAATTAAATGTGTTTCCAAAAACATTCATTACAAAACATTCAGTTTTACCATTTTGAATTGTTGGTTACTAAGTCATATAAAAAGTTGATATTCTGAAGATTTTTCAGCTTGCTGTGGGCAAAATACTGTGTGTCAATTCACATTTGACACACTAAAATACTTCTTAAAATATTCTGAATTGGCCTTTTAAAAACAATTCAGGCATTCAACTTTATGTATTCATCTCTATTCCTACTTAAACATGAACATGTGAAAAAGAAGTTCACCAGGGGATAGATAATATGAAGCAATTTGAAGCAAGGAAACATGAGTTGACATCTTGTCTAGTTGACAGAAAACCAAATAATAGACAGCTCACAATAGCAAAAACTGATGCTAGCACTCTTTCAGAGGATTATGCTCTGAAAGCATAAGTAACCCTTTGAATCAATTTCAGAGACTAGATGCAGCAACCTAAGCTTGTGCTTCACATTCAATAGAGACTAGAGTAAAAAAATAATCATTTTTATACCCGTTCATGAGCCATAATCTCCATAATAGATATATGTGAGTACTGGACTCTAAGAGATAAAGTGTCTTCTAGTTTTGCTTTAAGCATTTTGAGTTTATACTGTCTTTAGCCTCACAGTTTGCTTCACCAAGAATGGGATATCTGCAGAGCTCTTTTCTGAGTAGTCAGCATGTGTTTATACCCTAACTTGGCTGGTTGTTTTGTCCTGCATACCCACGTAATGCAATGCAACTAGAGAACAGTAGAGGGATCTTGTAATAGTGAGGATACATTCTAAATATACAGAGACTTAAATTCAGGGGACATTTGAATGTCATAAAATTCATTCATTCATTACATAGATACTAATAAGAACTAATAAGGAATGCAACTCATTCTCTTTTTCAAAAGCAAAGGTTTATCCAGCAAGAAGCCAACTTCTCTGCACTTAGGTGGCTCTCTGTGAGCTCCCACAGACCCAGACCCACCTCATGCCAGTGTTTCTAGCTCCTGAAGCAGCAGACAACCTTCACTTCATCATGCCCAGCAGGCTTCTGTGACCCACACCAGCATCAGGCTAGCTCCTGCAGCCCCAGTTCCACATCTCCGCCCAGTGCCAAGAGGGTCACGGCAAACCTAGATCCATAACCACAAATCCAAGTTCCCAGCATACCCCAGTGCCAGGCTAGCCCCTGTGGCCTCTTAAGACTGGTTTCAATGGACTCAGAATCTTGCTACACACCAGCACCAGAAAAGTCCCCATAGACCCAACCTCCAGGAGACACTCAGTTATAGGTTAACTCATGGCCTCTGGTTTTAGGATCACCCTAGTGCCAGGCTGAATTCCACAGCCTCAGCCTCCAAGCCAGCTACTGTGAAACCAGGCTGCCAGTCTGTGGGTTCAGACCAGCCCACGTAGAACCAGATGTCAGGTCCATTTCAAAAGTCTCCAGTGCCTATTTAGTCCTTGTAGGCAGGATTCAGGTCCATACATAAAAATCCAGGTCCTGGGCATTACCCACATACTCAATCACCACTCCCACCCCAGTGAGCACAGACTCTAGATTTCTGCCACAGACCCGGGTACCAGGTTAACCCCATGAACCCAAGCAGCCGGATTTCCCTCCAGCTGATCCATGCAATAGGCCTGCTCACTCAGGGATTTTAGTTGCAACCTGACCAGTTGACACCACCAGAGAGCCCACTCAGAAGCCCCGGATGGCCTGACTGGTGAAGGGTTTTGCCTACTGAAATGAGTTTGTACAGAATAAAAGAGTTGCCTACCTCCTCAAATGTCTAGACACCAATGTAAGGCCACAAGGATGCTGAATAAGAAAACATGACACCACCAAAAGAAATCAATAAAACTTTAATAAGTGATCTTATAAAAATGAAGATTAATAAACTAACAACTCAGAATAATATTCTTAAAGAAATTCGGTGAAGTATAAGAAGACACAGACAACTAAAAATTATAAAAACAATGCATGAACAAAATGAGAAGTTCAAAAAATAGAACCCATAAAAGAAAATTCTGAGTTGAAGAAAACAAGACTGAGCTAAAGATCTCAATGGAGAGTTTCAACAGCAGACTCAACAAGTAGAAGCAAGATTTAGTGAACTACAACATTTCATTTAAAATTCTACACACAGAGGAAAAAAGAATAAAAGAGTAAAGAAGTATAAAGAAAGCATATGTGAATTATGTGATACTATTAAAAGAAACAATCTATGTGCCAGTAGAGTCCTAAAGAAGAAAGAGAAAAAAAGGGGACAGAAAGCTTGTTTAAAGAAATAATGGCTGAATACCTCCCAAATCTGGAGTAAGATTAGTACATCCAAAATCATGAAGCTAATAGATCACCCCAAAATTTCAAGCAAAATCAATCTTTTCCAAGATACATTATAATAAACCTGTTTGAAATCAACGTCAGAAAATTTCTAAAGCAGCAAGAGAAAAAAATGTCACACATAAAAGGAAACTCCTATAAGGCTATAAGCAGATATCTCAGCAGAAACTTTGCAGACCAGGACAGAGTAGGACAACATATTGAAAGTGTTGAGAGAGAACAACTGCCAGTCATGAATTCTATACCCAGCAATTTCCTTTCAGGAGTGAGAAAGATATAAACTTTTCCAAACAAATAAATGCTGGCATTTAAACACCACAAATGTGCCTTATTAGAAATGCTGAAAGGGGTTCTTCAAGCAGAAGTAAAATGACACCCAAATGACACACAAAAATGACACCATAAATAAACCCACCGCAAATCAATAGGATGACATTACTATGCCCCTACCTATCGATAATTACCTTGAATGTAAATGAATTAAGTTATTCAATCAAATGGAACAGAATAGCTGAATAGATAAAACAAAACCTCACTCTATGAAGTCTACGAGACATTAGCTTCAGCTTCATGAACTCACACAGGCTCAAAGGAAAGGAATGGGAAAAGGTATCCCATGCAAGTAAAAAACTTAAGAGAACAGAGGTAGCTATACTTATTAGATGAAATAGACTTTAAGTACAAAATAGTAACAAGAAACAAAGTCACTATATACAATGATAAATAGATCAGTCGAACAAGATGTTATAACAATTATAAATACATATATACACCTAACATGGAAGTAAATATATGAAGCAAATACTAAAAGATCTAAAGAAATGGACAACAATATAATAGTAGTATGAGATATCAATACCCCACTTTCAACAATGGATGGATCATCTAGACAGATAGACAGAAAACCAATAAAAAAAAACATTGGACATCAACTATACCTAAGATCAAATAGACCTATAGACATTGACAGAACATTCTACCCATCCAAAGCTGAATATACATTCTTCTAAAGTACACACAGAACATTTTTTTTACAAATCACATGTTACATTACCAAAGCAGCCTTAGAAAATGCAATGAGATGTAAATCATACCAATCATTTTTTCTGACCACAATATTAGGAAACTAGAAGTCAATAATAGAAGGAAATATGGAAAATTAACAATTGTGTGGAAATTCAACAGCACACTCCCGAACAACCATGTGTCAAAGAAGGGATCAAAAGAAAAATGTTTTTATTTATTTTTAATTGTTCTATTGTTGTCCAAGTACAGTTGTCTGAATTTACCCCCCACATACCCCCCCAACACCAGCCATCCCCACCTCCTTCACCCATCCTTGGTTTTGTCCATGAGTCCTTTATAGTTATTCCTGAATACCATTCCCCCTTTTCCCCCCATTATCTTATCCTACCTCCACTCTGGTTACTGTCAGATTGTTCTTAATTTCAATGTCTCTGGTTATATTTTGCTTGCTTTATTTTGTTGATTAGGTCCCACTTAAAGGTGAGATTATATGGTATTTGTCTTTCACCACCTGGCTTCTTTCATTAAGCATAATGTTCTCCAGATCCATCCATGCTCTCAAGAAGGTTAGGAGTTCCTTCATTCTTTCTGCTGCACTATAATATTCCATTGTATACATGTATCATAGTTTTTTTGTATCCATTCATTTACTTATGGGAACTTAGGTTGCTTCCAGCACTTGGCTATTGTAAATTGTGCTGTTACCAACATTGGGGTACATAGGTTCTTTTGAATTAGTGCTTCAGGATTCTTAGGGTATAGTCCCAGCAGTGGAATTGTAGGGTTAAAAAGCAGTTTCACTTTTGGTTTTTTGAGGAAATCCCATTTACTTTCCACAATGCCTGCACCAGTCCATATTACCACCAACAATGTACTAGGGTTCCCTTTTCTCCAGAACTCTGCCTAGCACTTATTATGTGTTGATTTGTTTATGATGGTCATTCTGACCTGTGTGAAGTGGTATCTCATTGTGGTTTTAATTAGCATCTCTCTGATGGCTAGTGATGCTGAGCATCCTTTCATAAGTTTCTGGGCTTTCTGTATGTCGTTCTTGGAGAAGTGTCAGTTCAGGTCCTTTGCTCATTTTTAATTGGATTGTTTGTCTTCCTGGAGTGCAGTCATGTGGATTCTTTATATATTTTGGAGATCAAACCCTTGTCTGAGGTCTCATTTGCAAATACATTTTCCCATTCAGTCTGTCCCCCTTTCATCTTGCTGATTTTTTCACTAGCTGTGCAGAAGCCTTTTATTCAGATGAAGTCCCATTTGTTTATTCTTTCCTTTATGTCCCTTGCTCTAGGGGACACATTGGTGAAAATACTGCTGTGTAGGATATCTGAGATTCCCCTGCCTATGTTCCCTCTAGGACTTTCATCATATCACAACTTTTATTTAAGTCATTTATCCATCTTGAGTTTATTTTTATGTATGGTATATGTTGGTGGTCAAGTTTCATTTTCTTTTTGCACGTAGCTGTCCAGATCTCCCAAAACCTTCTGTTGAAGAGGCTATTCTTATTCCATTTTATGCTTCTGACCACTTTGTCAAATACTAATTGACTATGAAGAATTGTGTTTATTTCTGGACTCTATTCTGTTCCATTGGTCTTTGTATCTGTTCTTATGCCAGTACCAGACTATTTTGATTACTGTTGACTTGTAATATAGTTTGGTGTCAGGTATGGTGATCCCTCCTACTTCTTCTTCATTCTCAAAGTTGCTGTGGCTTTTCAGGGTCATTTATGGTTCCATATAAATTTTTGAAATGTCTGTTCTATATCTGTGAAATATGCCATTGGTATTTTAATAGGAATTGTCTTCAATCTATAAATTGCTTTGGGTAGTATGGACATTTTGATGATGCTAATTCTTCCAATCTATGAACATGGTATATGCTTCAATTTATTTGTGTCTTCCTTAATTTCTTTCTTCAGTGTTGTGTACTTTTCTGAGTACAGGTCTTTTACCTCCTTGGTTATGTTTATTCCAAGGTACTTTATCTTCCTTGTTGCTATAGCAAATGGGATTTTTTTCCTGATTTCTCTTTCTTATATTTCACTGCAGTTGTACAAAAATGCCTTCGATTTCTGACTATTGACTTTGTATCTGCTGCTTTGACAAATTCACTTATTAGATCAATTAGTTTTTTGGTGGAGTCTATAGAGTTTTCTATGTACATTATCATGTCATCTGCAAACAACGAGTGTTTTACTTCCTCTTTTCCAATATGTATGCCTTTTATTTCTTCTTATTGTCTGATCACTGGGGCCACGACTTCCAATACTAGGTTGAATAGTAGTGGTGACAGCGGAGATCCTTGTCTTGTTCCTGATCTTAGTGAAAAAGCTTTTAGTTTTACCCATTGAGTATGATGTTGGCTGTAGGTCTTTCATATATGGCCTTTATTATGTTGAGATGTGCTCCCTCTACTCTCAATTTGCTGAGCATTTTTATCATGAATGGGTGCTGTACCTTACTGAATGCTTTTTCTACATCTTTTGATATGATCATGTGAGTTGTGTCTTTCTTTTTGTTTATGTGAGGTATTATGTTTATTGACTTGTGCATATTTTGCCATCCTTGCATCACTGGGATGAATCCCAGTTGACCATGGTGTGTAATTTTTTTAATGTATTGCTGGCTGCAGTTTGCCAATATTTTGTTGAGGATTTTAGCATCTATGTGCATCATAAATATTGGCCTGTAATTTTCTTTCTTTTTGTGTCTTTGTCTGGTTTGGGGATTGGGATGATGCTGGCTTTATAAAAAGAGTTTGATAGTCTTCCCTCTTCTTGGATTTTTTTGAATAGTCTGAGAAGGATGGGGGTTAGCTCTTCCATAAATATTTTGTAAAATTCTCCTGGGAAACAGTCTGGTCCAGAATTTTTGTGTGACAAGAGTATTTTTAATCACTGCTTCAACTTCACCAGCTGTTGTCAGTATGTTTAGGCTTTCTGTTTCTTCTTCATTCAGTTTTGGAAGATTATGTTTCTAGAAATGTGTCCGTTTCACCCAGGTTTTCAAATTTCATGGCATATAGTTGTTTGTAGTAATTTCTCACAATCCTTTGTATTTTCATGGTGTCAGTTGTAATCGCTCCTCTTTCATTTCAGATTTTATTTATTTGGGTCCTCTCTCTTTTTTACTTGGTGAATCTGGATAAAGGCTTGTCAATTTTGATTATCTTTTCAAAGAACAAGCTCCTGGATTTATTGATCCTTTTAAGTATCCTTTTAGTCTCTATGCCATTTAATTCTGCTCTGATCTTGATTTCCTTCCTTCTTACTTGAAATGTTTCTATATTTTGTAGGTAGGCCTGTATTGCTATGAACTTCCCTCTCAGAGCTGCCTTTACTGTGTCCCATAAGTTTTGAACCATTGTGGGTTTATTTTCACTTATTTACCAAATTTTTTTATTTCTTCCTTGATCTTGTTTTAACCCATTCATTACTTAATAGCATGCTATTCAGTGTCCATGAGTTTGAATATTTTTTATTTTTTTCCTTGAGGTTGGTTTCTAGTTTCAAGACCTTGTGGTTCAAGAAAGTGCTTGATATGTTTTCAACTTTCTTGAATTTATTAAGGATTGTTTTGTATCTTATCATATGGTCTATCACTGAAAATGTCCCATGTGCATTTGAAAAGAACGTGTATTTGCTTTTTGGAGGATGAAAGGTTCTATATATATCAGTTAAGTCCATTTGATCTAATGCATCATTCAATTCCACAATATCCTTGTTGATATTTTTTGGAAGATCTATCCATTGTTGACAGTGCGGTGTTAACATCTCCTAATATAAGTGTGTTGCTATCAATATCTTTCCTGAAGTCCTCCAAGAATTTCCTTATATATTTGGGGGCTCCTATGTTAGGTGCATGTATGTTTACAATATTTTTGTCTTCTTGATAGGTTCTTCCCTTGAGTATTATGAAGTGACCTTCTAGGTTGGTATGGTCCCTGGCTTCTGGGGTCCACAATATTGTGGATGAGACCCAACAAATTCACATGGACTACTGAGTCCTGTGGAGGAAAGGAGATGGCATGGCCTCTCTCTCAAGAGAGAAAAGCCTTGGTCCTTGCCTTGGCAAGCTTTTACTGCTTTTCTGGGCACATTACATGATGGTCCTCATTCACTATGCAGAGGTTCACTTTAGGTGGTTACCTTTTACAGAAAACAAAGGAGAGAGTGCTGCTAATCACATCACAGGAGAAGGATATTTGCAAATGCAAAGGGAAGAGTGGTTGAATTGGTTAAACTAATCCTTGGAAGGTTTAGCATAGATTTTAGGAAGTTACTTTAAAGATATGCAGTAAATGTTTTCTGCCTCATTTCAGGGTAAGAGAATTTTAGCAAAAGCAAGTCTCAAAGCGGCCTAGGTACAATGCAGGCCTGATTCCCCATGGGAGAACCTATCCATGGGCATGGGTCCTATCTGGGCCCATGCCACACAGATGGCCTCCTATACTGGGTCCCTTTTTATGGCCTTTGATTTGAAATCTATTTTGTCAGATATAAGCGTTGCTTCCCCAGCTTTTTTTTCCTGTCCAACTGCTTGGAATATTTCTTTCCAACCCTTCATTTTCAGTCTGTGTAGGTCTTTTGTTCTGAAGTGAGTCTTTTGTAGGCAGTATTTGTGCAGGTCATGTTTTCCTATCCTTTCAGCTACTCTATGTCTTTTGATTGAATCATCAAACCATTTACATTTGAGGTTATTATTGATAGGTGCTTATTCATTGCCATTTTACTCCCATTGTACCTGTGTTCCTCTCTGTTTTTCTTCTTCTTGTTAAAGCAGTCCTTTTAGCATATCTTGCATTGCTGGTTTGGTGGAGGTATATTCTTTGAGGCTTCTTTTGTCTGGGAAACTTCTTATTTTGCCTTTCATTTTAATTGAGAGCCTTGTTGGATAGACTGGTCTTGATTGAAGGCCTTTGCTTTTTGTTACTTGGAATGTTCCTTGCCATTCTTTTCTGGCTTGTAATGTTTCTGTTCAAAAGTCAGCTACTAGCCTTAACAGGGCTCCCTTGTGTGTTACTTCCTGTTTCTCCCTTGCTGCCTTTAAGATTCTCTCTTTGTCTTGGAATTTTGCCATTTTAATTATGACATGTCTTGAGTGGGCCTCTTTAGGCTCCTCTTAACTGGGACCCTTTGTGCTTCCTGAACTTCTGTGGCTTTTTCTTTCATCAAATTAGGAAAGTTTTCCATCATTACTTTTCCAAACAGGTTTTCTATTCCTTGTTCCTCTTCCTCTCCTTCTGATATCCCTGTTATCTGAATATTATTATGCTTCATGTTGTCCTGCAGTTCCCTTAACCTCTCTTCATTCTTTTTTAATCTTTTTTTCCTTCTCTTGCTCTTCCTGGGAGTTGTTTTTATACCTTGTCATCCAGCTTACTGATTTGATCCTCTGCTTCATCTAGCCTTCTTTTGATTCCTTATACTGTGTTCTTCAATTCAGAAATTGTATTCCTCATTTCCTCTCGGCCCTTGTTGATTGTTTCTGTGTCCTTTCTTATGCTGATATTATTTGCAGTAAGTTCTTTGTAGTTTCCCCGTATTTTTTGGTAGTTCACACTGAGCTCATTGAGCTTCCTTATAGCCATTGTTTTGAACTCAATCTCTGATAATTGATTTGCCCCTGTTTCAATTAGCACTCTTCCTGGGATTCCTCCTTTTCTTTTGATTGGGGGTTGTTTCTTAGTCTTCCCATTATTTATGAAACTCTTGTTTACTTCTGCTTCTTAAATTGACCTGTTTTGACTTCCTAACTTGGTCATGTATACTTCTACAGTAGGAGACCTATGAGATTCAGTGGTGCAGTCTCCTTGATCTCCTGAACTAGATGCTTTTGGATACCCTTTATGCAGTTTATATTGGTTCTCTAGGTGTAATGGAATTTTTATTGTTTTTTGTCACTCTCTGGTGGGTCCTTCCCTCTAAAAGGTCACGGAGTGACTGAGGGTCATTCTGTCCACCATGTCTTGTGTGCCATTGTGCAGGTGCTGCCAGAACAATACCACAAAGCCCAGAAAAGAAACCCACACCAATAAAAATACCCTCCACAGTCCCACTGTCAACAGCAAATGAATAAGTATTAATAAGGATATAAAGAGATTAAGACTATTATAAGAAAGAAGAATGCACGTGAGATGACCTACTGAAAGATACATGATTTTGATAGGGTAGTGGGAGGAACAGTAATAAGAGTTGGGAGTTGGAGCAATGGAAAGAGAATAAAATTTACTTCATGAATAAAAAACGGAATGAAGAGTGTGTAATGGAGTGTGAAAAGCAAAGCATACAGTATTATGTTTAAACAGAAATTAAATAATAAAAATAAAATAAAGTAAGAGAGAGAGAAAAAGGAAGAAAAATAGTAAATAATTATTAAAAATACAGGATCCAAATTGGAGAGAAAGATCCATCACAGGACTATGAACAAAAAAAACAAGCTAAAATTAATATAGGTGGTATGGGAATAAGAGGGGGAAAAGAAAGAAAAGCTTAAGAGATAGGACTATAGGACCTGGCTGGTATAGCTCAGTGATTTGAGCATGGGCTGCAAACCAAAAGGTCACTAGTTCAATTCCCAGTCAGGGCACATGCCTGGGTTGCAGGCCAGGTCCCCAGTAGGGGACCATGTGAGAGGCAACCACACATTGATGTTTCTATCCCTCCCTTTTCCTTCCCTTCCCCTCTCTCTAAAAATAGATAAATTCTTTTTAAAAAGGAAGAAATGTCTACAGGAAAGATAAGTGATTTTGAAATGATAGAGGAAGAGGGAATATTAAGAGTAATGAACAAAGTCCAGGCTAAGACCGGGAAAAATTAAAATTTGGAATGTAAGAAAAAATAAAAAAGAGAATAAAGAAAAATAAAAGGGCTGGATGAAAGAAAAATAGAAGACAAAAGAGAAGAAAAACAGGGTAACAAAAAAAAGGAGGAGGAGAAGGTACCAATAAAATTTGATATTTGAAATACAAAAGTAATTGAAAGTCTAGAGACAAAATTGAAAACAAAGAAATGCAACAATAACTACCCTACCCACAACCAACTAGCAAAGATTGCGAAAGGCAGAGAGAGAATGATGGCATTTTATGTGTGTGTGGGGGGAGGATGTGAGATGATCATTGACAAGAAAACTGGTTTCGTTTGTCTGGATGGGAGGGATATAATAAGAGTACAGTATGGAAACAAGTTGTTTCAAGAGAGAAACAAAACTTGAAATTAATGTGAGAAAAGAGGAAGGTAAAATGGAGTAAGAGAAGGGGGGGGAATATGTGAATTGAAATACACTATAGTACAAAATCTAGTGACTTAATATGTATAAACTTGTTAGACAAGAAATGAATGCTAAAAAGCTATGCAGGAAAGAAAAGATCACAAATGATACAGAAGACCACAGTGGATTTCATCTAGATAGCCTCTTGTATTTACCACTGTTTTTTTTTCTTTCTGGATCTGTGTCTGGTGACGTCAGATATTGACCTCATCTCACCTCAAGTAACCTCTTTGAGACTTTCAGGGATCTACTCTCCCTGGCTATCTCCTTCAATTAATATAGTCACTCTTCACTCAGCAGTCAAGTTTAAGCACTGTAGGGTGGGGCTGAATCCCTCTGGGGTAGGGGTTATTGTTTCCCCTCAGGCTGCTGCTGCTTGGAGCAGAGTGGTCTGCCTGAGCAGGATGATTGCTGCATATGGGGACTGGCTCAACACTGGATCCCAGCAGCTACTCTCTCAGTTCTCTCCACAAGCCTCCATGCCCATTCTCTCCTCAGGTCTCTCTAGTTCACTTTGCCCACACTTTGCCAAGGATCTACTGTGTGTGGCTATCTCCTTCAGTTGTTAATCTACTCAATCAACACTTACCAGTCAGGCTTAAGCTCCACAGGGCTGGGGCAGAGACTATTCTTGGGTCAGGGCTACTGTTTCCCCTCAGGCTACTGCCCCTCGGAAGGGAGTGGTCTGCCTGAGCAGGATGGCTGCTGCCGTATGGGGAATGACTCAGCACTGGGATCCAGAGTCTACTCTCTCAATTCTCACCCTAAAGCCTCCATCCTCAGTCTCTCCTCAGGCATCACCAGACCACTCCACTCCTGCATTTGCCAGAGCTCAGTGCGAGTGGCTGCAAGTGAAAGTTTGTGTGTTGACTCTTTAAATGGCTCTTGCACCCCCACCCATCTGTCTCTGCAACCCTGCCACTTTTCACTGCTGGTCGTTGCCTGTGTACTTTTTGGGCTCTGGTGCTCTAGGCTGGGGATCCCAGCTCAGGCTTTAGACCCCATCCTTCTCAGGCAGATCTAACCAGCAGCTTAATTATCCCCCCAATGCTACTACCTGTGGGCGCACAGCCAGCCCTCTCGAGTCTTTACTGCACACACCAGATAGGTTGTGCCACAGCTGATTCTTCTGTCTGTCTAAGGTTATAAGGCTTCTCTCTTACTATTGCTCAATTGCTTGTTCTGGGTGGTTTTTCCACAATTGAATTATAATCCCAGACTGGCCCTGGGAGAAGGTTAGTGTGACTTCCATTCACTCTTCTGCTATCTTCCTCCCTCAAAAGGGAAATGTCTTTAAAATCTCAAAATGAATGAAAATGGAAACACAACACACCAAAACTTATGAGATGCAATAAAAGCAGTTCTAAGAAAGATGAATTTAGAGGTAAATATCTACATTAAGAAAAAAGAAAGACCTCAAATAAACAACCTAACTTTACACCTAAAAAAAACTGGAGAAATAAACAAACTATGCTCAAAGGTAGCAGAACAGGGAAATAACAAAGATGAGAGCAAATGGAATAAAAAAGAGTCCAGAAAAAAAAATAGAAAAGATCAGTGAAGCTAAGAACTCTTTTTTTTTAACAAAGAACCTTTTTGGTAGACTTAGAATAAACAAGAGAAGATGGATATATAAAATCAGAAATAAAAAGGGAAATGTAACTGATTCTACAGAAATGCAAAGGCATCACACGAGATTACTATAAATAAATATACACTAAAAATGAGATAACCTAGAAAAAAACAGATGGATTCCTAGAAATATNAAGGTAGCAGAACAGGGAAATAACAAAGATGAGAGCAAATGGAATAAAAAAGAGTCCAGAAAAAAAATAGAAAAGATCAGTGAAGCTAAGAACTCGTTTTTTTAACAAAGAACCTTTTTGGTAGACTTAGAATAAACAAGAGAAGATGGATATATAAAATCAGAAATAAAAAGGGAAATGTAACTGATTCTACAGAAATGCAAAGGCATCACACGAGATTACTATAAATAAATATACACTAAAAATGAGATAACCTAGAAAAAAACAGATGGATTCCTAGAAATATGCAACCTACCCACATTGAATAATGAAGAAATAGATCATTGGAACAGATCATTAACAAGAAAAAACATTGAGTCTGTAATTAAAAATCTCCCAACAAAGAAAAGCCCAGGACCAAATGGTGTCACTGGTAAATTTTACCAAACATTTAAAGAATTAATACCAATCCTTTCCAAAATATTCTAATAATCATTTTATAATACATATGTATGTGTGTATATCAAATTATTATACCATATGCCTTAAGCTTATACATGTTGTATGACAATAATGTCTCAGTAAAGCTGTAGTGAACATCATAGTTGTATCCCAGACACAAATACAAAGAAAATAAATATTTCCTTTGAAATAAAGATTATTTTATAGCAGTTATTCACCTTACACTATGTTTTTAAAAAATTCTAAGAAAAATACTATTAAATGGGTTTCTTAAAAGTTGTTGGTTTAGAAATTATTAATACTTTAGTGGCCACAAAAATTAACCTTGTTGATATCCAACTATGGGAGTATAATTAACCAAGAGTCCTACCTGCTGAGTTCTAAAATTCATCCCTACAGTTGCACTACAGCAAATGTTTTCCATAGGCTTCTCTCAGGTAGTGAATAAGGGATAGAAATAGCAAGGCAGCCTTACTGCTGACAGGCGCCTTCGACAGTCAGCTTTGTCTGGATGGCTCTCCAACAGCCTTGTGGAACTCTTCATAGACATCATGGCAATCTGGGGCGTTTCTACCCAATTGTCCTTTCCTCTGTTCTTCACTCAGAATCAGATTTGCAACCTTATGAATTTAACTGATATTCTGAATCTAGTTATGTATCCATGTAAATTAGTAACTCCTCTCAGCATTTTAATGAAGGGGATATTGTGGTGACATAATTATTTTAAACAAATTTAATTGTGAGTCCCAATGTTATGGTAAGAAAAAGTGTAGGGCTGATGACCAAGGAAGGCATGCAAAATAAAAATTTAGTGTAGCTAATTCACCTAATCCAAGCAAGAATTTTTATTCAGAGTTAGTCTTAAGAATGTAAATTTATATTTGATATGATTTACTACAGGGAAATTTTCTTATTGACTGTCCATCAACTACCAAAATTCTCCAATGACTAGCTTTTGGCTAAAATGCTACAATTAATGTTTTCTCTTTTTACAAAGCATTTATTCCTAATATAACATACATGTATGATATTTTGAATGAGGCCATGTTTTAAAGAAATTATGTATAATATGAACATATTAAAACATATTAACATATTACTATAAACCATATACTTAATATATTACATATTGTGCAATTATTATAAATATATTCATATACATTTTATATATTTATACACACATTAATGGTAAATGGAAGATAGTTTCATTTTTGGAGTAAATCATAATTTAAAAAGTGGATATAGCAAATGATGAGACTTGACATCTGGATAATTGATGTTATCATTGAGAACAAGTAACACTGACAATAATGACTCTGAGGAAATTATGCAGAAAAGCAGGGTAAGGATATTAAAAACTTACCCTAAATTTTTGTACAATGTTGGAGTTACTAATAATTTAGTAGTACTACATCCATAGCAGCAAATAGCTGAACTTTTGACCAAATGTAGCTTAAACAAATTATTTATTTCATATATAAGGAGAAGTCCCGAGACAGCAGTCCAGTGTTGGTTCAATGGCCACCAGGAAATCAGTAGATTCTCCCACATGTTGGTCATTATCTGCTTTCACGCTCTTGGATTCATTTTATAATCATAGCATCACTGTTGCATATCCAGCATCATGTCCACGCTGCAGGCAGGAAGAAGAAAGGGCCATGGGCATGCCAGCATAGTCTATGCATTTTTACCAGAGAAACAAAAATGACCTGGCAGAATTCCACTTATATCTCATTAATCATTATTATGTCACATGGTCAGTTATAGCTGGGATGTAGCCAAGGTCAAGTATTGCATGTCCACCCTAACCATATATACAATATTAAAATTATGCCAACTACTTTGGCCTACCCAGATATTCATTTAATAGGAACTTTAAAATATGTTTTCTTGTTATAATGGAATAAGTAAAACAGCAATTGCTACCATCTGGCTCTTCCTAACTGCATTTTACATTTTATTCTATTTTATTTGTATCTCTGTCCAGTAATTCTTAGAACTATTTGCTGAGCCCATGAAAAGTATGAAGAACTACTTAGTTAATCCAAGATTATATAATGGCTTTGAAAGAGCTTATAGTTTTATAGGGTACATATGAAGCAAATATAAAAAAAGAGGATCTTATACTTTGTAATTGCATTGCTATACTTATACACAGTGTATTTCTCAAAGGTTTCTTATCAGTTGTATGCAATGAGTAACTTCCCTACCTCTTATGCAAATAGGCTGCCTTCATTGTCTTGAGCCACTTTAATAATATTTCTCCCCCGCATGGCTGATATTGCTTGAGAGTTTTCTGGTATTTTTTATTTTTCTGGGTTTGAGAGAGCCTTTTTTTATATACAACCAGAGGTCTCCTCCATATCACTAAGAACTGTGCAAGCATTTCTATTACATATGCTATTACATCTGATGCTTCTACACATTTTGGATACCAGAAAAACAGATGTTCTTGGTTCTCAGACATTTCCAGCCTCATTTCCTCTACAACTAAGTATTTATCAAAACACGTTACTTCCTGGTTGGCCCTTATCTTTGGTACTAGATCAGCCATTGTAGCAATTGCTCTTTGAGTTCTGATTTTCCTCACCTGTCTTCTAGGCCATCAGGAGTAACAAAAAGCCCTAAATTTCACCTCAGAGAGACCGTAGCTGAGCACAGGCAACTTCAGTTCTAAAATAAAAAATTTCAACAGAGATGACAATGATAGTTTTATGAAGTGAGAAGTTCAAAATAACTAGACAGAGAAACATGAAATAACAAGTGCTGGTTTTTATTTGGAATATTAAATGGTATAACTGTCATTAGCTTATCAGATTATGGAAGATAATTCAATATTTCTTATACTTCAGTCACCTAGAAATATTATTTAAAATACTGATTCCATGTCCCACCCCAGACTTACTGAATCCAAATTTCAAGGAGGAAACTGGAAATTTCAAATAACTTTTCTGATCAGAATTTTGAGAAATACAGTGGCATTTGAGTGCTTCTTGGCAGCACAGAAGAGACAAGAAAACTCAAACTTTTACTCTTAAAAATAGAACACTGAGGATTACCTCATGATGCACAGGGAAAATACAGATAATGTAAACAGAGTAGCTACTGGATGTAGTTTTCTCCTTGGAGATAAGTCCTCAGATGGTGTTTTTTCTTATTTTTTTTCATATCATATCAAGTGAAAGATTGATTGGAAGCACAATAAGAGAAGTGAAAGAATTCTTCATAAGGAGTTTTTCAGGAAGGAAAAGAAAATCAAAGAGAAAGAATCCGAATGTCCTTACGCTTGAGTGAGCACACCCTGCTGATCAATCAGCTTGTCCCACAGAAGACTAAAACTTTCCGCCACGGGATGCCGCCCTGCAGGGGCAGACGCAGGTCCAAACACAATGGGTGGGGTTTCTATGAAAGGACCAGAGGTGGGAGACGTGGGGAGTCAAACCCAGAGGAGGAAAATCTGCTCCTTTAATCCTTTTCAAAATACTTTTCAGTTGAAAGAAAACCAAAATCGCAGTATTCTGATCCTCCTCTCTCTCTTTCTCTTGAAATTAATAATATTTATTATGGCCAATGTGAGAACATCAGTCAGCCCCTTAAATTACTTAAATGAAACTATTCCACTTGATTTGACGCTAATGCCCAAATGGTTTTAAGAAGTAATAATAGCTATCGGGGAGGTTTTAAATGCAGAGTTAGAAAGTCTCTGCTGGTTCCCTGCTTTCTATTAAGCAGAGTTACAGAAGCCTGTGGTCCCCATTATAACTGTAACTCACCATGAGGCACAGAGCCAGTAATATCAGCTCCGTTCCTCGTGGAAATCTGTAGAAGGAAAAAAAATCAAGTATCTTTTCTGTGACTTTGGTTGATAGATACATAATGATCTTTCTGGGCTACCAGATATGGATGATAGATAAAAGATAGAAAGATAGGTAGATGATAGATAGATAGACAGGTAGATAGACAGACAGACAGATAGATAATATGTTTTAATTGTTAGTTTGACATTCGACAGCCTCTAGTAAAGTATGCCTCTTGCTTGTCAAGTCTCCAAATCTACTTTCACATCTCGCAAGGAACAATAATTGTTTATTGATTTATGTGTTAACAATGTATCGATGAAGTCTAGAAATAAAACCCAAGGGCAATAAGTACTCAGGACAGTGACTTTAAGGTATTTTTTATTATTCTTAATATGAAGTTTATATATACTTTTAAACTATCTTATGAGTTGTTTATAAATCAGTGTTTAAGAAAATGATAAAAACACAGGTGGTTATAAAGAAGTTTCTGAACACCTACATGTTTATTTTAAAATAGAGTAAAATACATCTGTAAGAAGTCTTAAGAAAACACATATGAAACTAAAATGAAAATGCAAAGTGTACTTATTACTTGTTTGGTAAAAAAGGAAATAGTAATACCTGGAACCATTTATTTTATCTGTACTAGGTAGTTAATAAATGTTTTATGTGTATGAGTGAAGATGATAATAAGAACTAGTTAGTTCTCTGCTCTGGCTGATGTTGATCAGTGGACTGAGTTCTGACCTATGAACCAAAGGGTTGCTGGTTCAATTTCCAGTCAGGGCATATGCCTGGGTTGCGGGCCAGGTACCCAGTAGTGGGTGCTTGAGAGGCAGCCACACATTGATGTTTCTCTATATTTCTTTCTCCTTCCCTCCCTGCTCTCTAAAAATAAATAAACAAAATATTTTTAAATAATTAAAAAGAAAAGAACTAGTTCAGTTTTCCCACATCTATGCCACAGAATATAACCACAAAATATACTACAGGCAAAAAAATAAAACAGGTAATATCATACGTGTATACTGTAAAAAGAGTTAAAAAGAAAAACAAAGTAGAATGAAATCAAATATTGCTCTAGATATGTTCATTGTTTGGTTTGCTATATGTGTAGCAATATACAGAAATTTATATTTTAGTAAATATGCTGTTGCCAACTTGCTTTCTGGTACCCATAATTCTGGCAGCAGCACACCGGTCTTCCTTTGCTGAGCTTCCCTTTGGATAAGTAGGGTTTGGGCTCTACCAATCAGTAATAGTGAACACTTGGCCCAGGCGCGCAACCTCCATCCGAAACAATTCAAACGAGAGGTAGCTATGGAATCCTTTTAGGGTCAATTCAAGTATTCCCCAGAAGAAGTTTTATAAATGCCTATATAAAAGAGTCTCTTTTCTTTTTAGACTGGGACTTCTAGTAGCTACTTTTTCATCACATGGAGAGAGATAAATTTTGGCAAGAAAGAATCAAGGCCACACAGAGAAAAATGCAGAGGCAAACAGGAAGAAAAGCAAAGAGGTAGGGGTGAAGGGGAGCGAGCAGGAGATACTTAGCAAACTGATGGGGTTCCTGAGTGGATATCTTGGAAGACTTCCTGGTTTAGGCTAGTTTGAGTTCAGTCTCTCTCACATGTAAGCGAAGAAGTGTTGACTAAAACACACACACAACAATCTACATCTACAAATCTGTACCCAAATCTGTGTGGGTAGATGTACTCCCAGAAACATAAGTTTATATATTTTCAAGACAGAAATTCTTCATAGACCATTCCTTTGAGGGTTTTTTCTCCATTTTCTCCCTCTTACAAGGAAGACCTCTAGGAGAGTTGTGCTGTCTCACTGGGCTTCAAATGATAAAATAAAATTCAGACTCAAAATTACGTTGAAACAAATAGCAACGCTCTATGTTTTAGATGGTGGCTCATGCAGCACCACAACTGCACCACAGTCACCAAACTAGAGAAATGCACATGTTATCTCCTTAGAAATAAAATATAAAAGGAAAAGAAAAGAAGAGAAGAGAAAGGAAAATGAGGACATTGAGATAGATAATTGTCAGCCAAAGATGCCCCATCACTGAAGATGCCCCTGAATTTCTATTTCTCTTTTTCTTGAATCACTTCTCTACAGATGAAGGGATAGAAAGGTCCAAAGTAGTTAACCAAAAACCCTAGCAAAAGAAAATACAAGGCTAATGGAATAATTAAGTTCCTAAAGTCATAAGACATTTCCATTATTATATCAAAATTAAAGTCAAAGTCCAATGAAACACCCTTCAGATCCGTGCCATAATTCCCCTCGGGTGCCTGGCAAACCTTAAGAAGCCAAAGTGACAATTACTGATTTACCTTTCTGTGCTGAAAAATGGAAGTTGAAAGTTAAGCGGCAACAAAAAGCTAAGCACCTCTGAGACTGAGTTTTAAGTCTGGACTAGACAGAAATGACAGAAAATCATTAAGAACAGAAGGCATTAAAAGGTCAGAAATAAATTGTTATCAAGCCCTGTTTGACCATTTTATCAGTCAGAATTTTCTCTTTGCACTCAAGAATGCAGTGACATTTCCTTATCTCTGGAGATGAATATGATATTATCAGGGTTGTAAACACACACTGTTTTTAGATCCTGAGAATGTTTTGGGAGGAAAAAAAAGGTGTTTGCAACAAAAGGTGACTCTCAAATAGTTTTATTGTTTTTAAATACATAATTGGCTCATCTCCAACTGTCTGGAGTGTTACTCAGTGCAGGAAAACTATGAAGTTTATCTTTGGGAGAGAAGAAAGCCAATGTCTTCATATCCTTAGGTTTCCACTGTGGTTCTTGTTGAGTTAGATAGCCCCAATTCAGTCCCAGAATAAACAAATAAGTACTCCTTCCCCTTCCTCCTCCTCTACCTTTTCCCTGCCTTTCCATCCATTTGGCCAAGAATGATATTTTGCCATTTTATTGCAAGAGATCAAGGAAACTGATGCAAATCTCTCATAAATCAAATTTGATCTTAGCTAAATGAGCACAGTACTAAATCAAAGCATGGTTAATCTGTGCTTAAATTATGAAAGTGGAAAATGATGGGTTAAGGATTTCGTATAGGAGAGAAAACTCTTAATCACTTTAGCAACTAGTATGTAATGTCCTAAAATAACTCACTAATCATGTTGCCACGGGAAAACTAAAAGCAAACAAATAAACAAAAACAGGTACAAAAGCATTCCTCAAATGTTGTATTCCAATGGGATCTACACTTTGAAGAGCATGTATAACAGGGGAAAGGGGAATCTGCAGACATGCCCTCTAAAACATGCAGAAGCCCTGACTGAACTATCTCAGCAACTCGTATCTTAGTTCATTTTGAATAATATTACATTTTAATGAAAGCAACTTAAGAGTTTCACTATCTTTAAACAGGATAATATTTTGCCAAAAAAGATAGCTTTAACTAAATCATCAAGAGCCATTTCAAGGGTCTTTTTTGTTCACAATTGCAGAGGTCACGAAAACGTTATTTTTCTGGATCTACTAAATCAAAATCTCTATATGCTACTTATTAAATAAACAATCCCATGTGCAGGTTTTTAAAAATCACAATGCTTAACACTTAGGATATCATATCTAACAGCCACAGATGAAAGAAAAAGAAAAGAAAAGAAGGAAGACAGAGAGAGAGGGAGGTAAAGAAAAAGAACCATCTGAAAACACTATTTAAGAATTAAATGGGGTTTTTGCTTTATGTACCATAAAACACAATGTGCTGCTCAAAAGATAAGAGCTTGTCAGTCATTAGAAGCTAGTAACTTGTTTTAAATAGTTATTTCCCCTTGGTTATCCAATATTTTACTCTTCAAATGCCCACATAAAGATACTTTTTCCTTTGTTGTATATTTATATGCTAGCCTCAGCAGTAGCTTCAACACATTCCTAAACCTGTCTGTCCCTCCACTTAACCACATTGTAATCAAAAAGAAACCTATTGGTTGGGCTATAGCTAGTTGGCTCTGATGATGCCTTCCTTTGAATTTAGTAAGAAGGTCTTGGGCCATGTCAGTCTGCTTCATTGTCAGAATTGACATGCATCTACCTGTGATTTGTTTTTGACAGCAGTCAAATTCAGAGGTGCTGCACTGGATGTGTGGTAAGCTGACAAGGCTGCTCCTATGACCATCAGTGGTTCCTTTTACACTCTCCAAGTGTGGATTGTAAAACAGATTCAAATCATCTAGAAGCCCTAAGGTCATAATGATGTTCATTTATAGAGAAGCTTTATTCAACAATTCAGAGTGCTGGGTACAAAATCATTGTAAAAAAAGCTTCCTTACCAAATTAGGAAGAGATTTATGTATGTATAGATAAATTCAGGTAGAAAGCATGTAAATAATTAATTCATGTGAAGAAATACAAAATTATATTGATTATGCCTTGATGTTTAACTCATTGCGATTTTTTCTTAAACCATGTTTATTTCTAAAAATGATTAACGTATGTGTGTTTATCCAAACAATTTGCCATGCACAGCGAAGAGCAATTCATGGATGAACATATTCTTATAGTTCAATTAACCTACAACTCAAGCACAAGAGTTAATGGGTTCCTATAAATCTTCAGCTAATTTATTCTTCCTGTCATCTGAATAAACATTGTGAGTCATTTCTGGAGAACAGGAGTGCTTTCAGCTTTCTTTTTCTGTTCTGCCTGAGGTTGTGCTGCAGAGCCTCTGTGCCTGTCATTGGAAGGAAAGGAGATATTCACTCCTGTATAAATAAGAACACAGAGTCTTTCTATTTATATTAGATTTATTTTCCAACTAAATGGATTATTTTGGCCAGGCTAAGTTTAGTAAGAACCAGAATAGCACTGAATCCATTGATCTTTAGTTACTTTAAAGAAGGAGAGAATGTAAATTCAGAAATGAAGGAGGCAATTCTCCATTCCATGCAAAGAGATTGCAAGAATTGGAGGTGAAGAGGACGCAGCTGCATTTCTTAACTTTTGAATGAAAAGCAATTAGGCCAAGAGCCTTCATTTTAGATTGTCAGCTTGGGCCTATGTCATACCCATCCTTACACTCCCAAACGGAAGATTTTAAAGGCCTCCTGCCTTTGTCATTGAGACACCTGTCGCCAGCTACACTGAGTCAGCATCTCTATATGCTGGGAAATACATATTCAACGTGAATCTATGTAAGAAACAACAGCAGGGAGGATGGAATTCTTCAGAGTTCTGGAGGATGGAATTCTTCAGAGTTCTTAAAGGAAAAAAAATTAAAGGAAAACTTAAGTTTAAAAAAAAAAGCTGAAATTAAGAGGAAATATTTTACTCCATAAAATATACTTCTGATCTGATTTTAAGTTATTTGCAATTGAAATAATTTAACCCTAATGTCAAGTTAACAAAGTAAATTCCTGTAAAAAAGTTATTATATTCACTACAAATATTATGAAAGGCAAGTTTTAGGGAAAAATACGCTTTCTGCGTGAGATCTGCAAAATGAAGAGCCATTTGGGCATAGTCATACAACAAGAAATATTTCTAAAGCCTTTTTGTTTTAAGAGAGAATAATACTTAATAAGGATAAAATAATACGTAAATGTTTTTTTATGAAAGCATCAAACAATAAAACTGTGATACTTTATAGAGTACTGGAGAATTTTTGGTACTCTCTACATCTTAAATCTCATTTTCAAATACATTTATTATTTATTCTTGCCCTCTTCATCCTTGCCCTCTTGCTTAGGATCATATCTATGAGTCAATTGCAAAAGCACTGCTCATTTCTTGCTTACTGAAGTATATCAAAATATTCATGATTTGTGAATTCAAAAGAGGCATCCCCAAGAACTTCAAATGACACTCAGAAGAACTCAAAATTTTATAGTTCACTAGTTTAGATATCTTTCAGAAGAAAAGGTAATGATTTCTTTACCCCTTATTAGCTATCTGATGGAACATTTACATGAATGTGTTCAATGTTAAAAATTTAGCATTTTTATATAACCAATGACCTAACAAAATGAAAATGTATCATTTAATGATACACCAAGAAGCACTAAATCAAATCTCCCAAAACATATGATTTTCTATCTTATTAAAATTAGAAATATGGCAATACATATAATTTCTCCAACTGGAGCCTATTTTATCTTAACAAATCAAAACCAACCAAAATATATTTTAAATAAATTCCTAGATAGAGATTATTTAAGGTAGCTACCTGAACAGCACAAATTTCCAAATAAATTGTAATAACTATTGATATCAAGTGGCAATAAAAGTACAATATTAGATCAGGGCTTCAGATAAATGACAGCTAAATGCATCAGGCATAGAATAAATTTATTTGCATAGCAAATTCAAGAAGGGATCCCTGGCTGGGTGACTCTGTTGGTTGGAGCGCCATTCTTTACAGCAAAAGGTGGTGGGTTCAATCCCCATCAGAGCATGTACCTAGGTTTCTGGTTTGTTCCCTGGTCAGGGTGTGTACAGGAGACAACCAATGGATGTTGCTCTCTCACAGCAATGTTTTTTTCTCTCTCTCTCTCTCCTTTTCCCTCTCTCTAAAATCAATGAGCATATCCTCAGTTGAGTATTTTTTAAAAGAATGAATAATTTAGGTATAAAATAATAATTTTTGACATCAAGTACTTACAAATCTGTCTTAAGGTTAAAACTAAATATATTTTGTCACATAGAATTAAATTTTCATTTATTTTTTGGGCATACCAACAATCTATATATTAACTAACTAAAACATCTATTGGCTCTCATTTGTTCTACTTTTTCTTTAAGATTTTATTTATTTTTAGACAAAAGGGAAGGGAGGTAGAAAGAGAGGGAGAGAAACATCAATGTGTGATTGCTTCTCACATGGCCCCCACTGGGGACCTGGCCCAAGACCCAGGCATGTGCCCTGACTGGGAATCGAACCTAGATCCTTTGGTTCATAGCTCACGCTCAATCCACTGAGCTACACCAGCCAGGGCTTGTTCTACTTTTTCAACAGAGTCTTTTTAATTGAATACATTAATTTGACAATGTTTAGTCTCCATCTCGTTAGATCATATATCTAACACTCTCTATATTAAACACTGCTTTACATTTCTTCCTGATGAAGACTATGAAGCTAGAACTTTCCAACAAGGAAAAAGAATGTTACTTTTTCCTTTTTCGTCTTATCCTAGTAGATAAGAGCACACATTAGAACATCTGTGCACCCTTATGCATGGGGTTATATCAAGGACATTCCATAGGCTCTCTGAAGTTGCATTTAATGACCAACCCAAGAACTTATCAATGTGCTGACTGAGAACAAACAGGTAAAATTTCATCTCTCCCTGAGTTGTTAGTTAATAAATTAGAAGTCAAAAACAAAAGAAGAAAGAAAAGCTTTCCAAAGAATTCTATGAGTAGGCATTTTAGGCTCATTATCTAGGTAATGGAATTAAAGGTCAGAAAATCTTCAGTAAATACTTAACACTGAGATTATTAAAACCTTGGGCCATCAAAACCCTAGTTTTCTACCACATAAATCATCGTGTTTGCTCAATTTTTAAATTTATTGTTTTGTTATGGAAATAATACTCTGCTCTTATACCTTAAAAATAACATCAGAATATAACAAGACCCTTTAAAATAATTTAAAATTTAACTCTTAGCCTGTGGTGGATAAAATAATGCTCCCCACACCAAAGATGTCTACATCTTAATCCCTGAAAGGTATGAATTTTTACCTACTGTGGCAAAAGAAACGTTGCCCCTGCAGATTAAATTAAATTAATCTGTAGAAGCAAAGTGTGATTAAATTAAGGGCCTTGAGATGGGAAGAGCATCTTGGATTATCCATGTGGGCCCAATCTAATCAGAGGGGACCTGTGGGGGCAACTTCTCTCCCGAGTTCCCCCGTGTGCCACAGATGAATGTGAATGTAGCTGAGACATGATGTGATCTGCTTAGGGAGGAGAGATGAGCTGTGGCCAGTTTCTCAGAGGAGACAAAGGCCAGCAGCGGCCAGTTTCTCCAAGGAGGAAAAGGCCCTGAGCGCCTCCCCCAATAGCCTTTTATTGGGTTGTAATACACAGGAATACAGGGTGGCAAGGATCAAACAGTAGATAACATTTCCAAGATATCTGAGGGCTTCAGAGTCTGAGTCAGTGTCTGTCAGAAAGAGAGTTGCAGAAACTTTGAGAGACATACTCATTTCATACCCTTATCATATGAATGAAAGCAGTCTTAGGAGAGCAGATTTCACAGGTTTATCAGCAAGTCTTTGTGATGCCAGATTTTCCCCCAGGGCACGCTCTAGCAAGGCAAGGAGCTGCACCTTTCCCCAACAGGTATTCAGGCTTAAGGGGATTAGAGCCAGGAAGCGCTTCTCCCAGAGAACATGGGGACTCAGGGCTTTGACAAAGGTGGGGGGGGGGAGCCGTGAGAGTCCATTGCTCTTTGTTGCAGCCCCCTGAGTCCTTCCATGATGGCCTCCCATGTGATTGAGTCTGGCTTAGGTTGCCCCCCACTGTGAGGAGTCTTACCCATCATTGACTTTCGCCCAAGCTTTGGGGGCAGGGAGAGGAAACTGAAGCAGCATTTGCTACCAGAGACAGGTTTTGTCTCCTGCGGCTGGCATTACAAAGGTCGTCCCTCGCCCTTAGCTACAAGGGGTTGAGATACAATTCCTAAAACCAGGCGGAGTGTCTACAACAGGGACCTTTTAGGAGGGAAGTAGAAATGTCAGAGCAGTTACCCTGCTGGCTGTAAAGATGGAATCATAAGCCAAGGAATGTAGCCTGCCTCTAGGAACCGGAAATAGTAAGGAAACAGTTTCTTTTCTAAGATATTTCAAAAAGGAACACAACTCTGCTTATACTTTGATTTAGGCCCAGTAGGACCTGTTTTGGATTTCTGGCTGCTAGAGCTATCAAAGCATAAATTTGTGTTGTTTTTAGTCATTACATTTTTGGTAAGTTTTTTTACAGCAGCAACAGGAAGTGCATGTGGCATAAGGCTATTTACAGGGCCACTTTCATGCTTTCATGCACTCTTAGCCATGGTGAAGCCACCATGAGCTTGTAAGCATCGTGATTGGCGTTAACACTCACACTGAAGATGTGGGGAATCTCTGAGTTACCTAGTTTGGCTCCCTCTACAGCATTTACTTGACTCTCCACACCACTATATGCCTTGGAGGCCACTTTGGACTTTATAATATCATTTCTAGAAAATTTACAAATTGGAATTAACAATGTGTCAATTATTTAACAAAAGCCTCAGCTCTCTGTATCTACTGTATCTACTTAGATGTAATTAATGAGTCAAAAGAGACCAATTATATCAGTTTTAACTGCTTGGCCTTCAGATTGGAGCAACTTTCTGCTTTCTTCCTTTGAAAAGGGCATCATAATTCTGTTTAAAAATCCTAAAGACCACAAAACATTTAAAACACTTCCTTGAAAATTGTGAAAGCTCCCACCATCCAGTCAGGTCAGTAAAGAATTATCATTGAACATTTATTAAGCATCCACAGTCCAGAAAATATCATACGAGACAAAGAAAAAGAGACAAACACACTAAAAAATTATGGGCACTTCTTTTAAAGAAAATAACCCTCACCTGGAGGTCCCGAGAGGAGATAATTATGATTGATCAGAAGTAATGACCCCGCAGCTTGATTACAACCAACAAGGCAAGATGAAAAAGCCACTCTAATCTCTGTTCCTGGTTAAAAGGTCAACGTCTATGATTAGACTACAGGAGTCAAAGATCCGAACTATTCTCTGATCATTTTGAGAGAAAGGTCAGTATATTATGGTATGTACTTCAGTAATGGCCTTGCAAATTTTGTAAAAATACTTTTCTCATCCTCTGTACTTGAAGCTAATCTCTGAACTATCTTGCATAAAGGACTGAGCTGCATGTTATAGAAGATACAATAATTAATAAGGCCCTTCTTTCAAGGCTATCACCACCTAGTGGAAAAGAGAAAAATGCACAGGTATGCACATGCTTCTATTCCCATACAGTGCGTGGCAGAACACTGCAGTATTAAAGAAGATCCTTAACATATGACTAATTATGTAATTATAATACAAGAAGAATGTGGTAAAAATTAAGGTAGAGATACAAAAAATATGATATATTAGAAGTTTTCCAACATCTGAAGAACAAGCTTGTGTGATCGCTGTTTGCTAAATTATAAAACGAAGCTTGGCATTCTATAACTTACCAAAGGTTGAAAACCTTTTTAAGTTGAAACAAAAACAAAGACATTTTTAAAATTCAGTGAACTTTTGGCTTGGCTTTAAAGAACCCCCACCTAGATGTGGTGACAGAATTTGCAACCCCAGCCCTTCCTATCACAGGAGACTCTGAACCCCACGAATGAATTTGGAACTCCCTCCATTCCCCATCCGATGGAGAGAGCAATCACTAAAAGCTACTGTGGTCTTTTGTGCAGATGCCAAACCCCGAGCGCTCCCTTGTAGAGTACCACAGACCCACTGGCAGCACTCAGCTTCGCTAATAGAAGGAATATTCTTTCCTCAATAGAGGCTTAAATTGTTCTCTATTTTAAAAAAAAGTTTGTGTTTTGAGAATGACTTTTCTAAACAGTTCATCTCGCAGTGAGCACACCAGTGTGAAGGGGGAAAAGAAACATTAAATTGAAATATTTACTTGATCCTTCTTTCAAGTGACTGGGGCCCAGGAGAACGGAAAACTGAACATATGCATGCCCACCTACCCAAAGCGGGGATGCCCACTGAGACTGCAGGGCGTAGAAAGGATACAAGTGTAAAAGTTCAACCTGTCAGAGAAGTTAGCATTTTAAAGGAGATGAGGTCAAATTTCAGACAGAGAAATTTTAAAGGATAAAGAACATAAACAACAAACCTGAGGTTATGAAAGGAGGAAATAAATAACCATGGGAGTGCCCCTCCTGATTCAGATGTATCTAAAGATGTATTTGAACTTTCATAGCAGGTTCAAAGTGATGGCCCAATTGACTAGAACTTGAACTTTTTTCACCTAATTCCCATATGAAACTTCCCTAACCATATATGTGTGCACTTTGATGTGTTAGTCTCTGGAGGCTAAATGATAGGGTGTAAAACATAGACAAGCTCTGCTCCCTCCATTCACTTTAAGACAAGATCAAAGAGGAGCCATTGGTCCACACCGTGTGGAGTGTGTTTTACAACTACAGTGATAATCAGCAGTATAAAAAACTCAGCCCCAAATAGGATCAGGAGCCCTTGACCATGGAGGAACATTTTGCAGAGGATGTATGAAAATATATTTTAGCTTAAACATCTGAATACCTCACAGATTAGGAGAAGCACCCACTGGAAAAAAAAAGGTATGGCTCGGGAAACCTCTGATTTACAACAATTTAATATCCACAGCAGACAAACATTTTGAAATAACAACCCAAGTTGTTTTCATGTGTTTGTTTATTCTCACTAATGCCTTTTACTTTGCCTTGAGGCTGAGATTTATTAATTTAGAGGACAACCAAACTAAGTCCAGGTTTTTGACTGTCAAAGAGGGATAAAAGTTTTGAAAGCCCCCAAATTGTATTGGAAGAATCAATTTTCTTACTGAAAAAATTTTTTTGAGTTTTGAATAACATAAAAATTAAAATTTACACCATAGTGGGGAAAATGAATAGTAATATGATTTAGTTTTCCTACCCAAAAGAATATAAAGTTCAAACAAACCAAAGGAGAAGTGTTAATGAGGAAGGCAGTAGTAAGTAATGGTAATGTTTGCTGCTAACGTACCTGAAATACTCTAAACCAAGCCAATAAAGTGGGGAAATTGATTATGATGTGCTTCTGGTAATTTCATTCTTTTTATCATATTATTAAAATATCTGTGTAAAGTTAAAAATATCTGTGTACAACTTGTTTTTTGGTAACTGCATCTTTTTTATTATATTTTGCTTTCACCTTATGGTAAGTTTTTTGGATAGCCCATTCATTGGTCAAACAAAACTTAAAGTAAGGTATCTCAATACCTAAGGGGAAAACTGTTACTATATTGTATAATAATGTTGGTACTGGCATACACAGATTCTCTGCTGCTTATTTTTCACACAACATTGTGGCTATGGTGAAAACATTTCAACCCTGAAGGGGTCATAAAGTAATCAACTTTCTCCGTTTATTTACTACCTTTTTTTTTAAGAGCAAAATTTTTTCTCCCTCGGGTATTTGAAATACGAAACAAAACAGAGCTGTCCACTCTTTTGACTCACTATATTTCTTAGGAGGTATTCACATTAAAACAACAGAAAACATAGCTGAAACTGGCTTAAACAAGAAAATAGTATCCATTGGTTTTCCTGCAGGGCAAGTCTAAAAGCATTGGAGGTGGGTGTGTCTCAGAGATGACTTAATTCTGCAGCAGGATAATCTCATCAAGGGCCCAGTTTTTCCTGTAACTTGATTTGCCTCTCGGAAATGTTGCTCCACCCTAAGTGGTTTACCCAACATAAAGATGGCCACTATCAACTCCCAGGGCTACCGGCTTCTAATTAAGCACAGACAAACAAAGGGGGTTACTTTTAGAAATTCTCTCAGAAGACTATAGTCAATTTATGTTCCCGGAGTCTCTCAGCAAATCTTTTTGCATGTGTCATTAGCTCAAATTAAATCATATTTCCACTCCCAAATCTATGCCTAAAGGATAGATTATACTATTGACCCTAGGTTTGAGTCACTTGACCTAACCCCAGATCTGGAATAAAGTCAATTTCCTTTAAAGCACACTTTTCAGAAGTTGTATGGGAAATTACCCAGAGGCAAAAGATGGGTTTGGGCAAGAACCACAGTGTGCCTTTTACATACTCACTCGCCTTTGGGTCACATCTTATATGTATTTGGGTTTCCAAAGCATTGTCCCTTATCCCACTCCTCTCCATTTCAATCAGAGCAAGAGTGAAAATACTTAATCATGTTCATAAAAGTGCTAAGTAAGCACATATTTTTAGCATTCAAGAGATTTTTATAAGCATAAATAAGATAAAGTATAGCTACGACAATAAAGCATAAATAAGACTTAACTATTACTTTTCAATAGATGTCAAGCTCAAACCTGGATTCTGGGGAGTTTTGGAGTTTTGCTTGTAGGATGTGTTTGCTCTCTTCTCCAGAGTAAAACAGAAATATGTCTTGGAAATTTGTGGAAAATAAGAAGTTAAAATCATCCCAAGGAACATTAAGTCATCCACATTGTGACATCAAGGAAAATTAATTGCTTGCAGGGATGTCCACGCTGAGGCTCACGGGCTGCACGCCGCTCAGGATGGCTATGAATGCAGCCCAAAACAAAACCATAAATTTACTTAAAACATTATAAGATTCTTTTGTGATTATATGTTACAATTTATTTAATGTGTGGCCCAAGACAATCCTTCTTCTTCCAATGTGGCCTAGAGATGCCAAAAGTTTGGACACCCCCGGTTTAGAGCTTTTTACTTATAAAAATAACTCTGTTCTTGTTAAAATGATCATAAATATCAGGATATATAATTCAACTGAAGGTAACCTTTAGTATATAAACTCTGGTATTCAAGGTAAGTGGATAGGTTGATTATAAACCAGGATAAAAGTGATTAGAATCAAGATTTTTTGTTTGGATGACTATAGTTTCATTTACTTGATCTGAGGAATATAGAGCAAGAAAGAAATTGATCAAGAACTCTGTCTTGAATGACATGTTCAAGTTGATTGAAGGTGAAGGCTTTGAGAATACCATTGACTATTCAAGTCTGGAGGGACCGAGTCCAAAAATCACCTATATAAAGATTATATCTTGAGCTATAGAACTATATAACTTAATAACACAATATATAAAAGGAAAGTAGGCAACTCAGGAATGAGCCATGAATTACTCTCTAATTTGAGAAGGGAAAAAAGAAGTTCTCAAAGAAATTTGAAATGAATCACAATTAAAATAAGAAGAAAACCACTAGTGTTTATGTCTCAGACCACAAATGAAAGAATGCATTGAAAAAGGAAGGCCAGCACTATGGAATTCTGCTGACATCAAGATGAGGATATAAAAGTGACTACTATTGTCTTATTCCTGATCTTAGTGGGGAAGCTTTTAGTTTTTGCCCCTTGAGTATGATGTTGGCTGTAGGTATCTTGTATGTGGCCTTTATTATGTTGAGGGACACAGTACTTTGTATCAAACTATATGACAAGGTCATGATAATCAAATGAGTCTGGTACTGCCATAGAAACAGACCAGTAAATCAATAGAACACAATAGAGGTCCCAGAAATAAAGCCAAGTCTCCATAGTCAATTAATATTCAACAAAGGGGACAGAAGCACAAAATGGAATAAAAATAGCCTCTTCAACAAATGGTTTCAGGATATCTGGACAGCTACATGCAAAAAAAATGAAACTCAACCACCAACTTACAACACACACAAAAATAAACTCAAGATGGGTAAAAGACAATAAAAGTTGTGATACCATAAAAGTCCTAGAGGAAACATAGGCAGGAAAATCCCAGATATTCCACAAAGCAGTATTTTCACTGATATGTCTCCTAGAGCAAAGGACATAAAGGAAAGAATAAGCAAATGGGGCTTCATCCAAATAAAAAGCTTCTTCACGGCTAAAGAAAAACATCAACAACATGAAAGGTAACCAAACATATGGAAAAATATATTTGCAAATGATATCTCAGACAAGGGTTTAATCTCCAAAATATATAAAGAAACCACATGACTCCACTCCAGGAAGACAGACAATCCAATTTAAAAAATGGGCTGAGGAGCTGAACAGACACATCTCCAAGGAGGACATACAAAAAGTCTGGAGTCACATAAAAGAATGCTCAGCATCACTACTCACCAGAAAGATGCAAATTAAAACCACAATCAGATACCACTTAACACTGGTCAGAATGACCATCATAAACAAATAAACAAACAACAAGTGCTGGTGAGGTTGTGGAAAAACAGGAACTCTAGTGCACTATTGGTGAGAATGCAGACTAGCATAGCCACTGTGAAAAACAGTATAGAATTTCCTCAAAAAGCGAAAAAATGGAACTGCCTTTGGACCCAGCAGTTTCACTGCTGGTATAAATTTAGGGTTTATATTCTAAGAATCCCAAAACACCAGTGCCAAAGAACCTATGCACCCCAATATTCATAGCAGCACAATTTACAACAGCCAAGTGCTGGAAGCAACCTAAGTGCCCATCAGTAAATGAATGGATCAAAAAACCATGGTACATTTACACAATGGAATACTATGCAACAGAAAGAAAGAAGGAGCTTTTATTCTTCGCAACAGCATGGATGGATCTGGAGATCATTGCGCTAAGTGAAATAAGCCAGGCAGTGAAAGACAAATACCATATGATCTCATATATAAGTGGAGCCTAATCAACAAAATGAAGAAGCAAGCAAAATATAAACAGAGACATTGAAATAAAGAACAAACTGACAATAACCAGTTGGGAGGGAAATAATGGAAGAATATAGAGGAAGGGTTGTCAAGGAACAAGTATAAAGGACACATAAACAAAGCCAAGGATCGAGGGTGGGAGATGGGGATGGGTGGGGTGGCTGGGGGATGGCAGAGGGGAGTGGTGGAAATGGAGACAACTCTACTTGAACAATAATTTTAAAAAATGTGACCATTGGATTTGGCTACTGGTTGTCATGACAAGAACAATGTGAGTAGAGAAGAGGAAAGAAAACTTGGAGGGTTGAGAAAAATAAAAAATAAGTTTGAACATAGATAGACATTTATTTTGAGAAGTTCTGAAATGAAAAGGAGCAGAGGAATTATACAGCAGCAGACACAGATGTAGAATCAAAACCGACTGAGTTTTCAATAAAAGAGAGATAATGTGTTATATGACATATATAGGTTGAGGGGAATTATCCAGTAAGGAAAGAGAATCGCAGTTCCTGAAATATATGATTTTTACAATTCAATTTCTACATTTCAGTTGATATTGACTAGTCTTTTTTTTTTCTTCTTACCTTATCATTGATGTGAAAGATTGAAAGCTAGGAACAAATGGATGGCAGATAACTAATATTCTAAACTGAAGCACAAGTAACTGGGAGACAGAAACCTTGACTGCAGTTAAACTCATTTTGCTACCCACATCACTAACTTCCACTGCCCAGTCCCTTCCCTCAAATCAACTGAATACAGGGTGAAAAAAAAGAGGAGGATCTCCTTAGTTTTGATCATATTTTAGGGAAAGAACACTGTGGCTTATGCCACCCAAAGAGGAAACCCTGTCAGCCTGTTCTCAATTTCAGGGTCTTTGGTTATATTTTCCTTGTTTGTTTTGTTGTTTAGGTTCCTGTTAAAGGTGAGATCATACGGTATTTGTCTTTCACTGCTTGGCTTATTTCACTTAGCATAATACTTTCCAGTTCTACCCGTGAGAGGAGAGGGGAGGGGATTTCAGGAGGAAAGTGTGAAGGGTTTGCAGGAACAATTTTAAAGGACACATGGGCAATAACAAAGAGGGGTGGAAACAGGAGGGAGGTGGGGAGGGCTGGGGTGTTGGGCTGGGGTGGGTGAAAAGGCAGAAAACTGTACTTGAACAACAATAAAAGAAATAGAAAAAAATATTTACAAAAATAAAAGGGAGCCTTACTAAGTTTCCCCAGGAAATCCTGGTTTATGGCATGAGTACTTTTGGTTTTCAAAAGTGACCTGGTTTGGACAATGAAATATATGGTCATGCTTTCCAACAGCCAGGTGAGAAGTAACTCTTTTCAGACAGGGAGATTAGTATTGCATTTCATGGGTGGAAATGTGCTCACTAATCTTCTGGGGACTATATGATCAGGCAGAAAATAGAAGTGCCTAGAATAGACAATGAGAAGGGATGGAGCAATGGAGCAGCCTGCATTTCCATGTTTTAAGGTGGTAAGATTGAAGCAGACTTCCAGGAGTCAAGTAGGCATTAGAGAAGGTGCCCGGGTTTGATTAATCTCCCTGGTTCCCCCTGACCCCAGCTACTGAAGGCTGGCTGCAGAGAATAAGGAGGCTCTAAGGCACGAAAAGGGGCGGAGCTTTTGGAGACAGAGGGAAGACAGGAAAGGTGGCTGGAGGAATTAGAGGTATTGACTCTCCTGTTTCTGGGATTGGAGATGGAAAGAATATCTCATGGCTCCCAAAGAATGACCCTGTGTCTCCTTGGGGCAGCATCTGATGCTTGCCAGCGAGGGCAGACATAGCTGGTCGTCGTTATGTGCACACTGAAGTATTCACAGCAGTGAAAGTGTCCCAATAAGGTTAAAAGTTTATTGCCTGTTTCCTCAATGCTTTCCTGCCCACCACTAGCATTGGAGTCATTTGATCCAGAAAGAAGGACAAAAAGTCAAACTTTGGAAATGCAACACTCCTTGGTCAGCATTGGGAGGAGAAAAGGTGATGAAACTGATGCTTTAAATTACACAAAACTAGAATGCACTTTTTAATAACACAAAGTGAGGGGACATCTGTAGGATCTCCTAAGATATCATTAGGGGTTAAAGAAAAGTTAATAAATGAGGCATGGTTGAAGGCACGATTGGAGAAAAATAAGAGTATCTTGGGTTTGTATATCACCATGTTGAGATTGCATAATAATCTCATTTGATTAAAACCTTACCTGCTCTTCCACCCCACTCCACTCAATTGCTTCATTGTCGCAACCTTTGTTTGGGCATTTGGGGATTTGGTATGTGCGTAATTCATTTCATAAGATATTATTTAGATTGTGGCCTATTCACTCATGAGATTAAAGAGTGATTGGTGGTGAATTATGAGTTCTAAATACCCAACTTCCCTTTCTAGTGTATAACATTTTCAAACACCAACAGCAATAATATCTAACTCAGAAGGTAGGGAGAGAAAAGTCGAACACATCAGGAACCTGCATTTCCATCCTGCCCCACAGTGCACTAAATAAATGCAGGGGTTTCGCTTGTTATCAATTTTAATTCTCAGATACAGAAGGGCAAGTCAAGTAGATAACTAGCTTCTACAGATCTCTCCAAGAAAAACTGAAATGATCAACTTCAGTCAGCTAATCTAGGACTGGATCAAAACCCCTCAGGGAAATATTTATGTCTCACTAGTTTACTCGGAGAAACAGCTCTAGGGATCTACAGATATCCACTGTGATTTTGACTGAAGGAAACACAGACGCCAGAGCTGAAGCTTGTGATTTAATCATTGAAGCAATTCAGCCTTTAGCAATCCTATCTCCTAAGAAATCAATAGCTACACTTTCAGTTCTATTAAAAGATTTTTTTAACTTCTCCACCTGGCCAAAATATTAATTTGTGTATGTTCCATTGTCTGCCTATCTGGTTGATACCTAGAAATGTTGAAAGACTAATTTAGTGATTCAGTTTGAAATACTTTCTCCAAAAGATTTCCTTTGTCATTATCATCATCATTATTTTAATTATTTATTGATCCACATGCCATTTTCAAATACTTAAGTGATTTAAATAGTTATCAAAAACAACCAAAGAAAACATTTCACATCAGTCTCCTAAACACAGAGTCTTCTAGTCAGTTGAAGGCAGCACAACATAGCCTTCAGAAACAAATATAAAAAGAATTTTCCGAAATTTTTGTTAAATTAAAAACAAACAAATAAACAAAAATCTAATTGGAGAATTACAGTAATTGGTGTGACTCAAAGAATATCATGTCCTATCATAATGTCAAGGGCTTGTGAAATCTGGAATAGTCTGTATGGAAGTTCTCAAACTTTCCACAGAATGGGGTTCTTGATCATATATGCATTATACCTACCAAGAAAATAAAGGCTTCCTGCTGAGATTTTCTTGAATAATTGTTACTTACATTAAGACATAGTGTGTTACTTAATAATAATAGTTAAATTAGTTTAACACTTGGATAGATATGGATTTAAAAAAATTAAAGGTTATGCTGAACAATAACGGGGTACCAAAATGGGCATTAATAGGGGAGCCAGGAGTCATGGATTGTCTGGTCTGAGGACTCACTGTCATATGATGATGGGTCTTTGCTCAGCCACATAAATGACTTTTTAAACTCTAAATATTCCAATTGCAAAATGTTAATATTATTGAACTCGCATAAATCTTATACACTCCTGCTGAAGCGAAGAATTCTCTTTGCCCTGAAAGCTCAAGAGAGAGCTCAATAAACACATGATTTTTCTCTTGTTGACAATATTTATAATTACTCCCAGAAAATATGTTCTATTATACTACAACCAATGTTCAAATTGATTTATTAGAGGAAATAGGCCAATTTTTATGTCAATTTGGTCTCGGATTTTCAGGATAGAAATCAACACTGCCTTACTCACAGGGTCTTGTAACTAGTTTATCTCCACTAAGTACTAGAATGAGAACATAATGAAGGTACTTCTAATTTTAGCTGAAAAGGTGTTTAGTGAAAGTGATTAGAATATGTGTATTAGAGGTTTTCTAGTCACTGGGTGTCACTAGCTACCAAACAAAGAACATGTTTTCTTTTTCTATGTATGACCCACCCTGGTATTATACATTAACTGACATTGATTGAGATCCTACTATACATCAACTACTGTTACAATCGTCGGGGATGTGAGATCACAGCTAAGAAAGAAGTATGTGTTTCTATTAGGAGTCTCTTTAGAAGAACAATTTTGTTTCATCTCTTTAATAAACTTTGCTCTCAGTATACTTAAAAAAGTAATATATATATTTAAAATTCAAAGGTGTGAAAACAAATATGCAAGTAGAATTACTTGTGTATATATCTGATAAGTTTTAGTACAATATATTTTTAAGGGCGTTCAGTCATTAGTTCTGGGTAGAAATTGGTACTTGATATCCTCAACACTTTATTCTCACATAATTGTGTTTGTTTATGTTAAAGATTAAGTAAAATAGTAATACATTCTCATATTCCAAATGCTTAATTTAACTTAATTTCATTTTATTATGCTTTATTTTTATTATATTTTTTCATTGCTGTTTAGTCCTCTTACATCCTCCTCCTCCCAGTAATCACCACACTGTTGTCCATATCCATGGGTCCTTTTCCCTTTTTTCTCAATACTTAAGTTTTGATGGTCTTTTCCCCTATTTATTCTAAATAATGATGTATTTAAATGTAAGTTTACAAAATATTTATGCCACTGAGTTTTTCCTCAAAATGTTTGCGTTGTACATTTTTATTACTCTGCCACTTACATCTGTGTTCTTAAGCATTTAGCCTTAGTTTAATCTTCCATTAAGAAGTAATAATAGCCCTGGCTGGTGTAGCTCAGTGGATAGAGCATGGGTCTGCGAACCACATGATCGCGGTTCGATTCCCATTCAGGGCACATGCCTAGGTTGCAGGCCAGTTCCTGGCGGAGGACTCATGAGAGGCAACCATACATTGATATTTCTCTCCTTCTCTCCTTCCCTTCCCCTCTAAAAATAAATAAATAAAATCTTTAAAAAAGAAGTAATAATAAATTATAGACAAGGATTCTGGTCAAGATAGTAGAATTGGTGTACCTGTTAGTGGCATCCTCCTGCGATTATGTCAGTATTACAATTTAAGTAACTACAGGACAACCATCATTCAAAACTGCCTGAAATCTAACTGATCAGAAGTCCTATAACTAATGAGGTAAAGAAGTAATATTTATATGGTAGGAGAGGCAGTGATGTGGAACAGACTGGTCCCACACCTATGTCTGGTGGTGAAAAATCAGGAGTGATATTTTCATTGTGGGTTGTGGGCCAGGTCCACAGTAGAGAGTGCATGAGAGGCAACCACACATTGATGTTTCTTTCCCTCTCTTCTTCCCTCCTTTCCCCTCTGTCTAAATATAAATAAATAAAATCTTAAAAAAAACTCTTAATGGAACTGCCTTTTGTCCTGGCAATTCCACTGGTGGGATTATACCTAACAATCTTGAAACACTAATTCAAAAAAACTTCGGCACCCCAATGCTCATTGCAGCACTATTTACAATAGCTGGAAACAGCCCATCTGTAGATGAGTGAATCAAAAATCTAGTATATTTACACAATGGAATACTGCATAGCAGAAAGGAAAAAAACTCTTACCTTTTGTGAGAGCATGGTTGAAATTGGAGAATATTATGCCAAGTGAAATCAACTAGTCAGTGAAAGACAAATACCATCTGATCTCACCTATAAGAGGTACCTAATGAACTAATAAACTAATGAGCAATAAACTAATGAGCAAAATAGAACCAGAGGTATGGAAACATGGAACAGATTGACAGCAATCAGAGTGGGGGCAGAGGGATAATGGTGTAAAGACAGGGAATGGACTAGACAAAGAAGATATACCAATGACCCACAGATATGGATGACAGTGTGGGGATTGACTGTGGGAGCAGGTGGTGGGCAGTGTGGAGGAGGGCAAAGGGGGAAAATTGGGACAACTGCAATAGAATAACAATAAACGATTTTTTAAATAACAATATGGAAGATAAGAGGCAGAAACCACCTAATTGGAACAGAATTTTTTTAAATGAAGATAACTTAAGGGACATCTGAGACAATATCAAGCATTACAATACTTGCATCATAGTGATACCAGAAGGAGAAGAGAGAGCACAAGGGACTGAGAATCTATTTGAAGAAATAATAACTGAAAACCCACTTAACTTGGTGAAGAAAAAAGATGAACAAGTCTAGGAAGCACAGTGTCCCAAACAAGATAAACCTAAAGAAGTCCACACTACGACACATCATAATTAAAATGCCAAAGGTTAAAAACAAAGAGCAAATCTTAAAAGTAGCAAGAGGAAAGCAATTACTTACCTGAAAGGGAGCTCTCATAAGACAGTCAGCTGATTTCTCAACAAAGCTTTACAGCCAGAAGAGACTGGCAAGAAATACTCAAAGTGATGAAAAGCAAGGACCTATAACCAAGATTACTCTGCCTAGCAAATCTCTAGCATTTAATACCAAAGGACAGATTAAGAGCTTCTCAGTCAAGCAAAAGCTAAATGACTTCATTCATCATCAATAAACTAGTATTACAAGAAATTTTAAAGGGTCTTCCTTAAGAAGTAGGGAAGAAGATAAAAATATGAATAAAAATATGAAAGGGCAATACATACACATCTATTAACAATTACTTTAAATGCAAATTGATTAAATGTTCCAATCAAATGACATTCAGTGACTGAATGAATAACAAAACAAGACCTTTACTCATGCTGTCAAGAAGGGGCATACTTTAGACCAAAAGATACACACAAAATGAAATAAAAGGATAAAAACAAAAGAAAAGAAAGAAACAATCTGGGGTAGCAATACTTTTACCAAAATAGATTTTAAAACAAAAGTTCAAACAAGAGACAAAGATAGACCCAGCAAATCCACTTCTGCATACTTATACAAAGAAATCCAAAATACTAAGTCAAAAAAATGCATGCAATATATATGTTCATTACAGCATTATTGATAATAGCCAAGATATGGAAGCAACCTAAGTATCTATCAATAAATGACCAGATAAGGAAGATATGCATATGTACAATGGAATTAGATTCACCATAAAATGGAATGAAATCTTGTCATCTACAATAACATAAATGGAACTAGAGGGTATTGTGCTGAATGAAATAAATCAGAGAAAGACAAATACCATATGATTTCACTGATATATGGAACCTAAAAAAACAAAATATAGAATAAGCAGAACTGAGACAGACTCAGATACAGAGAATATTTTGATTGTTGCCAGATGGGAGGGGTATTGGGAGGATGGCTAAAAATGTGAAGGGATTAAGAAATACTATTTGGTAGTTACAGAATAGTCTTGGGGATGTTAAATACAGCATAGGGGATATAGTCAATAATATTGTAATAACAATTTATTGATGTCAGATGGGTACAGATTTATTGGGGTGATCACTTTATACGTTATATAAATTTCTAATTACTGGGTTATACACCTGCAACTAATATAATATTGTATGTCAACTGTAATTTAAAAAGAAAAAAATATCTAATTTGACAAATAAATCATGGAAGCCATTTGTAGCTGAAGAAAGAAGTAAACATTTCCTATTCTCAAAATATTAACTGTGCCTCTTCTTGTTTCTAACTATAAGGATATAAATATCTAAGTTTTTACATATATTTTAAAGCTATGACTGCTGTGTCAGTCACTGAGCTCATTTCCTGGGATACGATGGCCGAAATATGGCTCTTATTCTTGCTGATAATCACATTTAACTTGGAGAAACAAAATACAGAAGCAAAAAGGTAAAATGCAAAGTGATTAAGCTCTGTTCCTAATATAGGATCAGAGCAAAAAAAATTATTTTTGAGTAAAGGGGTTCTAAACTCTCACGGAGAAGATATTTTTTTCCTTGCATCCTTAAAGGTGGAAAGAAAGTCACCAGGAAGGAAATAACTAGATATAAATATATGCTCATTTATAAAGATTTTTAAAATGCATAGATAGTTGTGAATGGTCCAACAATGGTAGAGTTTAAACTCTTAGTGAACACTAAATGTACTGATTTTCACAAGCAAATATTTGTAAATAAAAGCAAGTTTATTGCCCTGGCTGGTGTAGCTCAGTGGATTGAGCACGGGCCTGCGAACCAGAGGATCGCGGTTCGATTCCCAGTCAGGGCACATGCCTGGGTTGCAGGCCAGTTCCTGGCAGGGGACACATGATACATTGTGTGTCGTCAGCAGAGGCAACCATACATTGATATTTCTCTCCCTCTCTCCTTCCCTTCCCCTCTAAAGATAAATAAATAAAATATTTAAAAAAGCAAGTTATTTGATGACTAATTATTCTAGATATTGCCTTTTCAAGACCTTAGTCTCATGCAGATGTCTTTGTTAATTGATCACCCTTAGAAGATATCTAGGTGCTATAATGTCATTGGTACCCCAATCTATTAGCACCACACTGTGTTCCTTCTATTATGACTCCTTTTTTCCAAAACTCTGAATCCTTTGTCTAAACTATTATTTCTATGACTACTACTGAGATTAATATATATATGCTTCTATATCAGGTTGCCCATTTGTTTCTGTGAAAAAATGATTATATTAAAAATTTAGAGCAAAAGCCACTAGGTGAAGATATTTTATTAACATTTTTGGCATGAAACACAGATATTTAGTTTTATTGACCCAATTCATGTGTGTTTTCTGTCATCGAACCAAAAAATAATCTTACATTAATTTATTTTCTTCAAAGTGCTTTGGTATTTTCTACCGCTTACTCGGGGGAAATAAAAAAAGGAGAAGGGAATATAAGAGAGGGAATTGAAAACAAGTTCTTATGATAAAAAAAAGGTTTTATTTCTGTGTTTAATAGATCTCTAAATCTTCCAAAAAATTTTCACAACCTATCTCCTCAGATAGATCATGGAGGCATTAAGAGAAACCTATAGCAGAAAGAAAATGTCAAGTAACATCACAGATATAAAACAGATTTTTTCCACAAAAAAATTGTTTGAAGGACACATTTTCTATAAATGGCCAGCATTTGCCTTGTGCAGCCACTCTCACTAATACTTCAAGCACAGAAATTCTAGAATGGTAAAAATCTGATTTTATGTATCTTTTTCACACAAGTGAATTCTAAATTCAAGTTAAAATGCTGATAAAGTGTATAGCCTTATTTTTTTTTGCTTCTGTCATTTGAAAATGGAGAATTTAAATGTCAATATTAATGATTTTATAAATATGCAATGCTTTGGAGATCACTATTTCTAAAGTTTTTAGTGCAAAAAGATGTCAGCACTCCTAAAGATTCTAAAATACGTCATTCACTCCTAATTCTGTTATATGGTTTTATAATAGCCGTTTTAAGTAGCTAGAGACTGTTATTCTAAATTGAGTTTCTCAGAAAGAGATTTTTTTAAAACCATAACAACAACAAAGTTATTACTAAAGAGAAAGGATTTATTCTCTAAGTTTCTTTGCAAAAGTCAATCATGCCTGCAGAGGAACTTGATTAACGGTGCGTAATCTACAGATGTTATGGAAGCTTTGTAAGTGAGAATGTTAATTATCTAACTTTTTAGCAGGAAGATAGGAGTTTAACCTTTAGAAAAAGAAAGACAGGACTAAATAACTCATGGGAATTAGTAATGGGATAGTGAGCTTTTTATATTCACAATGGCAACTGAAATCCATCCCAGGTGACAACTGACAGAAACACATGAACATCACTTGTTACCAGGGCTGACACATGAAATGTTGGCAGGCTCTTCAGCTTCATCCTAAATAAGGGCCTATATCTCTAAAGTACTAAGAATACCAGCATTCACACCAAAGGAAATTTATTGCTATGGGTCACTTGAAGACAATTGAAACTAGTAAAGATTGAAGAATTAGCAAGCTACTAAGACCTAACTTTTCAGACCAGTCTGTAGTACAGCTGTTATGGTGAATCATAGCTGGCCATAATCTAATGCATGTTTTTGAAAGCTGTATTTTGTGTTTGCTCCTTGTTTTAACAGTAAACACTAATTACTTTTGAATAAAACTCATCGAAATGTTTGTATATATATTTATATATGCATGTGTGTGTATATATATTTTTCCCTTTCTATCTGAAGTCAAAGTTAACATAAAAAAAAGAATTGCACTTAATTATGTGAACAGTGCAGGGCATAAAGACATTTTATTGCAGTAATATGTAATATGTCCCATGAAACCTAGATGTATTAGATGATAGCCCTTTTGAATACAAATGCAAGGTCAGCAGCATTAGACCTTCAGACACAGGCCACTCTTTCAAAAGGAAACTTCTCTAAAAATGCTTCTTGACTTGTTTGAATGTTGATGCTCTTCAGACAATTTTGCCCTCAACCTTTTTTTTTTTTTCATTTCTTCACCTGATAGATATGAAGGTATCTGATTCTTGCCTGGCTTTCAATCACCACAGACACACTGATGACTTCCAAGTCAATACCTCCAGAGGAGCTTTATCAATTGTATCTCAGGAGACCATGTTCAATTACCTACTATATATAGCAGGTATGAATCCCACTCTACAAAACCACACATCCAATAAATAAAATTTCTTCATTTTTCAATTACTAAATGTAATTTCTTGAAAACCCAATTTACCTGACAATGAATGCTTTCTGGTTCTTTGTCTCTCTGCCAACACTAAAAGGTGACAGGTGAAACATGGACCATATTGTGCTCTATGTAGACCATGTTTGTGTCCTCAGTGCCTAACACAGTGCTAAGATATAGTATATTAGATGAATTAAACTGAAGTGACATCCAACCTCTCCCATCAATATGACTTGCTTGGCCTCATTCTGGACTATCTTGCTCTAACCCCAACTTTGGCTTTTCCTCAAAGCCTCAGGTGTTATCCTACTAAACATCCTTTTTGGCTCATCATTTTATTCCTCTCTATATAGGCATACAAAAGTGATCAAACATTTTAAAAGGTAAGACATTTACTAACACCATGAAAAGAATGTTTTCAGGAAATGTAATTTTGTACTGTATGGCTTAGCAGTAAATAGCATTTACACAGTCACAATAATGTAAACACAATACATTAATTATCCAAAATGACATAAAACTATCAGAGATAGAAAAATGTGTAGGGCAGTGAGTAGCTGGAAGTCAAAAAATACTTTCTAAAAGTGAGAAGAAGAATATATATACATTATTTGGAATTATAGAGAATTATAAACCCAAGTAGAAACAGGAAGTATGTGAAACGATCTGGAGGGAATCTAGAAATTCTAATGTTTTTTGTTTTTATTTGTATTTTTCTATTGCCATTTTGTGTCCTTATACCCCCCACACCCCAGCAACTGTTGTCCATTTCCATGAGTCCTTTTTCTTTTTTGCTCAATCTCTCCAACACCTCACCTTGACTCTCACACTAGCTATCATCTTGCTCTCATCTATGGGTCTGTCCCCATTTTCCTTGTTAGCTCAGTTTGTTCATTAGATTCCACATATGAGTGAAGTCATATCGTATGTCTTTCTCTGACTGGCTTCTTTCAGTTAGCGTAATGTTTTCCAGGTTATCCATACTTTTGCAAAAGGGTAATTTTTCCCTTTTATGGACGAGTAGTATTCTATTGTGCACCCTTATGTTTATTGCAATGTTATTTACAATCATCAAGATGTGGAAGCAGCCCAAGTGGCCATAAGTGGATGAGTGAATAAAATAACTATGAGACATTTACACAAAGGACTCTTATGGTTTTTAAACACACACTCAGCAATTGAACTCCACCTCCACTTCTACAGGTTTCTAGTGCTAGCCAACTCCTCAGTTTTCTAGTAATTCTTTGTCAGCCCTCCCATTGTGGAGGATGCAACATTCTTGTTTCTGCTTTGCCTGTTACCACTTGTTCTGCTGGTTTCCAGTTTTGAAAACTTTTCCTGCTAGATCTGCTATTGCTTCCTCTCCAATCCCCCTTTCCCCAATGGGTTTGTGCCTTTATATATGTGCATCTGTGTGCACACACACACATATTTTCCGATAGCACAGTTTATATTCAAACTGTCTTTTTATCTCCTAGGATTTTTTTCATCATTTTCAAAAGTTCTTTTCTCACTCTTATTTACAAAATATTTTCATTCAGGTTATTAAGTTGTCCAGTACATATAATAGCAAAATTCAGGAATTCATTTAAATTTGAAGTTGGAATTGTTTGTGCTAAACCTCATGGTAAGACAAATGGTTGACTCTTTCTCTATTTTCCTGTCTAGTATTCCTCTTCTTCCCAACATCCAGTCGTGAGCTCCTAGGGGAATTGGGAATAGAAGGAGGAAGGGACAGGAAAGGAGCAGAAAATGTCTTACTCTCCTGATTTAGTGGTACTTCAGAGCTCTGGAACTAATGCTCTCTAACCTTGGTTTGTGTTCAAAGATGAATCTTTCCTTTGTGTATTTCCTTTGTAGATTTTTTTTTGAAAACACAACCCCACTTCTCATCCACATATCCTAGGGACTTCCAAATGTTGCTCATCTCACATGACAATGACTCTTGTATTGTCCACATCTCCCTCAGCAACTTCTGGCGCTCCACTCCACTCAGACGGTCTCTCCAGGGCTCACTGTCCTGCCAGTCAAACCTGCTATCACAAAGCTGTGTCTCTCAAGCCCACTTTCAGTCCCTACATTATTTTATTTGACAGACAGTTGGAGCACAGGTGACTTCTATGGCAGCACATCTCTTCACTGTCCCATCTGAGCAACCGCCCAGCCACAGCCTCTGATTTTACAATTTTCTAGGGGGAAAAAAAAAAAACAAAACAAAAAACGGGCACTACTCTTTGTGTCTAAAGATGCAAGTGATCCAATTTGAGCTCCCAAAAGCATCCATTAAAGCTCCTCAGATTCAGAAATAGGTGAGAGGAAAGCACTTTATTCTTTTCTACTTGTGGTGGTGGCAATACTGCTGGAGTGCCACAAATTCCTCCAAAGAAATATTTTTCTTAATCTCTTCAGTCTCAGTACTTTATTCCCTCAAGTGGCTATTGGGCTCAGAGTTATAAAACCTCTTTGAGGCATTTTCTCAGCAATTATGAATAAGAGGCCTAGAACCTCACTTTGGAAGGGCTTGTCCTCTACTTTTTTTCTTGGTGCCTCAGTCAAACATGAGGTGCAAAGAGCCTCATATTTACAATCTGTTACTCTAACTAGCCACACTTATCAAATCACCTAACCTCCATTAAATGAAAAGTTGACTGTAATGATCTCTGGGAGTCTTCCAATCTAAAAATCCTGCAGATACTGCAGAAATGATTACATTTGCTTGCATGCCAGGCAAAAAGTATCAATACAAGAATATCCCACTGTAAGATAGTATAGAAAATAGGTTATTTAGATATACTATATAGATGTTGTTTTTGTTTGACTCTTTAATGCTCAATAAAACGAAGTACTAGCTAGAATGTGAAATAAGAGGGACATTTGTTTGCTGGTGATAGGACTGTAAATTAGCATAATCACTTTGGAATACAGTATGGTATCATCATGTAAACCTAAATATGAATGTGGTTTCACTCCTGTTGTTCCACTCTCATAGGCATATGTGCTAGATAAACTCTTGCACATATGTATCAGGAAACACATATCAGCATGTTCATAGCAACATGTTTAAAAGAATGAAAACTGGATACAGATAAAAATTTATCAGCAGTAGAATGGCTAAAAATTGTGTTTTCATGTAGTACTATAGAATAGTGTGCTACAGAGAAAATCAATCAACTGTTGCATACAAAACATGCATGAATCTCAAAAACATGTTATTGAAAAAAGCAAGTTATAGAAGAGAACACACTGTGTGATTCCTTATATAGATTGCAAAACTGAAAAAAAGTAATAAAAATAAAGTTTAAGAATAGAGAAGTGGTAACACCAACAGAGATAATCCAAAGAATGCTAAAATTAAAAATCATGATAATACCTTGGCCAGTGTGGCTCAGTTGGTCAAATCATATCCGACCAACATGCGCAGGTCCTGTAAATTGTCCTGCACATTCCATTGTCCTGTAAATTGAAAGGTCACAGGTTTGATTCTTGGTCAAATCACATGCACAGGTTGTGGGTTCTGCCCTAATCAGGGCACATAGGGGAGGCAGTCAATCATTTCTCCCACGTTGATGTTTCTTTCTGTCTGTCTGTCTCTCTCTCCCATTATCCCTCTCTGTCTGGAATAATAAAAAAATAATGATAGTGGTTACTTCTAGGGCTAGATAAGAAGCATGATCAATGAGGACTACATAGGGCTTTTTAAGGTCCATTACTAGAATCAAATATGGAAAAGAATGAAACCACTTTAAGTATTTGCATCACAGGGCAATTAATCAGAAATTACTGACATAGGTGGTGTAAGAACTGAGAGACCAAATAAGAGAGAGAGGTAAGCCAGGAATTAGCAGCAGCAGGAATCTACTATTATTTCTGAGCCAAAAGAGAAAAAAAGAGAAGGTGGTATTACCAGGACCCAGATTGAATCACACAGGCCTGAGAGCCATGGAAAATAAACAGCCATGGCTGGAGCTTCCCCTCCTCCTGCCTTCCAGTCTCCGACCTTGCTTCATGCTGACCTGACACAGATGGAAGGAAACTGGGGTAATGTAACCTGCAAGGGCCAAACCTCCTCTGATACAGAGCGTTCCATCTGACAGATCTGAACCTACGAGGTAGTAGGTTCTTTTTTCTTAAGGGAGTAGCAAGTGTGTGTGGGTCCATCTTATCGTAAGTCTTTAAATATATACATTTTACTTTTATGTACAGTATACATTGTAGTATTTTTTAAATTGGTCTCCTGGCATAGGGAGAAATCTTTTGCTTAGTAGATTGCACCAGTAATTTCAGTACACTGCAGGTACATGGAAAGTTCCAGATTGAATATTTTTTAATATAAGATCTTTTAAAATTTCAATCAGTTTCCACAATAAGAAAATGAACATAATAATACCTATTTTGTGAATTACTGCATGTTCTAAGGTCACGGCATGGATGAGAGGTCTAATGCTGTGACCTGGCATGAGGTAGAACCTCAGGAAAAGAGCTCGGCAATGGCTTTTCCCAATGGAGCTGTGAAAAATCTAGTGAACTTTTTACTGATTTCAGAACTTATCCAGAAAAATAGGAGTAATCCTAGATTTTCCTTCGTATTCTCCAGAAAGGTAACTAACATTCTTTCATGAATTTTAGCACTATCTTCATGCATTCCTACTATCATATTCAAAAGCAGAAACCAAGTTTAAGAATTATTTTTTAAAATGCTACTGCAAAAGTACCCATTATTCCAAGAAATTCAAGAAAAAAATGTGCTAAGTATATGAGAGAGATTGCCCACCCCCCCAAAAGAAATGATTTAAAATAAAGCAACGGAGATTTAAAATTACTCCTTATAAACAATGGCAGGAATGTGTAGTTTATTGAGGACTGGAATAATCCCACAGCAGTGCAGTGAATTTTCATTGATACATAATTGGTTGCCTATTATTTGCAACAATGAAGAGGACTAATTTAACACAAGAATGTGGCAGGAGAGGCAAAGCTGGCTCAATAATAGGTTCCTTCTCTGCGGGAATTCTGATGAGTGAGTAGGGGAAATAAGGATAGTTGCAGGGTAGGCAAGAGAAAGCAGAACAAGATGACTGCAAACCACATGGCATCTTTGCCTAGAAGTCTATTACATGAATGTGCCAAGGAGCTGTTTCAGTGGCCTACTGTGTGAGTCAAAAAAATGTGACTCCAACTTGACAAAGTACAAAAGGCAAAGACTGGGTAAAGCTGACAGACCTCAGGGATCTCTGTTACTAGCTGTTACCTTCAAAGTGTCCTTGGCAGAAGATGAAAGCAGCCCCTGGCAAACATAGCTGCAGGTGCACAAAACGAACTTGGGTATAGTGCTGCAGGGGAAGAAAAGGTGTGCCCATCACTGGAATCCAATTTGTTAAAGGAAACTGTACATTCTGTGAAACTATTTACTCTGATTTCAAAATTAATGGTTGCCTTAGCAACACTTGAATCCCATGAGGCTCACATACAGTGCTAATTTCAATTCATAGATTCCTTCATAGACGAGGAGTGCGAACAATAACTCAGCATCTGGTGTGGCATGTCTCTCACAGGCAATGAGATTTCCTCTGCCTATAAAATAATAACTACAATGTATCAATATCTTCTACACACCAGGTGATATACTACCAGCGTCACATTTGATTTCGTTTGATGGCCACTGCAAGCCTGCAAGGTCAGCAGCATTATTCCCATTTTATAGGTGAAAACTGAGCTATGGAGAGGCTACATAGTTTACTCAAGTTCACACGGTGGTTTGAGGGTTTTAATGTAGTTGTGGCTGACAACAAAATTCTGTGTCTTTTAGCATTTCTGACTTCATAAATAATACATTTTTAAACTGTAAAATAGCTTAAGGCTTATCTGCATAATACCCTTATTTAAAACAACAAACAAACAAGCAAAAACTAGAGACACAAGAAAGGCCAAGAAATCTATTCAAATAACAACCAATAATGGCAGAGGTGAGAACAGAATTCAGGTTTCAGGACTCGCCTATAGAAGGCCCCCTCTGAAACATCTAAATTGTGACATCCTCAATATTGAACTGTGTCTTGTTCATTTTTGCACATCTTTTCTAGTCTAGGTAAGCATATGTAAAACCAAAGTAGAAATGAAAACTGAAAGGATTTCTGTGTTATGTTGTGACAGTACAGCAAGAGATTAACAGTTTAAACAGAAAACATTAAAGGTGACCGATTCTCACAGGCCCTTCCACGTTGTGTGCATGCACAGCTGCTCACATTGTAAAGTACCCTCGAGCGATGTTCCTATTGCTGCAAGGACTCACGTTTCTGAGATGTCCCATTTAGTCTGCAGCCGTCATCCAGAAGGCGACAGGACTAGGAGTCAAGCGGCAAACTCACTCCGCCCCAGGGTTTTCACAAAAGGTAAGGACTGGTCCAAAACAAAATGGAAAAGGGAGGGTTATCTATGGTGCTTCTAACTAAGCTCTTTACTTTGTCACTACCTCTTGTCCATAGACGGAGAGCGTCCTCCCCCAAGTCACCAGACTCCCACGGCCACCATACTGGCAGTCTTGTCATACTACCATTTGGTTATCCAAAGTCCCCTGCTTTGAAAAACCGTTAAGACTTGGCTTCTTCCAGGGTAAACTTATGCTCCAAATTTACTTTTCATTCTTCTTCTTCCTATGCTTATCTCAATTACTGTTCCCTCAATGACCCCAGGAAGGTGTTATTAAAGGATATTTCTGGTTAGTTCTGAAACAAAACAATGGAGCCAGTCTTTACAGAAAGTCCCTCTTGCATGATGTGGTAAAAGTCTCATTTTCCTGATCAACCAACCTCCTATGGAGCCATTGAGCCTCACCACATGTGTGCCTTTTTGCAAATATTTCAGTCCAGTACTGGGTTTTGGCTCACAGCACACCTTGTTAGGTGGTCAACTAAGATGTGGGAACCAGAGCTCCAAGGTGGAGGAATGTGCCTAAAGGCAAAAAACTTGTGAAGGATGCCTTTAAACTAAACAAAAAAAACAAAAAAAAAACAAAAAAAACTGGTTACTGTTTACGAAGTTATTGAATTGGCCAAGACTTGGTAATCCATTCATTCCTCAAACATTTATTATGTGCTTACCATATGCCAAACACTGGACTAGGTACAGGGATTTTTAAAAAATAAATAAGGAATTGTATTACCCTTCAAGAAGTCCATAATATAGTTAGAGAGACAATACATATGTTCATGACAACTTTTTGTAACAGCTGTTTTAAATGACAAGGAAAATTTGATGAAAAGATGGGTTTAAATACAGATGAGTTGAACATTGCCCCTGCCACTTATTAGTGGGCCCTAGCAACTCACTTAATCGCCATAGACTTAAGTGCCTTTTTCTTAAAACTTCAAAAAATGCATGTATACTTTGAAAGATTATCTAGAGAAAGCACATATAAAACCCCTATTCCAGTATGATACTAGTGTGCCGGGCATAAAAGACATTATATACTCAACAACTATTATCATTACAATAAAGATAAGACCACATTATATTATACTTAGATGCACAAGTGACTCAGAATTCACGAATCCAGAGAAATTTCTAGAACTCAGCAATGGTTTAAAGTGACAGTTATAAATCTGGTAAAGGAATGGAGAGAAAAGAATGAGGGTTGTAACAACTGCATATTCAAAGACACCAAGAAACATGATAGTTTAGGGACTGCTGGTGGGTCTGGACAGCTGCAGCAAAGAACCAAGGAAGTAACTGGTGAGGCTGGAGACCAGACCATGGAGAGACATTATATACACAGGAACCATTTGTCCCTGTTTACCTGGAATAAGACTGAGGCATGGCTGTTGTCCCAAAGTAATTATTAATATTACACACTTTCACTTGGCTTGGATGCTGATTTATAGGGTCACTCTACATGCCTTCTACGGGGAGAAATTTTGGTCTAAACAGGAAGCTACAAAGAGTGCCTAAACAAAGCTAACCTGGAGGATGACATGACTAATTCTGGTTTTAAAGAGCATATTCTTGCACTTCTGTTAACGGTGGTGGAGGATGGCTCAGAGAGGGCAACCTGCAGACAGGTAGGATGTGGAAGTCAGTACATGCTGCACTTTCAGTTACTTGGTCTAGATTACAATCATAGCTAGCATATCTCTTCCATCTATTTATTATTTATTATATTATCACTACTATTCTCTTCGTATGACAAAACTAGAACCTAGAGAAGTTAAATGATGTACTAAAGACCAGGGACATACAAATCCAAACCCACAGATTATACCACTAGGCCCCATGTTTTTAAACATTAAGTTATACTGTGATTACACAGGACGCAACCAAGGAACTGGTATCAGAATCCCTAACCAGTACCTACCTAAGTAAATATAAAGTCTAATCTTCTTTCAAACCCTCTCTTCTTTTTGTGTTCTAGATTCCCCAGAAAATTATTGTTTTTCTTTCTCTTTCTCTTTTTTACCCATCTAACTGGAACTCAGATAAATGCTCTTGACCTGCAACAGGCCAGTTGTCCCGGATTCAGGATGCTCTGCCACTGTTTCTGTGCTGTCAAAACCACCACAGAAAAGCCTGGGTTTAAGGTTGCCATTCATAATCCAGAGGTATCAGAAGAGTAAGACAAGTTTACTTTAAAAAGAACAATTTGAACATTTTTACTCATTTAACTATGAGAAACAGCTGTCTACCACCATAACCATGATGCAAGATGAAGAACTTTCCACACGTGTTCCCATCTCTATTCTTACTATTCCCCATGAATCTCCTCAGGGTGATTACAAGTTATGACATGTATCCCTTCTGTAAAAGATGCATCTTTACTATCATAAAACTGTGACATTGGTATATTTCCCAAAGTCGAGGTTATACAGTCCTATTCATAATCACTTGGATACATAAAGAAAGAATACTGCTGACGACATGGAAACAAGTTAACTGACCGGTGATATTTAGGAAATAAAATTAAGAAAACCAAAAACTGATTGCTTATAAGAGGTCAGTGAAAGGAAATAATCAAGGATGATTCTCAAGTTTTGTCTTAAGCAAGCAAGGGAGTGAGTGAGTAGGTAGAGAGTGATTTAATGAAATTGGGTTAGGAAACACAGAGAAAATGCTTATAGGGTTGGGTAAATTGTGATGAGTTCAGTAATTATTTGTTGGTATGAAAGAATGAATGAATGAATGTAAGAGTTAAAGGAGAAGTCACTGAAATGAAAAGATGATGGAGAAGTTAATTTAAAACAAAATGGGTTTAACCAAAATTATTTCAAAGTTAACTGAGAAATTTGGAGCAAAATTATTGGGATTCCTTTTAGTAGTCAGACAATGCATAGGATAGATGGGAAATATAGACATATATATTCATGTAATTATGGAAACATATTATTCTAAAAATGTCTGAAAATTGACTGTAGTCAATATTTAGAAGATCTGCATGATTGTCTCATGAAATAATCTATTACGATAATTTTAACCAATTAAAAGAATTGATTTTTAGGGTTGAGTGTGTGTGTTTTAATACCCTGATGGATATTGTGCTAGAAGTGTTCTAGTTCTCCCTAAGCATGATCTGTGCTCTCTTTGGCTCACTTTCATAAGGTATATTTTATTCATTAACTCTGAAGACTATTTGAAGTCTTGGCTAGCATTCTTGTGAAAATTTTCCTAATTTAATTGGATTTTTCTGTATTCCAAAAGATAAATATATCTTTGGTTTAGATAATAAAGATAATTTGCCAGGTTGCTTCTAAAATATCCTCTAATTTTTATTTCCCTGGAGATCTTTCTACAGCCAATGGCAACATTCTTGCTGACATACTTATATCGTCTATCTCTGTCCCAAAGGTGATGAGGAGATCTGACAGATAGAGACACATCAGCAGCCATGCCAACTGGCTGCCAACTTGGACATATGTACAGAGCAGAGAGAGTGCTAAAGTTCCTTATGCAGAGAGCCAACAGCCCACTGACATTCACCAATGACTGAAGAACGTGTCAATATCGCTACAGCATAGTCAGGTTTGGAGTGAGCCATGTTAAAGGTTCTGGAAAGGAGAAGATGACCACCTGGGTAGGGCACCACTCTGCTGTGTATATGTGCCTCATTTGGCATCCACTTTGCATGTCTGCTGCTGGGCCTCCATCTGTCGAATCTCAATGCAATGTCAGAAATAAAAACTGAAGACTCCATGGTTTCAAAATGCATTTTTCTGCTGGCTGCCTGATGGCTGTCAGGGGACATGAAATTTAGAAAGCCATCCTTGCTAAACGACACTCTTATATAATATGTATGTTTTAATTTAACTCAGTTTTCATTTAATGTAACCAATATATAACTTCAGAGAGCTTTGAAAATTTAAAGATACAAAGTAAGAGAACATAGTCCATCATCTTATCATAGAATCAGATCACATATAACTTTGAGTTAAAATTTGAAATATTTCCCTTTTAAAAATTGAATGTGTACTTTGAAAACTATAGTATTAACTGGAATGTAATTTAACATGTAATAAATTTAAATAGAGCTTATCACAATATCTAACAATTTTCAAAATAAATCTAAGATCCTGAAAATATTTCCTAAATGTATTTAATTAAAACTTGTGAATTCATATGTTATTAGTACCACTTAACCTTTCTAGACTACATTTAGTCATACTTTTCACTGAAAGAACTAGTTAATTAAAAATACATCACTAAATTCTGTCAATTTTATTTTTTCTTCTTTATTCTTATAATTTAAAGTTTTTTTAATTTTTATTTTCTGTGTAAGTATAAAAATTTACTTTTAGTTTGGCTGTACTGCAAAATTTTTTGAATGTATTTTTTTTGTGGGTAAGAGATGGCAATAAATTAAATCACAGTTTGAGAAAACTAAAAAACCAAAGGGCCTTTTGAAGAATGATGACGGACATCCCAGGATCTCTTGGTTAGGCTTGTACTAGTTAACCTTCTTAGGTAAATATAACTTCATATCTGTATCTTCAGAATATGATTACTGGAGTGCCAGGCTCTGTAATATTATGATGTTTAGGTATTGTGGTCAACTCACACCAGGATGACCCCTAATGAATTCCATCCTTGTGCAATTATCTCCCTTTGAATAAAGGGTCAAAACTGTAAACATCTTACTGATACTATATGGCAAACATAATGGGATATTAATCCATAATTACCTTACATTACATAAGACTCACTTAATAGAATGGCCTGAGGTTCTCCTCCTACCCTTAGAAAACATAGTCCTTAGGGTGTTGATGGCTGGGATGAGGGGAGGATAAAGGGGACTAAATGGTAATGAGAAAAAAATAAATAAATTACACATATTTTTAAAAGTCCTGTTTTGAACTGACTATGGAGGAAAGTGTCTAGCAAGGCATAGCAGATAGCCTCTAGAGACTGAGAATAGCCCCCAGCCAACAGCTAGCAAAAAAACAGTGGGGGGACTTCAGTCATATAAGAACAAAGAAATGAATTCTGCTAATAACTTGATTGAACTTAGCAGTGTATTTATCCCTAGTCAAGCCTTCAGATGATAATGTAACACCTTGGCTACAGCCTTATGAGAACCCGAGCAGAGGCTCCAGCTCACCTGCACCTGGACCATTGACTCACAGAAATTGTCAGATGATACATGGGTATTATTTTAATCCATTAAGCTGTGGTAATTTATTTCACAGCACAGCAGCATAATACAGATTTATGCACAATTCCCTAGAGCTCATATTAATAAATAATCTGGTGGTATATTGGTTGGTGGTGCTACCATAACAAACTGGGTGACTTAAACAATGAAATTTTGTTGTTTCACAATCCTTAAAGCTAGAAGTGTGAGTTTAGGGTGTGAGCAGGGTTCATTCTTTTGAGGGCTGCGAGGGAGAATGTGTTCCTTGCATCTCACCTAGCTTCTGGTGGTCTGTTGGTAATTTTTGGCATTCTTTGGCTTCTAGAAGCATTGCATCATATTTTCCCTCTGTGCATGTCTGACTCCAAATTTCCCCTTCTAATTGATATAATGACATTGGGCTAAGGGTCCACTATAGTAAAATTACATTTTTTAGTAAAATTACATTTAACTAAGTCATATAAATACATCTGTAATAATCATATTTCTAAATAAAGTGGCAGAAAGCACTAGGAGTTAGGACCTCAGTGTTTGAAGGGTGCAGGAGGCCACAATCTGACTCATACCAGTTGTTTAGCTTTTACTGTCTGAGAAAAATTTAAGATAAGAACACTGTCATTTTAATTTAAGGTATCATTTCTTCAAAATAATGAGCTCCCTTTTATCCCTTGCTTTGTCTGCCCTGCATCCATTTCTTTTTTAAATCTATTTCTTTGAACACCTGGTTTCCACAGTGACAGGAAGCATGAAAATATATCACATTAAAAGTTACATCAGTTTTACTCATTAAAATACAGAACAAGTACTTGTCTTGACTTATATAATTTGGTGCCCCAAAATATTCAGACTTTGAAGAGTATTGAAAATTTTGTGAACTGCTAATATTTCCTTAGTAATAACTTATTTTTGATCATACTTTTAGGACAGAAAATATAAAATTCATTTCATTTCACCTAAGTTTGAAGACATCATCATTTCCAAATGATGAAGATTTTTAAATAGTAAAGAGAATCTGTGGGCTGTAGAAATAGTTGTTGGTCAATTAAATATCTTCTGTCAGGTGCTCCAGTAAGTAGTTCACACATATCATTATCTTCACAGCAGCTACATGAAATAGATGTTAATATCTCCACTTAATAAATGAGGAAATGAAGGAAAAGAGAATAAGCAATGTGTCGTAAATCACAGAGACTCTTATCTGAATTTTAGTGAAATTTGCTTTTATTTCAAATATATACTCTATTTTTACTATGTCCCAAGAATTCAGCATTTATATATTTCACAGAGTCTTGCTTTTAAAATTCTTAGAGGCCATTATCACCAACCATCATTTCATGGTACAAGTAAATGCTTATTACTAGCAAATACATCATGCCATTCAGAGATTTCTTTAGATGGCACCATTGGACTCAAGGAAGAAGCAGGTAGGAGCAGACATGAAAATAGTTCCAGTCTCATTTGTTTTTCCTCAGTCAGCATTCCAGACACACAAATTACCTACTTAGTGTAGAGTTGGATGAATACTGGACACATACACACACACAATGTTTTAAGAGGTCAACATGACACTAAAACAAAAGGCATAAGCCTACTATTACATTTATATGTCTCTGTCTCATATTTTTCAAGAGCTTCTACTCTGATATTGTGTTTCAATTTCACACCGTTAACTCCTTTTTCTATGTTGTTTTCAGTATATCATAAATTGTTGATTGATATAAAACTTGCATACTTTTGGTTGTATTTGGGGCCCAAATTTAAAACATATCGTGAGTTATAAGAGATATTCTATGCATGTTCCCAAGCAGGAGAAATACCACATTACCAGAAACTAGTCACTTGGGAAGTACTTCCATAACTCTGTATCTGTAGCTCTGTAACCAAATGATCAGATCTGTTCCCTTTATCATCACAGCATGACCCCATAAGTAGCAATCTTTTCCTCTCTATTTCCCAGTCTAAGCTATGATTAATTTGATTGATTTCAAAACCTATTGTGTCTTTCCTCTATGCACTGCCTAAATGTTGGCACAATATGATTGCAGTTGGTTGCATTATTTCCATTTTATCTTAACACACTTGAACTTCGGGCCATTTAATCTCACCATGTAAATTTTTGTAATATTAAATGCAAGTGAACATTTCAAGCTAAGAGCCCTAGCACTTTTTTGTTAGACTATATAGTGGCTCCTAAAATACCATGAGGCATATTATAAATGGCAACATAAATGACAGGAAATATAAATGGATCTTGGATAATATATAATCCATGTATTTGAATCTGCCATGTATCATATTATGTTTATTATAAAATCAATTCTGATCTTCAATTGGCAAAGCTAAAAAATCATGTGATTTTCTATGATTGCATTTCCAAATTAAGTTAAATAAATTGAAAGGAGAGAGTGACACCAGAAGGGTAACGGCATGTGAGATTCCCTTGGTCCCTCTCCTTGAAGTTTCAACAATCAAACAGCGAAAACTCAAGAAAAGAGTCCCTGTCTGATATACAAACACATCAGAAGAGATCTGCACGTTGAAATATCTAATGGACAAAAGAGAGTGACCTGGAGAGGAGAAGAAGGAAAAAAGCTGAGACAAACCAGTGATGCAGTCCTACAACCAGGCACTTAAACCAGAGCTCAGCCTAGAGAGAACAATCAGGTTGTGGCTGGCATTCCCTTCAGGCAAGAGAGATTCAGTGGGCATTCCAGTAGGAGCAGAGAGTACAAGCTGCGGCCGAGCACAGAAACCTGGTCAAGGACACAGCACAAAGGTGCAGCCGTGGTTGTTGGGTGGTTGGCATATGAGACATAGAAACAAAGCCACAGAGCCTGACCACCTTACCAGCCTGGAGGTAACCTCCAGGGCTTGCCTCCCTTCACTTTTGGTGTCAGGTTGCAGAGCACGTTATCTACAAATCCGAGAACTGGTCCTACAGAATCACTTTTTTCTCTGAGCAAAGGATGCACTCTGTGACTGGTCCTGGGGTCAGATTGCAGGGGGACCCCACAAAGATTGAGGTCACCATCACAAAGCTGGCTGGGTTCCTCCAGGTCACCTCCTCCGCCACATCATTGCTATACTGAAATCAACATCAGGCTACGGCACTGGGATTTCAAGAATTTGGAGCCCACTGCATTCCCCTGCAGAACTGGTTTTCTAGGACTTGGGCAACTAGATCACAGAAAAGGAAACCACCTACCCAAGGAACACTGCCCTAGAGAGATCAGAAAAGCCAGAGAAGGACAAGAGAGCTAAAAATTTGTGATTTAGTGCCATTACTGGAAGAGAATATAAAGAACTCTTTAAATCAATCTGCTAGGAAAGTGTGACTCATACATAGATGCCTAGACAGAGAAACAATCTGCCAAATACCATGAATAACCAAGAAAGTGAGAGAGCTTAGAGAGGAAATGAAAAACCTCAAGAAAATAAACTTAAAGACACAGAAATATGTGATACAAATAACAGAGAATTCAAGACTGCAGTTCTGAAAAAACTCAATGAGATATAAGAAAATACAGATAAGCAGTCTAATGAACTTAGAAAACCAAACAACAAACTAAATGCTTTACCAAATAGACTGAAACTTTAAAAAAGTTCTGGCGATGAAGAACCCAATAAAAAAGTCAAGACTGAACTAGCAAGCATAGAAAATAGAGCTAAGAAAATGGAGAATATAATTAGTAATAATGAAGATAAAAATTTAGAAATGATACAGATGGAAGAAGAGAAAAACATGAGCATAAAAAAGAAACAAAAGAAACTCTATGAAAATTATTTGACTCCATCAGAAAGAGCAATATAAGAATAACAGGCATACCAGAAGGAGAAGAGAGAAAGAAGGGAACCGAGAGCCTATTTAAATAAATAGTTGATGATAATTTCCCAGGCCTATGGAAAGAGATAGATCCTTGAAACCAAGAAGAAAAGAGAATAACTAATTGCCTCAATCCTAAAAGGCCTTCTCCAAGGCGTATTGCATTGACTGTCAAAAATTAATGACAAAGAACAAATTCTCAAGGCATCCAGAAAAAAGAAGAAAGTAACCTGTAGAGGAAAGACCATTATATTATCATTGGACTTCTCAGCAGAATTTCTACAAAATCAAAGAGAGTGGAAAAATTACTAGCCAAGAATAATACAGCCAGTAAAGTTGTCCTTTAGATATGAAGGAAAAGTAAAGACTTTTTCAGACACACAAAAGGTGAGGAATCGATCACTGAAACCTTCATTGTAGGAAACACTCTATACTACCTGCAACATAGAACAAAAGGTCACAAAACTACAAGTAAGATCACCAACAAACTTACAGCATAAGCAGGAATAATTTATGACAACAAAAACAATAAGGGAAGAAGGTAAAAGTCTGAATTTGCAAAGGAGGATGGAGATCAGATGCATTAAAAAGAATACATATATATATGTGTATGTGTATAAACACACACAAAACTTTCCTTCTCATAAACTTAATGGTAACCACACACACAAAAATTTTAAAAAGAAGAAACTGAGATACATAGCTTTAAAAAAGAGAGAAAAACAGAGGAAAAAGTAATGGAATACGACCAAATGAAAACAGACAGAAACACAAAGGAAAAGAACCATGGAGACACTGAGGTATTAGAAAACAAAAGATAAAATAGCTATAGAAAATCCTCATGCATCAATAATTACCATAAATGCAAATGAACTGACTTCACCAATAAAACTGTACAAAGTAGCCAATTAGATAAAAAAATAAAACACAACCATATGCTGCCTTCAGGAGACATGTCTAAGCTGCAAAGACAAGTTAGACTCAAAGGGCAAAGTGGAAAATGATTCTCCAATCAAATAATATCTATAGAAAAGCAAGTGTAGACATATTGATACCTGATAAAATAGATTTCAAGATAACAAATGTAACATAAGATAAAGATGGACATTTTATAATGGTAAAGGGGACACTACATCAATAAGACATAACACTTCTTAATATATAAGCACCCAATCAGGGAGCACCAAAATATAAAGCAACTACTAACAGAACTAAAGGAAGAAACAGACAAAAACACAATCATAGCTGGGGATCTTAATACTCCATTTATCATCCAAACAGGAAATCAATAAATATCTGCCTTAATCCTGCAGAGGTTGCAGCTGATCCGAGAGATACAAACTCTTTTCTTAAATATTGTTACTTATACGGTGTATAGGTTCAAGGTCATGAATAATTGTATGTTTGTGCATGACTGATGTTAAACCATAATGTATAAGCCATCCATTTGGTTATAATTTGTGTTTCAAAAGGATCTCTGAAATTCAATAGCAAGTTTTATCTGAGAGATACTGTAACATCCAAAGTCAGTGTCGGTGTAGTTGTTGGTGTATATGAGTATAAACTTCAAAGTCAGCGTTGTTATCTTTTTTCACTCATCATTGAAAGTAGCTGTAAAAATATATTGATTCAATAATCCAAGAGATGTCAAGGAACTTCAGCAAATACTTCTCGAATCCAATGATGAGATAGATTCAAATGTGAAAATCAAAGGGATTCAGTCTCTAGTTGTTGTGGGTCAGAGGATTGAATGCCAACCTGTGAACCAAAGGGTTGCCCTTTCCATTCCCAGTCAGGGTACATGTCTTGGTTTTGGGCCAGGTCCCCAGTGCAGGGAGCTTGAGAGATAACCACACATTAATACTTCCCTCCCTCTTTCTCTCTCTCTTGCCCTTTCTAAAAATAAATAAAATCCTTAAAAAAAAAGAAAGGGATTTAGAAGATGAAGATTATAGGTGTACGTAAATACGCTTCGCCTCCATACACTACCAAAAGGACAATAACAAATTTAAAAACAAAAATAATCTGAACTGTGAGGAAATCAAACTGTATGGAAGTCTAACAACCAAGGAGTTAAAGAAATCTTTATCCAGACAGGTAGGAGAGGCGGTGATGGGCAGCCAGGGTGGAGAGGACTTGCAGCAAGACAGTGACTGTCCAGCAAGACAGCAAGACAGTGACTTGTCTTGCAGCAAGACAGCAAGACCGGGGAAGGTAAAGTGGCAGCTGGTGGATGGAGCAGCACCACATTTACCTGTTGATAAACCAGGAGGAACAACTGGGAAGCAAGATAGACCATGCAACCCAGGGCTCCCATGCAGGGAAATAAAGGCTCAAAACCTGTGGCTGTAAAAACCTGTGGGGATTGCAGTGGCTGGAGAAATTTCCAGTCTCACAGGAGAGTTCATTGAAGAGACCCACAGGGTCATAGAACATACACAAAACCAACCACCTAGAAATTAGTACCAGAAGGGCCAAATTTGCTTGTCAGTAGCGGAGAAAGTGACTGAAAGCCAGCTGAGAGCCAAGCAAGTGGCATTGTTCCCTCTCAGATCCTTCCACCATATACAGTGCCACAACACAGTAAAGTGGGTTGCCCCACACTGGCAAATATCTAAGGCTCTCTTCCTTACTACATAACAGGCATGCTGAGAAAAAAAAAATGGCCCAATGAAAGAACAGATCAAGGCTCCAAAGATAGAACTAAGCAATGAAGAGAAAGCCAACCCATCAGATGCATAGTTCAAAACACTGGTAATCAGGATGCTCACAAAATTGTTTGAGTATGGTCACAAAATAAAGGAAAAAGTGAAAGTTATGTAAAGTGAATTAAAGTAAAATACACAGGAAACTAACAGTGAAAGGAAGGAAACCAGGACTCAAATCAATGATTTGGAACAGAAGGAGGAAACAAACATTCAACCTGAACAGAATGAAGAATTAAGAATTCAAAAAAATGAGGAGAGGCTTGGAAACTCTAAATGTTACAACCTGTGAATCATAGGGGTGCCAAAAGAAGAGGAAGAGCAATAAACTGAAAAATTATTTGAAAACATAATGAAGGAAAACTTCCCCAATCTGACAAAGGAAATAGACTTCCAGAAGTTCCAGGAAGTTCAGAGAGTCCCCAAGAAATTGGCCCTAAGGAAGCACACACCAAATCACATCATAGTTACATTACCCAGGTTGAAGATCAGAAGAGAATCTTAAAAACAGCAAGAGAAAAGGAGATAGTTACCTACAAAGGAGTGCCCATAAGACTATCAGCTGATTTCTCAAAAGAAAGCTTACAGGCAAGAAGGGGCTGGAAAAATATTTGAAGTTGTGAAAGGCAAGGACCTACATCCAAGATTACTCTATCCACCAAACCTTTTATTTAGAATGGAAGGGCAGATAAAGTGCTTCCCAGCTAAGGTCAAGTTAAAGGAATTCATCATCACCAAGCCCTTATTATGTGAAATGTTAAAGGGACTTATCTAACAAAAAGAAGATGATCAAAAATATGAATGGTAAAATGACAACAAACTCATAACCAACAACTGAACTTAAAACCAACCAACAAACAAACTAAACAAACAACTGGAACAGGAACAGAATCACAGAAATGGAGAGCACTTGAAGGATTATCAGTGGGGAAGGCAAGCTGGGAGATTTTGAGGAAAGGTATAAGGAGTAACAAGCATAAATTGTACGTACAAAATAGACAGGGAGAGGTTAAGAATTGTATGGGAAATGGAGAAGCCAAAGAACTTATATGTATGACCCATGGACATGAATTTAAAGTGGGGGAACACTGGTGGGAGGGGGATGCATGATGGAGGGGAATAAAGGGGAGAAAATATGGGACAACTGTAATAGCATAATAAATAAAATATATTAAAAAGAAGACTCTTAATAAGGTTAATAATAAAACAGTTGATTTAAGAAACAATAAATAAAGATTATGTAGAAGTTTATTCAGAAGATTTGGATACTGAGCAAGATATTTACAGTGAAGAAAATAAAGATGAATTAGACATGAATGAAGAGTTTGGGGTTTTTTGGGATGGGGGGAAGGATAAAAAATCGAAATAGAAGGGGGAATCCAATAAAAAGGCAAAAGATGAATGGGGAAACAGCTGCTAAATATTTTGTGTCAACTATCATTAGTTTCGCCAAATGCAAAAAAATGCCACGACAGAAGCAACATGGAACTGCTTTATCACAAATAATATCTTAGATCTAAAAGATTAGATCTATACAAATTTATATACAAATAAATACATCACTTCTGTCTTGAGCTGGTTTTCATGAAAAAGAGATGCTGAACAAATAGACAAAGCAGAATTTAAAGCACTTTTAGGTCTCTTAATCTAGCTGGTTTACATAGCAGTGATCAGCTAAATTTGCAGGATTTATGGGCTACAGATGGTAGTAGGATTGAATCTTTTAGATTTATGATATCTTTACAGAGAGTTAGATATATTCAAAATTATATCATGTCTGATGACAAACTTACCCACTCAGACTCCCGAAAATGCACAAATTAGTGGCTATGAAAGATATTTTCTCAGCATTTGTAGAAAATTGTAAGTCATTACTTTATGGGCCAATGTAACAATAGACAAAATGTTACCTGGGTTTAGAGGTAAATGTGGGTTTAGACAATATATTCCACCCAAGCCTGGTAAATATGGTATAAAATGTCTGCTGTGGCCGATTCAAAAGTATTTTACACAGGAAATCTTGAACTATATGCCAGGAAGCAGCCCAGAGGTCTTTACTTGATTAGTAATAACCCAGGAGACATAATCAAGAGATTTGCAGAACCCATTTACTCATAGAACATAATATTACAGCAGATAACTGGTTCACTGATATAAATCTTATCTCTGACTTAAAAAAGAAGTGACTTTCATAGGTAGGTACGGTTCATAAAAATAAATGTCAGCTATCCGCTGAATTAACGTCTTCTAAAAACAGGCCTGAGGAATCCAACTTGTTGCTTATGGTGCAGATTGCACACTGGTATCTCATATACCGAAAAAGGGAAAAACATAATTTTAGTTTCAAGTATGCATTTCAATGACACCATAAATTTACATTTGCAAAAGCCTGGCATGATAGAATATTACAAACAAACCAAGTCAGGAATTGACATCGTGGACCAAATGATAGTCATATGTAATATAGCCAGGAACACTGGAATATGGCCTATGGTTATATTCTACACAATTTTGAATATTGCAAGAATAAATGCTCAGACTATTGATATGCTGAGCAAAAATATGAAAATAAGGCACAGAATATTTATTATAAATCTCATAACTCAATGTTAGAACAAATAAAAAGGTGTTCAGAATTTTATTCAGGTGTGCATAAGCCTTTACACCTGAAACGTCATCAATTTCAAACACAAATTGAAGGATTCTAGCAACGACATAGATATGTCTCCCTCGATGGGCAGAAAAAGAAGAAGATGTGTTGGTTGCTATGTATCCAAAATAAGTTGCTTATCAAAATATTTTTGCCATGTTGTGAAAGGCATTTATGTCTTGAGCATAGCAATATTGTTTTCAATGACTGTTTCAAACATTTTGCAAAGCCAACTATTGAAGATTCTGATTAATTAATGTTAAAGATATTTTGGTTTTATTTTTAGCAATATCTATGTGTCCATTATTTTAAAAGTTTTTATTTTTTTATATTTTTGTTAAATAATTTCTAGATTGTAACAAAATAAATTTAAAATACTGCATTTTATTATATAAGTATAATAAACGCAAATTGGCCATTTTAAATTTTTCTATCTCATTTCAGCACATACTAGTAGTGAATGTATCACTTGGATACATGCAACCTATGTTGTAATTTTTTTACTGTGATCCTTGCAGGGTTAAATGAAACAGAACAAATGGACGTACTTAACATTTACAGAGCGATTGATCCCAGAATTTCATAATGTACATTCTTCTCCAGTATATGTGGAACATTCTCAAGGATAAACTATATGCTACGTCACAAAACTCGCCTCAGTAAATTCAAAAAGATTGAAATCACACCACGCATATCCTCTGACCACAATGCTGCAAAATTAAAATCAACTGCAAAAAGCAAAGAAACTGACAAATATGTGGAAATTAAACAACATACTACTAATAAATAACTGGGTCAAAAAAAAAGGTGTAGCCCTGGCTGGTGTAGCTCAGTGGATTGAGCACAGGCCTGCAAACCAGAGGATCGCGGTTCGATTCCCAGTCAGGGCACATGCCTGGGTTGCAGGCCGGTTCCCTGCAGGCCAATTCCCAGCAGGGGACACACAAAAAGCAACCATACATTGATGTTTCTCTCCCTCTCCCCTTCCCCTCTAAAGGTAAATAAATAAATTTTTAAAAAAGGTGAGCTCAAAGGATATATAAAGAGAAATGAGAATGACAATATGACATATCAAAACTTCTGTCATGCAGCAAAAGCAGTAATAAGAGGGCAGTGTACATGATTGCTCAAAAAAGGGAAATCCCAAGTAAACAACCTAATATTACATCTTAAAGAACTAGAAAAAAAAGAACAAGAGTAGCCCAAACTCAGAAGAAGAAAATAAGAAATTCAGAGCAGAATTACATGAAATAGAGAACAAAAAGAACTCACAAAAATCAATAAGAGAGCTGGTTGTTAGTAAAGATTAATGATATTGACTAAAGAATAAAAACAAAATACTCATATAAACGAAATCAGAAACATGGTAAATCAGAAATGTGGTAAATCAGAAATTTACCACAAACAGCATAGATATACAAAAGTCATACTAGAATACTTCAAAAGACTATATGCCACCAAATTAATAACCTGAAAGAAATATGTAAGTGTCTAGAAATACATTACCTCCTTAGACTGAATCATCAAGAATTGGAAAATCTAAATAAACCAATCAACAGTGAAGAAATTAAAATAACTATTAAAAACCTCCCCCCAAAATAAATGCCCAGGGCCATATAACTTCACTAGTCATTCTACCACATATTCAAAAAAGATCTGATACCTATCCTTCTCAAGCTTTTCAAAGAAAAAAGAGGAAGTGGCCATACTTCTTAAGAAATTATATAGGTCAACATAACACTGATACCAAAATCTGGCAAGGATAACACACACCAAACCTAAAGACCAAATGTCTGAAGAATACAGATGCAAAAATCATCAGCAAAATTCTAGGAAATTGAATACAACAATACATTAAAAAATACTACATTATGACCAAGTAGAACTCATTCCAAGGCACAAGAATGGTTTAACATATGCAAATTGACCAGTGTAATATACCACATTAACAAAACAAGGGATAAAAATTCTATTATCTTATTATAGATGCAGAAAAAACATTTCATAAGATACAACATCAATTGACAACTACAATACTCAATAAAATGGGTATAGAAGGAAAGTACCTCAACACAATCAAGCCCACATATGATAAACCTTCAGGCAATACTACACCCACTGTTGAAAAATTGAAAGCTTTTCCTATAAAATCTAAAAGCAAGACAAGTATGCCCACTCTCACCACTCTTAGTCAACACAGTTCTTGAGTTTTTAGCCAGAGCAATAAGGCAAAAAAAAAAAAAAAAAAAAAGAAAAGAAAAGAAAAAGAAAGAAAAAAGAAAAAAGAAAGGAAGAAAGAAACCAAGGCACCCAAAGTGTAAATGAAACAGTAAAAGTCTCAGCTTTGAGATGATCTGATTCTATGTACAGAAAACTCTAAGGACTCCACCAAAAAAAAAACCTATTAGAAACAATAAACAAATACAGTAAAGTTATAGGATACAAAAATCAAGGTATGTAAATCCACTGTTTTGCTATATACTAACAATTAAACTTCAGAAATAAATTGTAAAAATTTCTTTGCAACTGCAAAAAAAGAATAAAATACCTGGAATGAACAACAAAGTATGTGAAAACTGAAGACTACAAAGCATTATTTAAAAAGACTGAAAAAAAATGAAATCAAAAGGATATTCCTATTCACAGATTGGAAGAATCAACATAGTTAAAATGGCCATATTACCCAAAACAATACGCAGATTTAATGTAGCCCCCATCAAAATCCCAATGTCATTTTTAAAGAAATAGAACAAAAAAATAATCAGGTTAGTATGAATCTATTACTGGGGGAAGTGGGGTTCTTACATGTGGAGAGCACAGGCAAATGTACTGTGTAAGTCCTGGTTGCAAGCAAGAGAGAGAGACTTATTTGTTTCCCTGGAATTATTACCAGGAGTTTGGGTCTGGGACGAACCAGATGCTATCCAAAAGAACCAATCAATTCCCTACATTTTTGCAGTCTTCAAATGGGTCTACACCCTCTGGTTACATGGACAGACCTCTATGGTCCAGCATCTATCCCTACACCTCCCCAACAATCCAGTACCAGAGGTGGGCGGTGTTAATGCCCTCAGCAGAGAAAGGCTCTTATCCAGAGGTATATGAAGCTACAGTTTCTTGGCTGAGCAAACAAGCTTATGCTTCTCAGTTTATTAAACCCAATGTCTAATTACCTGTGCTTTCCGTCCTTTATCAACATAGGAAATACTAGCTAAATACTGATAGTAACAGAAAACAAAAGAACCTGAAAAACCGAAGCAATTCTGAGGAAAACAAACACACAAACAAACAAACAAAGCCAGAGGTAGCTACCTGACTCCAAATTATATGACAGATTTGCAATAATCAAACAGCATGGTATTGGCAGAAAAACAAACACACAGACCAATGGTACAGAAGTGAGAGTTCAGAAATAAAACCACATGTATACAAGCAAATAATTTTTGACAAAGGAGTCAAAAATACACAATGGAGAAACAAAACATCTTCAATAAATGGTGCGAGAGAAATTGAAAAGCAACATGCAAAAAATGAACATGTAAGGAAACACGGGTAACAAACCTATGAACCTTGGTCTTAGGAAACGTTTTATGAATTTGACCTCAAAGGCAAGAGAAGTGAGCCAAAAATAAATGTATGGGACTATGTCAAATTAAAAAGCTTTGGCACAGCAAAAGCAACTGCCAACAAAACAAAACAGCAGCCACCAGAATGGTAGCTGATTGATAAACAACAGCTCCAACATAAGATGAACACCCAAAATATATAAAGAATTCATATAACTCAACACCAAACAAATAAATAATTTAATTTAAAAATAGCCACAGGACCTGAACAGATACCTCTCCCAAGAAGGCATACAAATAGCTAATTAATATATAAAAAGATGTTCAACTTCACTAGCTAATAAGGAAATTCAAATAAACATGAAACAAGATACTACCTCACATGTATTAGGATGCCTATTATCACCAAGACAGGTAATAACAAGTGTTGGAGAGGTTGGAGAGAAAATGGAATTCTCATCACTGTTGATGGGAAGGTAAACTGGTACAGTCACCATGGAAGACAGAATGGAGGTTGCTCAAAAAATTCAGAATAGAGTTACCATATGAACCAGGAGTTCCTCTTTCGAGTGTTTACCCAAAAAACTGAAAACCATTTATTCGCAAAGACATTTGAACCCTTCTGTTCATTGTAGCACTATTCATGGTGGCCAAGACATAGAGCAACGTGTTCTTTGACAGAGCATCAGATAAAGATGGGTACATATACCATGGAACTCTACTCATCCATAAGGAAAGATGCCATAGTGCCACTTGTGACAGCATGCATGGACCTTGAAAATATTGTATTAAGTGAAATAATTCAGACAGATAAAGTTAAGAACCATATGATTTCACTCATGTATGGAATATAAAGCTGAAACTCATAGACACAGACAACAGTATGGTGATTACCAGAGGGAAGGACGTTGATGGCTGATGCGGGTAAATGGGGACAAATATATGGTAATGGAAGATTATTTGACTTTGGGCGGTGGGCAATCAATGCAATATACAGATCATGCATCATATTTGGAACCTATGTGATCTTATTAACCAGTGTCACCCAAATAAATTTAATAAAGAAGAAAGGAAACCTGTTTATTTTTAAAAAGTTATTTAGTACCTATTATATGTTAGCTAATCTTGGAAAAGCAGGTGAGGAAATAGATAAAATATTCATAACCTTACTGTTATAGAATATACACTCTAACTAAAAGACTAACTTCCAAAGAATCATTCTGTCCCAAATTTGTCCATATTTTTAAATGTCTTATTTGGTGCTTAAAGTTAACATTTATTCCATATATCTTTTGCTAATATCTAAATAATATTGATACTTTTGAGTTACTTTTAGTCCATAAAAATAACTAACTTGGGTTTGGTTTGCACTACACTTGACATGTAACTGCTATGCTGCCAACACCGAAACCTTCTGGGAAAGAAAATCCCCTTGTAAAAGAAAATGGCTAAAATTTTAACCCAAGAAGTGAAAAGAAAGGCTAATAACTCAGTTTTATCTCTAACAACAAAATAAAGTGATTAATTCCTCTTTCATTAGTCATTTGTGGTTTCAGTTCAATAGCCCTTATGAGTATTCTTCTGAGAGTTATTTGCTAGGTACATTCTAGCTTCAACACTTTCTCAGACAGCCTGGTGACGACAGATCCGGATCTGGAGGTACAGCTATCTTGTCATCTATTTGTTCCGCTTGTCCTCCCTTTGCGAAGTCTAGCCTCTGCACTGTAGCAAGTGTGTGTTCAGTGTCCGTGTGCATATGTGTGCAGAATAATTACACTTTCCAAAATCATGAAATATACAAATTATATAGTTTTGTTTTTCCATTAAGTGCTATTTTAATTGTTTTTATTCTATTATTTTAATCTGATTTTTACTTCATAATTATCTGTTTTAATATTTTTCTATTTGTTAAATATGTGGTCATTTGCATTATTTTCTCTAATTTTAAGCATTTCTATGTAATTAGCAGTATATAAAAATCATAGAGTATTTATGATTTCATAAATAAGTGTTACTCAGCCATTTACTTTTTAAAAAATGTATAGTTCCTTTCAAATAGATGAGTTTACATACCATAAGATAAACTCATCCTAATTTACATAAATGTAGACATCTTACTCATATTTAGATTGTATACTTGTTGCAGAGTAAGATGTTTCTATTTTGAATGGGTTTTTTGTTACCTTTTATGTGTAGCTATGAAATTGTCATTTGTGTCTATTGCGACCAGATGTAGTAAACAGAAACAATACAATAACATTAAGTGCAGATGCTCAAATTTCACAAAATGAGTGAATGACAACTGATGATGGAACAGTGAACATGATTAACTTAGTACAGAGGCTAATATACAAAAAAAAAACAATAATGGTGTTATCCTTCCATGTTGCTCAAAAGTGCACAATGTATTGACTTTGATCATCTCATTACTAACCATATAAGCATTACAGTGTTTTCAATACAGAATGTAGACAATATGATGCAATCATCTTTTATACTCTCAGAAACAATAGCCACAGAGTCCTCATATTATGTGTTGTGTTAACAAAGAGCTATTCTTGTTTGTCACTGGAAATTTAAAATGTTTATTTTCTTCTCCAGACATGTTTAAACTTTTAAAAAGTAGATGAAAAATATAGTAGTGAATATTAAAATAATTCACTTTTAGCACTAAGCACTAACCTATAAATTTTCCTTTACTTTCTTCGGCATCATTTAAATTCAGGAATTAAGTTTCTTATGTCACAAATGGAGTTAGCATTTTGAAAGCATTATGAATATAATCAACAACCAATTACTTTTTACCAGGAATATTGTGGTATTGTATGTTTTTATTTAACTTGAAAAAAAGGAATTTAAGTTTGATTCTGCTCTTTAGGAATTGATATTAATGTGCTTATGAGAATAACACTATAAGCACTCTATATTAAGTTATTTAAATTTTTAGCAAGAAGGTAGACCTTTTTTTAAAAAGTTTGAAAAAATGTTTCTGAAGGCTACCAAATAATAATGTATGATTTCCCCCTGCTGGCTTAGCAGAATAATAAAAATAGGGAAGCCCCTATGAGGATTTCATAAATTCTAAGACAGTAAAGCCTATTAATGTAAAGAATCTATGAGACATTTTTTGAAAATTATAAAACATCTACCAATCATAGCAATATTTGTTTACATACCAAAAGCACAGACCTATTAAGATTCAGACACATTTCCAGTTGTCCACATTCAATTCCAATTAGATCCAAAAGCACATTAACCCCTAACCCAAGACCATATACAACAGGCATACAGGCACATAAAATACACATGCATGCAGACACACATCAAAATCCCTTTTTTCCCTAGTGCTAGTGTGGGAGTCTTTGCTTTCCTCTCTCTGGAAATCTGCAATCTTTTCTAGTCCTTGCCCACATGGACTGGTTTCCAGGTCCCATCTCCTGCCTGCTGACTGTTGGACCTTGTAGCTGAGCATGTCCCTGGAATCTCATGTGCAATCTGGCAATCATCACTACTGAGAAACTAGTTCAGTATTAAATGATATATTTTAAATCACTTAATTATTTTTGCATCTTATTAAATTTAAAAATAACCTAATCTGGTGAACCAAAAATAATAGATGCATATCTTATAGTAATTTGAATAAAATTTGAATGTTAATCAACTAATTGCTAAATGCCAAAAAATAACTTTTACCATTGCCTTTTCTCTCCCTGCCTTTTAGTGTATTTAAAATAAAGATGACCCAAATTAGAAATGTAAGACTTTGAGGGACACATGAGAATTAGCAGCCCTGAATAGAGCAGAGTTACTTCTGAGGTTGCTGCATATGAATTTATCTTTCTAGAATTGTTTCAATGGTACCCATAGGGCAAACTATTTTGTATATTTGGCAACTGAATCAAAAGTTTATTATCAATAATTCAGTTCTCTAAGAAATCATGAAGTCTAGATATTGAAACTGTTAAAATAAGCAAACCAAGTATTTTTTTTCATTCTGTAAATGTTCCTTGTTAAGTGATTATAATTAGCTAGTTAGTAGCTTAGTGACTGATCTGCCCATGATTAAGACAGAATTTTTTATCAGCCCAACCCTAAAGCAAAAATATACTAGATGGTTACTGTTGCAGGTTGAATTGTGTCCTCTAAAAGTGACGTTGACATTTTATTGTTTATATTTTTTATCTTCTTTTAAAGAAGACCATTTATAACATTTCATATATTGGTTAGCTGGAATGAGGAATACCTTTTGCTTTCTCTTGTCTGGGAAGCTCTTTCTTGTCCTTCAGTTCTAGATAGCTTTGCTCGATAGAGTAATCTTGGTTGGAAGTCCTTGCTTTTCATTTTGAATTTTTCTTTCCAGTCTCTTCTGGCTGCAAAGTTTTTGTTGAGAAATCAGCTGACAGTCTTACGAGAGCTCTCTTTTAGGTAACTAACTGCTTTACTTTTGCTGCTCTTAAGACTTTCTTTTTGGTTTTAACTTTGGGCATTTTAATTATGATGTGTCTTGGTATGGGCTTCTCTGAGTTCATCTTGTTTTGGACTCTCTGTGCTCCCTGGACGTGTATGTCCATTTTCTCCACCAAGTTAGGGAAGTTTCCTGCCATTATTTTTTCAAGTAGGTTTCCAATTTCTTGCTCTCTCTCTTCTCCTTCTGGCACCTCCATCATTCAAACAACAAAATGGCAGTAAATATGTATCAACAACTGATTCTAAAAAACAAGATAAATGAACAAGCAGAACAGAAATAGAATCATAGACACAGAGAACGTTTTGATGGTTGCCAGGTGGGAAGGGGTCAGGGGAATGGACAAAAAGATGGAGGAAATAAGAAGTACAAATAGGTAGTTAAAGAATAGCAATGGGCATATAAAGTAGAGCATAGAGAAGACAGTAGCCAAAGTGCACAGATGCATAACCCATGGACATGGACAATGGCATGGAGATTGTCTGAGGGAGTGAGGGGCATCTGGATAATGAGGGACAAAGGAGAAAAACAGAACAACTGTAACCTCATAAACATTAAAATATAATATATAAAAGATATATTGAGCCCTGGCTGCTGTAGCTCAATGGACTGAGCATAGGCCTGCGAACCAGAGGATCATGGTTCCATTCCCAGTCAGAGCACATGCCTGGGTTGCAGGCTGACTCCCAGCAGGGGATGCACAAAAGACAACCATACATTGATGTTTCTCTCCCTCTCTTCTTCCCCTCTAATGATAAATAAATAAATAAAATCTTTTAAAAAAGATATATTGAAATCCTAACTTCTGGTACCTGTGACTGTAATCTTATTTGAAGTTACGAGGGTCTTTTCCAATGCAAACAAGTTTAGATAAGATCATACTGAATTAGAGCAGGCTCTAAACCAATATCAACAGTGACCTTACCAAGGAGGAGAAGACACTTGGATACATAGACCGGGGCATACACCACATGAAGATAGAGGCAGAGATTGAAATAATGTTTCTATAAGGATGCCAGTATTGCCATTAACTGCTAAATGCTAGAGAGATGTATGGAACAGATTCACTCTCAGAACCTCCAGTAGCAATCAACTCTGCCAACATTTTATTTTTGGAATTTTAGCTTCCAGAACTAGAAAAAAATACATACCTGATTTTGTAACTCATCCAGTTTGCAGCATTTTGTTACAGGAAACCCAAACAGTTCATTTAATATCATCTTTTTTTGAAAATCTGTGATAGGCCAGGCACTAGGTGGGTGTTTGAACCCACAGCATGTAACAAAATCCTGGTCATTCCCTCCAGGACACTGAAGCAAATGAACTAATCATTATAATAAGGCACAAAACTATCTTCAATAGGTGTTATATGAGCATGTAGGAGGAGCCTTAGAGTAGATCTGGGGAATCAGAACAATATTTCTGGAACATATGGCCTCTCAGCTAAGATCTTAACAACAAATAAAGTAAGCCAAGAAATATTAGGGGCAAGATAAGGATGAAAGTGGGAAGAAATGATGAAGTCATTCCAAGCAGAGGCAAGAGCATATGGAACGGCTTAACAAGAAAACAAGTCAGATGAAGGTATATTAAATTTCCAGAACTCCAAGTCCACTCATTCACTGTAAAAACCATATATATATATATGAACTTGTAACAAACGTTACTAGGAGCTAAACATGATTTATTTTTCTTTACATGATCTGAGTTAATAAGATAATCTCCCAATAATAAAATGTAATCTCTCTTGTGGAAGAATTTCTCAGAATAACATATTCATCCGATGACTGATCCTTTTTACTTCAATGGATTTCCTGAAATTAAAACTCTAAGTCCTCAGTTACGTAAACAAATATTCCACCACCACCTCTGTGCTATTCCCAAAGTCTTGTGAAAGTGCTTTTAAATTATTTCCACCTTTAAAATATCCCAATGTCAGAGGCATTTTGTCTATATTATAAACAAACTGTCTAAAAATACTTAAACTTATATAATCAGTAAAGAAAGCATTTTTCTTTGCAGTCTAAAGTGCAAGAGAGTGTCTTAAATCAGTGTAGCTGATAGAAAAATTCAGATGAAACACCACTCTGAATCTCAGAGGTTGCATGAGCAGAGTATTCAGGATATATTAGTTACTATGATAACCTCACTTTTTAAGCAGTAAATACTCCTACAAACATCAAATAATCTGTTGACAAGTTAAGATTAACCATAGTACAGTTAAGCTATAAATTTCTCTTTTTAAAAAAATATAAAAGACAAAATTACTGGCCAGTATTTTTCTAAAGAAAGACACAAGTAGTTACATGGAGGTTTAACTGCTTCATTTAGAGTACTGATTAGAAACTTAAGGTATTATAAATTTCACAGTGATGTATTATTGAAAACTGCTTAAATGCATAATTGAGATTTTCTTTTTGATCACCCAAATGCATACCTGCCCCTGTTATGTTTTCATTGCAAAAAATAAATTTTAATAAGATTAATGAAAGAATTTCAGTGCACAAATTGCTACATTGCAGTGTACCTTTCGATGTAACAATTGCCACTTTCTTAACACAAGTGCCATGATCCTATTCTAGATTCTCTATAGAAAACTTATACATTCCACTAGAATGTTAATGAAAATCATATTTGAACAAAAGCCACTCAAAGAGGTCAACATTTTATCTTACATCCAGGGAACTATTAAAACAAAGATTTGAACTGTTATGTCTACAGGTAAATTGCTCTTGTTTTTTTCTTTGAAGTACCATGATGGGTTTTTTTTTAACCCTCTTCATGTGTATGTCTGAGTATGAAATGTCTCCTTCACTTTTAAACATCAAGTACTTCATTTTTCCCAGAAAGTGTTCTCAAGTCAATAGTTCCTTATTGATTAATTGCTTCTCTTTCTACCTATCCATCTCCAAGTAAGTTTGGGTTCTCATTTTTTTCTCAAAAGTTTTCAAACATCTCCAGGATTTTATTTATCTACTTGCATTATCTTCTGCAGCAAAGAAAACAAGCCTGTGTCAATTTCTTTTCTACTACAGCTCATCCTCCTCAAATGTATGCCAATTTTAGTGGTAACACTAACTTCAATAGCCTGTGAGACTATTTACTGGTATTACAATTTTGTAATTATTATATATAAAACATGCAATATTTCTGAGTAGGTTAGGGTGGATAATAATCTTTAGTAACCTTTTAAGGATATCTCACACACACACACACACACACACACACACACACACACACTTTATCACTTAATGAGAAAAGAAAAAAATCTAGGAGTAAACAGATGGATCTAATTTAAGATCTCAGAAATTCTTTTATTCTCTCAGCACATGCCTTTCTTCCAGTGACCCTCAGCACTTGCTTTTCTGTTTGGATCTCTAAAGAAGAATAGATAGGGATGGAGGATTGGCCCCAGAAGGGAGTGTACTTAAACCCAAAGTCCAAATCCAACCCATCTGCCATCAGTACTTTGCATGACCAAATCTATTGTCTGAACATCCAAAGGGTAAATAGGTAAAACTGAAAAAAAGTCAACAATATGGTGACAAAAGTCAACAATAAGGTGACAAAAGTCACCCTAACCAAATGAAAAAGTAGGAAATATTAGTGCTCACTATGTAACTAGTACATAGCCAATATCATACATGAGGTATTTAAATTCTGTTCAGAAAGATAACTCTTTAAGTATTTGGTAGGCTGAATATTTTTTCCATTTTTCAATGTTAGCTATTGCTTCTAAGGCATAATGCACTCATGCAACTCTTGATTACCTACTTTATATTTTCATAACTGTCTTCCCTAGATCTTTAAAGATGGGCTTATCTAAGTTTACACTTATAGCACATTTGCTGATTTATTACTCTCTCTGAAATACTTACCCCTTAATATTAGCTACTATTTATTAAACACTAGATACGTGCCAAGTGATTTACATAAAGTGTTCCATTATTTGTTGCAGCAGTAAATAACATTAACCTCTCTTTTTAACACCCAGGGAAATTGAGACCTAGAGATGTTGACTTAGTTAATTTAGTGTGGTGTGCATAGCTATTAAATGTTGAATGCTAGTTGAAACCTAGGTTTTTCTTGAGCTCAAATCCAAAGCCTTTAATCTCCATGCCAAGGATTCTCAAATTTTACTTAGCTTGAATTAGGCTTGTTAAAATGCAGATTGTTGAGCCCTATCCCTTTAGTTTCTAATTCAAGGTTCTTGCATTTCTAACCAGTTCTCAGATATGACTGCTGCTGTTGATCCTGGACCAACTTCAAAAATTTTATAATACACTAAATTCTATTCATTCTCACCAAATGCCATTCATCTCCACCTCCTCAGTCCTTACCCCACTCCTGAAGCATTGCATAGTAAGTTTTCAATCTCAACCGTACCTTTGAATCAACTGGGGAAAATTATCAAAATAAGAAAAATAACATACCTGGACCCCTACCAAACAAATCAGATCAGGATATCTAAAGGGGGCATCTGGATACAAGTCATTTTTAAAAGCTACCCAGAGGATTCCAATGGAGAGCTAAGATTGAAAACAACCCAGAAACAGTGAAACAAGCAAAAACTTCATCATTTAATTACCCTAGGTTCAATGTTCAATCCTGTGTACTTCCAAACCATGTTACCCTGGGGACAATATTAACACTCAATTTTATTTTCTGCTAAATATGGATGCCAACTAACTCTTTTAAAAAATATTTTATTTATTTACTTTTAGAGAGAGGAGAAGGGAAGGAAGTAGAGCAGGAGAGAAACATCAATGTGTGGTTGCCTCTCATGTGTCCCCTACTGGGGACCTGGCCTGCAACCCAGGCATGTGCCCTGACCAGGAACCAAACTGGCAACACTTTGCTTCACAAGCCCGTGCTCAATCCACTAAGCTGCAGCAGCCAGGGCTGGATGCCAAGTAACTCTTAATAGCATTGCAAAGATTAAATGAAACTAAATATATGGTGTCTGATATGCAGGTAGTACTTGATAAACATCTTTGATACTCCAAATTCATGGCAAAAAAAAAAAAAAAAAAAAAAACAGGTCAGCCCTGGCCAGTGTGACTCAGTTGGTTGGAGTGTCATCCCATAAACCAAAGGGTTACAGATTCCATTCCCAGCCAGGGCACATGCCTAGGTTACAGGTTTGGTCCTCAGTCAGGGTGCATGCAGGAGGCAACTTATCAGAACTTATCAAGGTTTCCCTCACATCAGTATTACTCTCTCTCTCTCTCTCTCTCTCATGTCTATCTCTCTTTCTCTTCTCATCTGGAATGAAAAAGAAAGAAAGGAAGGGAGGGAGGGAGGGAGGAAGGAAAGAAGGAAGTCGAGAGAAAGAGGAAAGAGAGAGAGAGAAAGGGACAGAGAAAGAAGAAAGAGAGAAAGAAAGAAAGAAAACTCATATTTTCTGGGCTATGCCCTCCCCTCACTGCCCACTTTTATCTGATGAGATTTGGAATAAGGCCTCATTCCCTGATCTAAGGCTAAGGGTATCAGGAATTCTATATTTTACTTTCTATATATTTTCTTCATCTAGTATGTCCTTAATTCCAGAGTACAAATGAGGAGCCTCATGTTTTTTTTGGGGGGGAGGGGTTGGACTTCCACCTCCTCTATTCACTCGATCCTTTGTGGTTACAGACTCCAGAACAGGAAGGTATTAAACCCTCTATCTTTTGGTCTAATTTGTGTCCCTTTCAGGTTCTTTAGAACACCACTCTGGAGCTCAACCCATAGAACCATCCCTGGCTCTTGCTGGTATCTATTCTCAGGAAGGCTCTATACCACTTGTGTCACTGCGGATTACTGATAAGGTCATTTGGCAATGTCCCACTTAGCTCATAGTTTACTTCTCCTATGTTCTTTCTGCCTCCCTTCATCACCATTAGGATTCCATGTTAGAAAGGTTAAATTGAGATATAAGTTATTAAGTGACAGCTACTGTCTAAATGATACAGGTATTCAAGGTAGAGGCCCCAGGGCGTAGACCCAAATGTCTCATTGTACAGCACTGGAGATCTTGGGAATGGCGATGGGGAATAGATCCTAAAACTAAGCCCTAAATCACTCTGGTGGTTAAGCAAGAAAGAAAAACAGACATAGGAGCTGCCTCAGAAGCCAAGCAGAGAAAGCATTTTCAGGAAAAGGGAATAAATAGCTCATGGTGCCAAAAGCAGCTGACAGGTAAAGTACTGACCACTGCACTAGCCCCATGGAGGTCACTAGAGAACATGTTGAGCAGTTTTGTCGGAGACGTGGGGGCATTCCCAGTGTTTTAAATTCAACATTTTCTTTTCTCTTTTTTAATCTTTATTTTATTTTTTTCTATTACCATTTAGTTCCTTTTACATGCCTCTTTCCCCAGAAATCACCACACTGTTTTTCATATTCACCATTTTCTGAGTAGGTCAAACATTGTAACTTATAAGAAGCTGTAGACACTGCATGCATGCACACGTGTATCTGAATTCAGAGGGCTTCTGACTTTAATACAAACACTATACACTCTCCTTACAGCAAATTAAGGTTATACATTTTAGGCAGTTTTTGCATATTGCATCTCACTAGTGTTGAGCTCAAAAGGAAAAAATCTTCTTGGCCACATTCAACACCCAGCCTAAAGCCACTGACAGCTCCAACAGGCTTTGTCAGCCAGCCCACTTCTGTCTTCATTGTTTTTCTCTCAGCAAACAGCTCCCACCCAGCTCCTAAGAGGTTCCTAAACTTAAGTGTAAACATGGGATTCTCTTTCAAGTAAGTTTTGCCTCCAGCAAGGACATCCCTGGAAATGGATCAGACCATCCCTCTGTAGGAATTCTTCACTTTTAAACTCTCTAGCAGTCTTTCCTGATAGGGGGCCCGGGGAAGGTTAATTGGTAATTTCTCTTTGAATATAAAGCCTATTTTGCTAATTACTTGGTTTTTTATGTTATTTTTAGAAGATTCCTTTAGAGAATTTTTTAGAAGTTCTTTTCCTTCCATATACTTTCAGATGTATTGTTTAAACGTAAAGGCAAATAAGATAAGTTTGACTTGATTTAAAGTATCATAATTAAGGGGATGAGCCCATTATAAGTCTGTAAAAATTAGATCTTTATTTTATAGAAGAAAATGAAGTAACTTTCTTTATAAATTTTATGAGAAGCTTGTGACTGATAAATAGGAAACAGGCTATAAAATATCCGATGTTGAGAAGACTGACCCTTATATCTAACAAGTTCAAGTGAACTCAGCTAAATGTCACTTCCTCTGTCACCGTCATCAACCACATTTCCAATATCATGTTATCTCCTGTTATTCTACAGCAAGCATCCTGATTTGTTCCTACATAAATTATATCATAACATGAAATGATTTGGGGCTTGCTAAACTTCTTTATTGTTAATCTCCCAGATTAGAGTGTAAGCGCCATGAAATCAGGAACCATATTTTTTCTTCTTCTTCTTGTTAACTCAAACATGTCTTACAATACTTGGAGAATGTTAAGGATTTAATAAATATTTGTTGAGCAAAGAAAAAATAAATAAATCAATGAATCAAGTAACTAAGTAGGTAACTCATTGTTAAAATTATCCAGCTTAAAGCAGTGGCTTTTAATATTTTTGAAGTCAAGAACCTACATACCATAGGCTGCCCTAAAGCACACCTGCTCCAGGCCAACCCCTGTCTAACAATATGCCAACAACTGTAACAATATGACAGTTTTAAAAACTACATTTCTCCTATTTTTTATCTCATCCCCAGATAAGACCCATGAAATATTTCTGAGCCTTTTACTGCCCACAATTCTGAAGCTTTGCTGAGATATTCTAGAACCAAAAGTACAACACACTATCAGAGTTTCCTTTGTTATATTTCCTTCTACACTATGCTCACTTGGCAGTTATCGTGAGTAAACAGTCTATGTTCATCTGTTTGAGTTCTGTGAAACAACCATTGCCCCACAGCAATTTCTACCAATTCTATTCAGTTTCATTTATCTTAAATGCTGGTCACAATATCCTAAGTTGATTGCATGATTCAGGAAAGAGCATGGTTCTTTGCTTTGGTCGGTCATGCTCTCTGGTTGTATAGAAACACTCACTTCAGTAATTCCGATAAAAACACCGAACTGAATTCAGCTCACTTGTCAGCTCTTCCATAGGTGTTGGAAATACCTACCAAGATTTTTTTTTACCTTTGTGCTATCGCTGTAATGCCAGATTAATTCCAGAAGGTAACTTCACACTGTCATTTGCTCTGTAGACCACAACATCCTGCTTCCACTCTCCAGTTAGGCTCAATGTCTACCTGGGATTTTAGACTCAGCAGCATACACCAACTTTCCTATTCAGCCTGCTCCATTCTCTAGCATTCCACTTTAAAGCACAACTTCTGGCCGTCACTTCCAGGTTTACCCTATTCCACAGTCATCCTTGACTTGCTCTTGACTCTCCCCATATAAGAAAATTATATAACATAAAGTTTCAAAAAATCTTAAAAAAAACAAACTAGTTCCCTCACTGGAATGGTTCATTTGGATGGGTGTCATTCCACAAAGCTAAATGTCACCGGTTAGAATCCCAATTAGTGCACATGCCTGCCTGGGTTGCTGGTGTGGTTCCCAGTCTGGGTGCATTCCAGAAAATGTCACAACCTATAGATAGTTCTCTCACACATCAGTTTTACTCTCTCTCTCTCTGTTTCTCCCTTTCTTCCCCTCTCTCCAAAAGTAAAATAAATAAAATCTTTGGAAAAAAAAGACAAAAGACAAAAACTAGCTTAGTCAATTAAGCCATCTAGTTTGAATAAAATTTAAAAAGATAGTAAATTTCAACACCAGAGTTAAGTTAATCTTTAAATTCTGCCTCTTTCCAACAGTTAAGAGGATATATTCAATGTCTAAACTGACTTTAAAATCATTTAATAAGATATCAATTATCTTCAACTATATGAAAATAATCTGGCAGCTTTTTTTAAAGTGAATAAATTATTGGAGTCATATGCTTTTTCACCTCTGGTTTTTTAGCCATCTCTGTCCTCTTTTTAAAAAGTGCAGGTGAATCTATAAAAACTATGTAGACCATTTGGATCTTGGACAATGGTTCTCAATGGTTACAAAGGAAAATCACCAAGGCTAACTAAATAATAATGCTTAGGAGTGAAATCCTGCTTGATTTCCCCAGGTAATATGTAACTATGTTTGACAACAACTGCTTTACACAATAAAACCAAAGAGAGGAGGAGGAGGAGGAGGAGAAGAGGAAGAGGAAGAAGAAGAAGAAGAGGAAGAAGAAGAAGAAGAGGAAGAAGAAGAAGAAAGGACAGGATGTCCCAGTATTGAGGGAGAAGAGGAAGAGATGAGCATCAACGAAATAAAACAAAATGAAAATTATCCTGAAGTAGAAAGCAGGTAGTTGGTCATTCAAAGTAGCCTCTAAGCCAAGTCCCTGGGAATTTTTAATTTAAATTCCTACACACAGGAAACTACCTATAAGAACTCTTTGAATGCCCTTGACTCATTCCAACTCAGCAGTTACACTAGAGGGGAAGTTGAATGAAAAGGCTATACTCCTTGGCAAAGAGTCTTCTTTTGCTTCTTATAGAGTTCATAGGTTACCCTGTTAGCCCCAATGAAAAGATACAGAAGAAAAATACTTTAAAAAGTTTCCCCACAGTCAGGGTCAGAAAGACCTGCAAGTCCTTTCCTTGCACAGGCCCCTGCTGCTGCTAATAGGTGCTGGGAATTGTAAAGGTTCAGGTGAGGTGGAGAAGTCAAGGTGCAACCATGAAGCACTTCTATAAGTGCTTTATAAGCAGTTCTTTCTTATGTAGGTCTGAGAAGAAATGGACCTGGTTGGTTTCATTTGTTCTCTCACTTTAAGTAAAATTTCATTTTTCATACCTATTTTTGTATTTGCACTTTTCTTGAAAGAAAATCCTCCAAGTTGATTAAGCTCCAGGCTCCACAAAACCTAGACCCAGCCTTGCCTGCTGTTGATATAACCTGCTACATGAAAGTTACAGAAGGCACAAGTTTTCATCCAGATTGTTTTTTTCTCACACATGCTTTATGAAATGAAAATGAAGATATATGCAGTCAGTCAATAAAAGAATCGATAACATTGAGAGTTGCTTATAAAAATCTAAGGGGAGGACCTGTCACTTTATCTTGGAGTCAACTCTTATATTGGGGAAAGTATGAAGAAAATATTTGATGTTACTGAGCTATCCAAACAGTGCCTAGAATTTTATAAGAATTTTTAAATTAAATCTATTGGGGTGACATTGGTTAATAGGATCACATAGTTTTCAAGTCTACATTGCCATAAATATTTATGCTGAAGAGAGCCATTAGACATCTTGGAATGCTTTTTAGGAATTTCTACTTTTGCAGAACTGGTTTTCAGACACCCACTACTACCTAGATAGTGTATTCCAATTTACGAGGCACCATCACACCTCAGATGTAATTGTCATAATGAGCCCATAAGGTAAGCTCCTCAAGCACGTGTTGTCAGGCACTGCCTTCTCCTCTTGTAGGCTGATGAAGAAAGTAAACCTTAAAAGAGGTTAAATGGATTATTTACAGTTGCTCATATGGGCACCAAATCAATTTAAACCTGGGAACTCTGACTTTAATTCCAGCATTACTCCCACAATACCACATATCCTCTCATCTTCTCCAGTTTTTCCATCACCCTCCATTGCCTTCTCCCCACCTACTTCTGTGCACCATAGACCTATAACAACTATTCAAAGGTACATACTGAATAACATCATTATACGGAAAGGCAGTCATTTTATCCTAGGGACTGATGAGGACAAAAAACAAACAAGCAAACAAAAGAAACTGAACAGTTGAGGCAAGCCAGGTACCATGAAAACCTTACAAGTGCTAGGAACCTTTTCCCATCAAAATGAAAAAAATTATTTACTCTCTGACAAAGAGCATTTGATTTGTTATTCTTTAATGAGATACCAATATATATATGTTATACATGCTTCAAATAATTATCCCAGAAATCATTAAATGCTCATAAAAATCAGAATGAGATGACTTTAATGAACTTGGGACCTAAATTTTCACTAATTTAAGTGTTTTAGAGTAGAGACCTACTTAAAGCACTTGTCAGTGTCTCAGACTGCTTTGTCCTCGCTTTATCGCACTAACTCAGGTTTTGTCTCACTGAAAAAAAAAACTGCCTTGTACCTAGCCATGATAAATGACATAATGCTGAAGTAACTTGTTTTAAATATCACAAATATTATATTTTTAATAAAAAGGAATAAGAAAGAAGGAAAAAATAACATATAATAAACTTTGTAGGGCTTTACCAATGTCAACATTATACCAAAATAGCAGTATTTTCTCTTTCTTCCTTTTTCAGTTTTCAAAATGTGCTGTCCTTAACAATTTCAATTTTTTAATTGCTTAGAATAAAATTGACATTTTCCTTAAAGTTTATATTCATTTAAGCATTTTGAAAAGCCTCTTGAACTTTAAAGATGACCTCAGATTTTTAAATATATGCTAGATTTTCATGTAAAAGTGAAATTAAAATTTTAAAACACTTAATAACAAATATAATATGATATGGTAGAACTATATGGTATTGTTCACTTCAAAATACCAAATACATTTACATAGAGATAAATTCTAAAGATGTAATCGGACTGAAACAGAAAATCCTTAATTTTTACTGGAGTGTTAAATGTTTAAGAAAATCACAATCTGGTAAACATTTTCTTAGTAATAAAATACAGAGTGATTTTCTAAGTTTTATTGTTTTTTAAATAAGAATACTTATTAATATTATATTCAGGAAATGTCTTATTTGAGAAAGGTAGAAAGAATATATAGTAAATATATAGGATAAAAACAGAATAAATACTGTGCCTACAAATTATACTTGACAACATGTTTATCATTATCTTCATGAGAGAAGAACAATTAGAAAATTTAAAAATTATTCTTCTGTGTGTGTTTTAATTCTGAAAATGAATTGCTTATTGAAAAGGTTGTTCTTTGGCTATTGGCCATTACGGTGAGCAACAAATGAAACTATATTGGGGTTTTGAAATACATTAGAAACTCACATCTTATAGTTCATTGGAAGAGCCAAGAGTCAGCAATCACTTTAATACACTATGCTCAAAATTAGGGCACAAAGCTTTGTTTAAACAAAATTAGATTTTGGAACTCAATTATAAACAGAGGGATAATTTATTCATTTTCTAATTGGTCTTCTTTGTTTTGGCATGGGACCATTGGCCTTTAGGCAGAGCTTATACATTTATCAAACAAGATCTGAATTATTACCATTTGAGTATAGAGAGATTGGCCCCAGGCTTGCCTACCTTATAAGATGGAGCTAAAAACAGGATTTATAAATGAGACTTAAATATTTGAACATGTAAAAATTAAAAACAAAACACAAAGATCACATGACCATAACAACTACAGTAACATCAACATGAACTAAGGAAACAAATTAACGTTATTGTTCATGAAGCCAAACACTTGCATCAAATAAAGTCTGAGTACAATCTGAAGAAGGCAACAGTAGAATAAATCAACCCAATCCCAACTCCAGAAATTTTAAATTTACTATGCTTTTAAAAATAAATAGTGAACTTTAAAAATATAAAAAGGATAAACTTGTACTCAAAATTTCAAAGCAGCTTTATTCATTATAGCCTAATGTTGGAAATAACTCAAGTATCCATTAACTTACAAATGGATATATTTTGGTGGGACTTTATGATGAACTCCTACTCAGCAATAAAAAGAAACAAACTATTGGTGTGTATACAACAGCACAGATAAATATCCAAACAGTTATGCTAGTAACAGAAGCCAGGCACAAAAAAACTATACACTGTGTAATTCCATTTATTTAAATTTCTAGAAAAGGAAACACTATAGAGGAAAACATATCAGTGCTTGTCAGAGAGAGATTAGGAGATGATTGAGTGCTAAAGAACATGAGTTAAATTTTTAACATAGTAGAAATATTCTACTCATGGTAGATGGCTAGATGTATTTTTCAATACATGTATATTAAAACTCATCAATTGGACATTTAAAACAAACATTATTTTGTGTAATTTATGCCTCACAATGACTTATTAAAATTTTTTTGAAGTAGCAACTATTGTGACAAATGAAAAAGAATGACAATACTTTCTTTCATTATTCATTATTTCTGAAGTTAAAGAAGCAAGCTAAAGCAAAAATCACATGCTTAAATATAAGCTAATTGTTTTTATCTGTTAAAAACAAGCAAAAAACATAATCTGTTTCCAGTCATTATACCCAAGATTTATTAGGTTTTCATAAGTGAGGAGTTATACCACAAGTACCTCAAACTTTACAGTACATAAGGGTGCCGGCTCTGAGGCTACACTGGCTGGGTCGCACCATCCGAAATTTTCTGGCCTTGTGAACTTGATAACAGCCAGTGACCTTTCTATGTCACAGATTCTTAATCTGTAAAATAAGGATGACAATGGTCCCTACTTCACAGGCGGCAGTTAGGAGGACTGCTGGAACTGTTGCCAACGTGTAAGTTCATGGTGAATGTGACTTGTAGTATCACCATTCCTCCTCTTCCCTCTGCTACAAACATGTGTCTGTCACACTAAGTATTTCTGAGAGTGGACCAGTCACATCTTCCTGTTTATCCCACCAATTGAAATATTTTGTGTAAAGTGCAAATATCAATATCTTTATATGATTTTAAAATGAGATAGCCAATCAATAATTGGCAGTCTATTATTTTGCTAAGAAATTGGATACTTAGAGAGTTAAAAACTAAAGGGCAAATCAACTGTCTTAACAGTGGACATTACTGTTTATATAAGTGTGTGACTCTAAATTTTGCCTTTTTTCCTGCTATTTCGGAGTTTAAAAGCTTAAAAGCTAAAGAAATCTACCATGTTTGTGTACATGCCAATTAAAGGCAAAGCACATACATTAGGATCAATAATACTCAAACTGTCTGAATCCTGAGGTCAATGAATTGGAAAAAAGAGAGAAAAAGATAGCGTTTCTATCACAACCCACTCCCTATTATCTGTCCTTGCATCCTCTTGTACATTAATAGGTCTATTGAAACATTTCTTTAGTTCAGATGCAAGCCTTATTATTAAAAATCATTCAATTGGCAATTCAAGTCTCAACTTGCCTTTCCAGCTCCATTTCCAGTTACATTTTCTTCAGTTATTCCACTCCATTTCCAAAAGAGTTCTGCTGCTCCCTCTTTCTAATTTCCATATTTCTGCTCCACATTTTTCTCTCTACTTAAATGGTTTTCCTTTCCCTTGCTCTAACTACAAAAGTTTCATCTACTCCTTAAGGAGTAGGTCACATGCCGGTGTTGCATAATTTCTGCCCTGACCTACTTCTCTCCTTGCCACCCCAGTATGAAGTGCTTACCCTAGTAACTGAATTCCCATGCCCTAAATTTTGAATGGATTTTCCTGCTCTCTGGCATGCATATGACATGCATGTTGATTATTCATTCTATCTTGGTCACCAAATCTAATAAATAGAACATCATAAATGCAGATCAGCATGATGTTGTATGAAATAACAGGATACACAAAGTTTCTGCAGATTACTTTATGACAAAAACCCTGAAAATCTGATGTAGTCTTGAAATTAGAAAATATAAAACCCAACCACCTTCTTATACCATATATAAGAATAAATTCAAATGGATTAAAGACTTAAATGTTGCACTCAAAACCACAAAACTCTAAAAAAACATAGGCTGTAAAATCTTGAACGTTACTTATAGCGATATTTTTTCTGATATATCTCCTCAGCCAACAGGAAACAAAAGAAAAAGTAATCAAATGGGACTGCATCAAAGTAAAAAATTTTTGCAGAGCAGAGGAAACCATCAACAAAAGGAAAAGACAACCCACTAAATAGGAGAACATATTCGTTGACACATCTGATAAAGGGTAATGTCCAAAATTTATAAAGAGCTTATAAAACTAAACACCCAAAAAACAAATATTCCAAATAATAAAATGGGCAAAGGACCTGAATAGACACTTCTCCAGAGAGGACATACAGATGGCCAATAGACATATAAAAAAGATGTTCAATATCACTAGTCATCAGAAAAATGCAAATAAAAAGTGTGATGATATACCATCTCACACCTGTCATAATGGTTATCATCAATAAGTCAAAAAACAACAAATATTGGCAACAATGTGGAGAAAGGGGAACCCTAGAGATCCGTTGGTGGAAACTCAGATTGCTACACCCACTAATGAAAACCAATATGGAGATACCTCAAAAATTAAAAATGGAGCTTCCTTATGACCCAATGAGTGTACTTCTGGGAATTTACCTGGAAAATACCTGAGACACTAATTCTAAATAATATATGCACCCTTATGTTCATTGTAGCATTACTTACAATAGCCAATATTTGGAGACAGTCCAGGTGCCCATCAGTAGATGAATGGGGGAAAAAAACAACCCTGTGGTACATTTGAACAATGGAATACTACTCAGCCATAAAAAAGAAGAAATCTTTCCCTTGGCAACAGCATGGATGGACAGGGAGAGCATTATGCTAGGTGAAATAATCCATTCAGAGAAAAACAAATACCATATAATTTCACTTATATGTGGAATCTGATGAACAAAATGAACTAATAAGCAAAATAGAGACAGACTCATAGATAGAGATTAGGCTGACAGCTGTTAGGAGGAACTGAATTGGTGGGGGTTTGTGGAGGAATGGAGCAAAAGAGAGAGAGAAAGAGAGAAAGCAAAAATCAAAAAGAAAACACAAATACAAAAACCAAAAAACTCAGGGACATGAACAACAGAGTGATGACTGCTTGGGGAAGGGGTGGGGGTGGGAAGCAGAGGACAGTATAGGGTGGGGAGGGAGGGAGACTTAATTTGGGGTGGTGAACACCGGGTACAGTGTACAGATGATATGTTGTAGAATTGTATACCTGAAACCTATATAATTTTGTTAACCAGTGTCACCCAAATAAATTCAATATTTTTTTTAAAAAAGAAAATATAGTGGTACCACTCTTCTGCTGCATAAAATTAAAGCACTTCTGGTACTCTTCACCATCAGGTATTCACTAAGTTCACAGTTGCATGCTTATTACCAGATACTGTACTGATTTGCTCCAGTAAAGAAAACATATGTAGAATAGCAAACAAAAGTAGAATTGCTAGTGGTTATGTTTATGATAATCCACTGTCACTCTCCAAAATTTATTTGACTTCTGTGAAAGGCAAATAGGAAAATCTGCCTCTTTCAGATCTATTTGTTTTTACGTTTTTTTATTATTGTTCAAGTAGAGTTGTCTCCATTTTCCCTCCAACACTCCCCCTACCCCATCCCAACTTCCCACCCTGGATCCTAGCCCTCTTTGGTTTTGTCCATGTGTCCTTTATACATGTTCCTGAAAACCTTTCCCCATTTTGGAGCCACAAATACCTACAATCTTATTCAGAATGTGGAGTTAATTTGTTATTTTTATTTTATTTTATTTTACTTATTATTATTTTTGTTTTTTTTTATACTGAGAGGAAGTTCTTTGGTCTAAGGAATATATTTGCACTCATTCTAATATAATAAACCTCATGCCATTTTTTGGGGGGAAATAAATGTAGTTATTCTACCAGCATTTGACAAGTGACTGAAATTTAGTATTGGGATACAGCCTTTTCACAGTCAGAACACAGAGGTAATATCAGGTGTGACGTCTTCCACTGATTCTTGTTTTGTATGTACCACCCAGTGACTTACTCAAGTATTAAAATTCTAGATTATTCCCTTTCCATATAAATTTGAAAACCTATCCATTAAGCACATCATAATATGATATGATGTGTCTTTCCATTAGATGTAGTGTTATATAAATATCTTAGTCATTACTTACCTTGTGCATATATATTTTTGCTTGGTTTTGCAAGGTTTGGTTTTACTTTCCTCAAAACAGCATAGAAATCCAGCACATATAATAATAATAATGCTGATGATAAGGTAAAATATTCAATTGTTTATTATGGAACAGGCACTCAGCTAAGGACCGACATGTTATTTTATTTATTCTTCAGTATCATGTATTACTAATTATAGGTGATATATATGTGCCAGACACTGTTACATTTATTAACTTATTTAACTCAAACAATAAGCCTTTGAAGTGCCTATATAATATTATCATTATTTATATAACTAAGAAAATATATATAGTAATATATAATAAATAACAGATAGAAAATTCAAGTAACTTGTTCAAAGTCATTCAACAAGTCACTCAGTCATTCTAGCTGGCTGAGTTAGAATTTAAACTGATGCAGTCTGTATAGACAACAATATTAAAACCAATACACTGACTCTCAATCCTACTCTAAATTCATTAGGATTCCTGTTCTATTTATATCCCATTAATTTATTAGCCATAACTTTCATATATAATGGCTGAATTAAAGATGAAAAGGGAACTGATAATAAGCTCCTTGAGAAAATGGCACAAACTATTTATTTTTGTAGTCTCACAATTAAAGCAATGCCTATATTACATTTGTTACTCAATAATAACTATTCATTTATTTATTTTTGTTTCTATCCTAACCCAAGAACATGTTTTATTGATTTTAGAGAGAGAGGAAATGAGGCATAGAGAGAGAGAGAAAGAGAGAAACATCAAATTGTTGCCTCACACATGAACCCCATGGACTGAACCTTCAACCTGGGCATGTGCCCTGACTGGAAATTGAACCCACAACCTTTCGATGTATGGGATGATGCTCCAACCTACTAAGCCTCCCAGCCAGAGCAACTTATTTTTTTTTTGAATGGATTAATCAATTGTGCTCACATGAATAAATCTACAAGGTAAGATCTGGTGTTTTAGATGGATGTTCTTGATAGAAGGAAGGTATCAGGGGAGCAATCATCTTTGAAAGTTACTACATACTATTTAAGATTGATTAGTAAATACCAACTTCCAACAAGAGATTCGAAAGAGTACTATAATTTAGTAGTGGAGACAATGTAATAAGGTCAATACTTGAACCAGAAAACAACCTCATTACTTTTGCCATTGTAACCAAATGAGACTACTTGGGAATCCAATTATGTGCTTGATCATTAACAACAATATCTAAAAAAAAAGAAAACCTATCATAAGTCTGCCTATTCCAAAGTATCTACATGATAAGGAAGCACTAGCTGAATAAATATGGATACGATAGAGTATTTGAGTAACAGACTCAAAGGGTTGTTTGTCTTCCAGGTGTTGAGTCATACGAGTCCTTTATACATTCTGGAGATTAAACCCTTGTCCGATGTATCATTGGCAAATATGTCCACCCATGCAGTTGGTTCCCTTTTCATTTTGATGATGGTTTCTTTAGCCATGCAACTATAATAGAATAAACAATAAAAACAATTAATTAGATAAAAAAGAAAAAAGAGTCAAAGTGCACAATTTTTATTTTCTTCAAGTATTAATGTATATATTTATATGTTTTATAACACATTTAATCCAAATTTTCAACTATACAAAACTTTTCCCATCATTTTAGAGTTAGCACTGCTATTTCTAATTTTATTAATTATTAATTAACCTTATCACATAGTTTTATGCAAGAAATATTATCTCTAAATGCTTGACTTCACTCATCCACTCTAAAGAACAAAATGAAAGAACAGTTGTAGTATATCAAGCATCTTTTACATATATGACCTCCCAAGACTAACATAAGAAGAAAAAATATAAGTGCTTAAACATTAACTTTGCATTAATCTAAGTGAGGTCTTGTTTAATAATAGTTCTTAACTCTAACTGTACTGCTTTTTAAAAATATTTTATTGTCATTCTACTGCTTTTGAAAGTTCCAACTAAATAACATATTCTTAGCACTGACATTAACAATTTATAAGAGATCCAGAAGAAATAGGCAGACTTCCATTTTTAAGATAGACTTAAAAGTATGTTAGAAGTGTGTGCTGGATGAACCTCCTACATGCAGAGCCTCTTTTTTATATACCATCTCAAAACAGAAATAATATGTTTTACCCTTTGAAGTGCAGAAACTTAACTCACAGCTTCTCTTGGCACTAATAGGTTGGCATAGCCAACATGATCTTTTGATCAAAATGAAGGAAAATCTGTGTTCTAAGCTCGGCAGCTAGCTGCAGAATGAATTAAACAAAATCCTGATAGTATAAGACCTTTTTTTTATCTTACCATAGGTATAATAATTAGCAAGAAATGCTGAGAACCTTGGGTAAAAGAAATAAATAGGTGTGATTATCTTTATTTCCTGTGTTATTGTATATACTAGTGTAGTAAAATGGAAGAGCATTGATTTGGGAATCAGTAAACCTGTGTCCTACTTCGGGTTTTACACCTGAACTTGCTCTAATAACAATCTCTCTGAGCATCAGTTTCTTAATATATGAAGTAAATTTACTAGTCCCTGATCTACCTTAAAATTATCAATGTTAGGACAGAAAAATTCAGTTGTTTAGATTAAATATTATGTTGTCTCCCTCACAATAATAATGATTTTATATTATATATATACAAATACACACATATATATACATTAATGTATATTTGTGTGTATGTATATATCTGCGTTTTATTAAGATATTCATAAATTTGGAGTACTGCATATTTATTTCATTTATGCCACAAATATTCTTCTACTTTCTATATAAGTCTGATTCTGTTTTAGGCTTTCGCTATAAGAGAATAAAGACAGAACTGTTTCAAGGTCTACCATAGAACTGTGCATAGACTAAGGAGAAGCAAAAGAGAAAAAGCTAAATTTGTCCTTTGACATGTCCATTCTGGACATCTTCCAAGACCTTTGTCAACTGTGGTTCTGAAAAAGACCTTGTAATAAGACTGTCTTATCTCCACAGCAAAGCACACGAAATAGGTTTGAGAAAGCTGAGGCTCCAGTTTACGACAATTCACATATAATGACTGTCTATTCCCCCAATTATTTCTTTATTGACCCTAGAAATGACTTTAATTTTATTTACCCATAATATATATTTATCTATATATTTATTTTCCCAATTGGCTAGTAAGTCCCTAGAATTCTGAGACTTTATTATTCATTCTTGGCACCTAGCAGACTGCATGAGTGAATAAACAAATGAATAAAAATTATTTATGAATGTAGAAATCCAAAGACCCAACAGGAACAACTAAGACAGCAATATTCAATTTGAAATTGTCAACATAGTACTGATGAACAAAGAGAAATCTCTGATGCCTAAAATGTCCCCAAATCTGGACCAAAAAAAAAGCCCATGTGTCTGCATGTATGGTTCTATATAAATGTACCTACATGTATAAATTGTCAGATTAATCATAATATGGTGAAGTGAAAAGAATATGAACTTTGGAGTGAAATAAACTGATGCTAGAGTCCAAATTTTATAATATCTTGAGTGGGAGTTCTCAGAACTTTTGTTTCCCATTGGGATTTAAAATATAAAATGGAAATCAAAGTCTTTTGTTGTCATCCCACTAACAAGGTTCAGCCATGACAGTGAAAGACTATTGAAATATTACACATTGTCTTTGAAATAATGTATTGTTAATTTTCATAAATAGCGGCCTTAGCACTATTTTTTCAATTGCTTGTCTTTTTGTTTTCATTACCAAATCAAACATAGCAGTAAATTTGACTGCAGTACTACAAGTTCCTGATTTGAGTTATTTGAAAGCATAAAACTATACATCATGAAATGTGCATAATTTGTTGTTAGAGAGCATGGCTGTATAATAAAAAAGAGAGTCCAATTGTCAAAATAATACTAATGATATGTTTACACATACATGTGTCAAGAGAAGCCTTCCATCAGAGGATTAAATAAGTTCAAAATGTCCCTGTACCTCAATGCACAAGTGTAGTGCTATTACTATTGTAAAGTTATGTTTAAAAATATGTACTTATGTTATACATTAAAATGCTGTAGAATATTAATACTACCAGACACTTAAAAACTTTCCTACATTACCTGCAGTATAACGTTACCTACAGTATTCACATTCTTTTCAGAATTCCCCTAACACTTAACATCTATACTACTTTTTTAGCTCTTTTATGAGTGAGCCTCGGTATATAGTCTGTCTCTGTAAATAGAGTGTAAATACATTGAGGGCAAATGCCACAAACCATATTCCATGTTTAGGATAGTTCTTGCATCCTAACCTTTGTTGATAAGGATGCTGGGTCACTTTGAAAAAAAAGTCATAAATTATCATCTCAAAATTAGTTTCTCCTAAACTGAATTTTCCTTAGTATCCCCAAAGTACCGTGCTATGTATTTACAAAACAAAGAGATAGAATGCACAGTTCTTTATATAATAAAACCATTATTTAGTTAGCAAGACAAAAAATTTCACATAAAAAAATAAACTAAGGTGACATATAATTGTGAAATGAGGGCTTAGAAAGAAAACTAAACTTAGAAAAGAAAACATATACTAAAAAAGATGTACGTGGAATTTAAGAACATGAGCTTTCTTTTATTATAACTTAGAAATTTGTACTCAGGTTATTTTAGTTTTACTGAGTCCTTAGCTTAGAAAGTTTTTTTCTATCAAAATGGCAAATTCCACTTCTAGCCAAGATGAAGACATAGGTAGACACACTGTGCCTCCTCGCACAACTGAAAGAAAGACAACAACAAATTTAAAAACAAAAAACAACCAGAACTGACAGAAAATCGAACTTTATGGAAGTCAGACAGCCAAGGAGTCAGAGAAGAAATATTTATTCAGAGGCTGGCAGACTGGGCAATCCCACATTTTTGTGCAGATAAACTGGAAAAATATCTGGGAAGAGACACAGACCATGCAACTCAGGGTTCCAACACAGGGAACTAAAGCCTCAAAACCTTTGACTGAAAAAAACTGTGAGGTCTAAGGTGGTGGGAGAAACTCCCAACCTCACAGGAGAGTTCATTAGAGAGACCCACAGAGCCCTAGAATGTACACAAAACCACACACCTGGGGATCAGCACCAGAAGGGTCCAGTTTGCTTGTGGGTAGTGGGGGAAATGACTGAAAGCCAACAGAGAGCTGACCAAGCCAAACTGTTCCCTTTCAGATCTCTCCTCCACAGACAGTGCCACAATGCAGCAACATAGGCTGCCCTGCTTGTGAATACCTAAGGCTTTGCCCCTTACTACGTAATAGGCCCACTGAGAAAAAAAAATGTCCTAAATGAAGAACAGATCAAACCTCCAGAAAAAAAACACAACTAAGTGATGAAGAGATAGCCAACCTATCAGATGCAGAGTTCAAAATATTGGTAATCAGGATGCTCAGGGAAATGGTGGAGTATGGTTGCCAAACAAAGGAAGAAGTGAAGTCTATGCAAAGTGAAATAAAGGAAAATGTACAAGGAACCAACAGTGAAGGGGTGGAAATCAGGACTCAAATCAATGATTTGGAATGGAAGGAAGAAATAAATATTCAACTGGAACAAAATGAAGAAATAAAAATTCAAAAAAATGAGGAGAAGCTTAGGAACATCCAGGACAACTTTAAATGTTTTAACCTCTCAATCATAAGGGTGCCAGAAGGAGAAGAGGAAGGGCAACGAATTGAAAACTTATTGGAGCAAATAATGAAGGAGAACTTCCACAACCTGGCAAAGGAAATAGACTTCCAGGAAGTCCAGAGAGTCCCAAAGAAGCTGGACCCAAGGAAGCACACACCAAGGCACATCATATTTACATTACCCAAGATTAAAGAAAAGGAGAGAATCTTAAAAGCAGCAAGAGGAAAGGAGACAGTTACCTGCAAAGGAGTGCCCATAAGACTATCAGCTGATTTCTCAAAATAAAGCTTACAGTCAAGAAGGGGCTGGAAAGAAGTACTCAAAGTTATGAAAGGCAAAGACCTACATCCAAGATGACTCTACCCAGCAAAGCTTTCGTTTAGAATGGGGGGGGGGCAGATAAAGTGCTTCCCAGATAAGGTCAAGTTAAAGGAGTTCATCATCACCAAGCCCTTATTATATGAAATGTTAAAGGGACTTACCTAAGGAAAAGAAGATAAAAAGTATGAACAGTAAAATGACAACAAACTCACAACTATCAACAACCAAACCTAATACAAAAACAAAAGCAATCTAAGCAAACAACTAGAACAGGAACAGAATCACAGAAATGGAGATCATATGGTGGGTTATCAGAAGGGTAGGGGGAGAAAGGAGGAAAAGGAACAGGGAATAACTAGCATAAATGGTAGGTAGAAAATAGGCAGGAGGAGGTGAAGAATAGTATAGGAAATGTAGGAGCCAAACAATTTACATGTATGACCCATGGACACAAACTAAAGGAGGGGAATGCAGGTAGGAGGGGGTGTGCAGGGTAGAGAGGAATACAGGGGGGGGAATGGGACAGCCGTAATAACATAATGAATAAAATACATTTTTTAAAAATGCAAGTTCCACACACTTTAAAACACTATATTAAAAGATAAATTATTTTAGAGATAATAATTCACTATCTGAACTGATGAATTAATCTACCTACAGGTACAATAATTAATCTTACTTTTGTAAATCTTGTAGGTATATAAGTATTAATATTTTTATTAAAAATACATAAGATACTCAAATGTAATTCTAATACGTGAAATGCAGTTATTTGATTGTGACTTTCTACCACTCTAAAACTTCAAATGTTGTTAACAAAAAGTGTAGGTAACTATGAAGTTTAAGTTATGAAGCTCTAATTTCATGAGTTACTTAGCAATTTCACTATGCCCTGGACTCATATTTTAAATTCTATTATTTCATCAGAGTTGTATGAGAAAGACTCCCCCCGAAACAAGAATTATTTTGTGAAGGGTGAACCTCTTGTTGTGCAGACTCCCCCTATAAGTGGGTGTTGTAGGCACCTACCTGTATCAGTGTAACAGCTGGCATTGTTGTGAGAGGCTGCACTCAGCTTCAGTGAATTTTTTTTGACACATTTGCCCATTTCATGATGAGTGATTTATGAGCTCACCTGCTCACAGTGCACTGAGTGTTCAGCAGTTTTCGACAAAAAAATGACATGATTCTCATGCCCCACACTCCCTATTCACTCAATCTTGTCCTGAGTCCCTTTTTTTTTGGTTCTCCTGAATGAAAAATATCGTCAAAGAGAAACATTTTGCTGATGGGGAAGAGATGAAACAAAAAAATGAGAGAAGCACTAAAAAGCACCAAAACTGATAAGTCAAAAATTGTTTTGAGCAGTGGAAAAAACATCTTGATAGGCGAATTGCATCAAATTGAAAGTACTTTGAAGGTGACTAAAGTTTAAACATGTAAGAGTAAGAACACAATTTTTTATAAATAAATTCTGGGTTTTGGGTGTCCACCCTTATAAACTGAAGGACTGCCAATAACGTAATGACACTGTTTAAAACAGGCGTGAAAATGCACAAGAAGATTCACAGATACAGGACCAGTCTTTTTTATTTTTTTAATTCTTTTTTTCAGGACTAGTCTTAAGTAAACTGTAAAATTCAAAATTGTTGTTCTCTAGCATCTCCTTTACATGCTTCTCCCTGCCAGATAATTCTCCCTCCAGTGTAATTTGTTTTACTTCACTATTTGAGGCATATATGACTGAGGAAAAAGCAGAAAATGAGTTTGATGAAAGTTGTGGGTACCAAAATCAGTAGTTTAAATTTATTCTAGAGCCCAGTGAATTTCTAATTGTGGTGTGTTTACATACTGTCATGTCAGTAATAGGCTAGTAGTGGCAATAGATTAAAAAATAAATTATTCTCTTTAATAAAAAAGATTTATCCTTCTATCATCTCTTTCAGATCCTTGAATTCCAGGAAGCTTTCTTGAGTGAGTAGAGAGCAAAAAAACAGAATAGTTAATAAGACTGAAGCTGAGTGTTCCCAACTGGATTGTTCCTCACATAAATGCCATATGTCTTGTAGGTTAAGGCAGAAAAAAAGTTGTTGAGAAATACTCCTTTAAAATGAGAGACCAATAATTTATTTCAACAAAGGAGAGATATTAACAGATTTGTATTAAAAACTAATTTCCCCTGGCTGATGTAGCTCGATGGATCGAGCACAGGCCTGCAAACCAAAGGGTCATTGCTTGGATTCCCAGTCAGGGCACATGCCTCGGTTACGGGCCAGGTCCCCAGTAAGGGGCACTGGAGAGGCAACCACACATTAATGTTTCTCTCCCTCTCTTTCTCCCACCCTTCTCCTCTGTCTGAAAGTAAATAAATAATATGTAAATATAGTGGATGGTCCATAAGAGGAGAGCAACAATGAAGTAAAGGAAGTAAGGTAAAAAGAAAGTATTGTCAAAATCCAATTCAAAAATGAATATCTGACCTAGATTGTGTAAACAAAAACTGATTAATTGAAACCTGATTCATCTGTCAGTTATTTTTGTAAGCTCTGAATCAATCCTGAAAATAATTTCAAAGAAGAATAAAATGCCCTGGCTGGCGTAGCTCAGTGGATTGAGCGCAGGCCTGCGAACCACAGGATCATGGTTCGATTCCCAGTCAGGGCACATGCCTGAGTTGCAGGCCAGTTCCCAGCAGGGGACACACGAGAGGCAACCATACATTAATGTTTCTCTCCCTCTCTCCTTCCCTTCCCTTCTGGAGATAAATGAATAAATTTTTTTAAAGAAGAAGAAAATGATACAAGTTTAATAAGTAAGTATTTTCATGACTTTATTTACAAACTGAAGATTGTTCAGAATCACTTTTTTGATACTGTTCTTTGCAGGTAAAGCTTTACTTGTCTTTTTATTACTATTGCAATAGTATCCTCCTTTGTCCTCTGTCCTATGCTTTGCTCTCTAAAGCAGAGGATAGAAACTCAGTTAACTACTAGGGCGAGGCAGCTAATTAAGTAGGAACAAAATGTTATTTACCAAATTGATTCTGATAAATTAAATCTATTAATGTCACAAAAAATGTTGATTTTTGATAAATCATGGCAGAGAAATTTTAGTTGACTTAGGAATTTACAACCAAAGTAACATGTTTGAACTAGTAAGTATTTAAGTTCCCTTAAATAGATGCCTCTTTCTTACTAAAGTCTGCATTAAAGACTCAGATAAAACTTTTACAGGGCCAGCTAGCCAACTATCCATTCAGTGGTTGTATACCTTCTACCTGAACCACTAGAGTATGGCTGCCTAGTCTCCATTCCTGTTGTCTAACATAGAGGTACCCAACCTTTTTGGCACCAGGGACTATTTTTGTGGAAAACAATTTTTCCATGGACTGGGGTTGGGAAAGATGGTTTCTGGATGATTCAAGCACATTACATTCATGCTCACCTCTAACAGGCCCAGATCTCAGACTGATAGTGGTCTAGAACCCGGATGTTAGGGACCCTTACTCTAAAATACATTCCAATCTGTTTCTAACAAATTGAGTAAATCTTAAAATAGTTAATATGTATGTATATATACACACTATGATTTGTCTTTAAATTATTGTATGACACTGAATAATTGGTCTTCTGGGTATAATAATAAATAGGTGCATTTTAGCATAATATCTTTCTTCTACATGTTACTTTCTCCTTTATTGGTTCATCTTTCATCTGTTGGTCTAGGATCATATTGCTAAAGGAATTAAAAACACCACACCATGTCATGAATCAGATAATAGCCATTCTCAAATTATAGAGAGTGCCATTTTATGTTTTGCAACATGAAGAATAAACAACATTTAATTTATTTTGATATGGTTACTTTGAAGCTAGATTAGATCATTTACTTAACTCGTACGTTCTTTCCTTTTAATAGTTCATTTTTGTTCCATTTTTTATTACCATTTATGCTTCTTATCCCCTCTCCCACACCCCCCACCTCTGTAACCCCACACTCTGTGTCACTGCACCGTTGTCCCTGGCCATGGGTTCTTTTTCTTTCACATAATATCTTTTAAGATAAGGTAAATTTTTTATTTAACTATTTCTTTGAGTTTTCAATTTATATTATAACTTTAAAGAATGCCAATGTGACCCATTTTTAATCAGTGGCTTCTTAGATGTAGTTTCTGTGGGAGAGGAAATGATTATAGGCATATAGTTGCCATTTGGCAAGAACAACTCACGGGCAAATTGAAGACAAAACTCAATTTTTGCCCCCTATTAATGTACTTCTTTTCTTTTCATCTGATGACAATATGTGAAGATCTCATGAACCTTTTGTCAGTTTAGGTAACTGAAGGCTCTACAGTCATTTCTTACCACAAATGCAGTCTTGGTTCATAAATTATACAGGTCAGTCCCCAATAACCCAGTTTTCATTTACCAATCTCTCTCCTCTTTGTCAGAGCCGGACTGAACATGGGCCATTTCAGGGATAGAGGAAATGTGTCTTTCTGTCTCACTCATCTCCTCCTGTACTCACTTGTTCCTGTAAATACAACTTCTAAACTAGATGAAATGGAGGTTGAAGGGGGGCAGGTGGATGCTTACTTAGACAAATGTTATCACAAGACCGCATTTTTCAGAGCGTTGGGAGGCTGGCCTCCTCTGGGTACACCTGGGACTACTTTTTCAGTACCTTCTCTTCAAATGCTTGCTTCCCCCTAGCCTCTAATTCTTCAGGTGACCACTTTATATACAGCAGCAGTTGGAGTCCTGTTGTTTATCTTGGAAATCCTGCTGAACAAAATTTACAATGGCTGGATTCAGGAAGGCCACTCTTGTCATCTACACCTGTTCTGAGGAATTTTTTGCTCATCCATTAGTAAGAATGAAGTTATTTCACAAGTGAATTCTTTTATTTCTCTCTACTCAATCCTTTCATTATGGGTACTGGAACTTCCTAACTAGTTATTTTTCTGAGATGATTTCCTTTTGTTCTGGCATCTCACATTAGAATTTTGTGTCTGTGGAATCACAATGCTTCAGTCAAAATTTCCAGTTTTCACTCTATGATGTTAATATTGGTCATTTTGATGACAAAAAATGCAAGTTAATTTCTGTTAAGTAACAAACAAAAATAAAGATCCCCCTCTAATTATACAGACAAAATGTTTCTTCTAAATTTTACATGTATTATAAGCACTTTGGCAAAGAATGAGTGCACATTTAAAGTACTGTGCTGTAATTTTATTCTGATTGAAGAAAGATGCATCTTTTACTCTCTGCCTCCTTTTTCTCCATACAAACCAGGAAATCAATATGCAGATGCTAGATTTACAGACTCTCTTAGGATGGCAGATCAATAAAGAACACTATTGAAAAATGCTTGCCTGGAGGAGAGTATAAACTTTTTCCTTAATCTCTGTAAGGCTTTGCTCACAAGACTAAGCAATTCTTATTCAGTGTTAATAGTACTGAATTTCCTTACTGCTTTTTCATGTCGAAGGCACTCTTCAAATATGTACTTAATTAAGCCTCTTTTTTAACAGAGGTGGCCCTGTTCTCATCTACTCACCTCACTTTCCTATCTCCTGTGCGGAGAGTTCTCTTTGAAGTTATGCAGGGGAGATGTGCAGGGATAAAGGCTATGCGAACAGAGCCAAGGGTGTTTGTAATGAACTTTATAAGAAAGAAGTTTAGATTAATTTAGCAATTCTAGCTACCTTCTGCTTAGAATTCCTGTAAGAGGAAATACTAAAATGCAGAACGATAATGAATTATATTTTTATGTTCACTCTGAAAGTTTTGCCTTCTAAATGCATTTGTAGGCATCCTGTGGATTCTTGATGATTTAGAACTCTGCAAATATCCAGTTTTACAGGACTTGTTTATTGTGTATTATGCCTGGACTTTTTATGTTTATCTTATATGATTGACTTAAAATTCACAGCTGGAATTTTACTTATTAGGAGGTATCTATTTGTCTAAAAACTGCTTCTTAAATTGATTCTTAAAGGAAATCCGTGAAGTTTTGTAACTATGCATATTATCCATAACTATGCTTTTGGAAATAAATGTTTATCATTTGAGAAAGTGTTTTCTAACTGCTTACAATACAGAGACAATCTCAATAGTGGAACTGCATTTAATGTTATTACACAGTGACTGCCCATAATTTATTTTAATTTTTACTATCTGTGGTTATCTCAGTCACTTCCAAGAAAATTATTTTTCAGATTGCTTATTTAAAGTTTACAAAAAAATGAAGCAAATATATAAAACATAAATAACTTAATGGTCATAAGTTTCATAATTATAGTAATTCTTTCTTCATTGTGTTCTTGCTCTGGCATAGCTGTATCTTCTTTGGGACATTAAATTTCATAGCTTGGTTCATGTCCTATTATTGCAAATATCATTTTTACTTTTCATGCATTGCAGACAAGATGTAGAGGTAAAGTAAGAATCATATTCATACTTGATTTCCAATTTACCTGAACTTATTAAAAGAACTGTTGAGAGTCATTTTTTAAAATCTATAAATTATTTTCCAGGTCACATATACGCTACTCAGCAGTGAAATTGTCTTTACTGGTTCTACAAGACACTGAATATATCTCTTATGATGTTTTAATAAGTTTATACTCAGAAGTGCTGAGGTTCAGATTTCTGGAGATTTTTACAGAAAAACATTTTCTGTACTTCCAATGCATTGAAATGAGGGGATACCAGATTTTCTTCCTTTTGCTAAGCTACTTTCTATATTACTCAATTATATTTACATCTATTAGATTATTCAACTAAATATCAGACCTCTTTGACTTTTTGTATGCAATTATTCCAGCCGTTTTTGTACTTTTAGTTAGAAAGTCATGACAATAAGATTTTATTAAAGGCAATTCCATCCTACTGGTAATGGTCAAACCACATGTAAGAGCACCTACGTTTGTATTAAATCATAGAAATAAAATAAACTAGTATGCTTTAAACAAGACCTGTAGTTTGAATTCATTTTAGATGATAATCTTTTGCTCACACAGCGTATACTAGTGAGCCAAGTGAAGACAAGGGTCTAAATGTTTTAAAAACGAAACTATCAATTCCCCTGATTTTTATTTTTTATGTTACTAGTGTGCTATTTTTAGTACACAATGACTGGGACACTTCGGTTGTCTTCACATGTTGGCCACCATTAACAATGTTGGAGGGAACATAGGAGGTGCATGTATCCTTGTGAATGCATTTTTGAGTTTTTCAGGTAAATGCCCAGGAGAGGGATTGCTGGGACATATGATAACTCTATTCTTAATTTTTTTAGGAATCACAAGACTGTTTTCTATGGTGGCTGTACAAGTTTATATTCCTACCAGCAGTGAACAAAGACTCCATTTTCTCCACAACTTCTCCAACACTTGTCACTATCTGTCTTGTCGATAACCACCATTCTAACAGGTGTCAGGTAGTATCTCATTGTAGTTTTGATTCAGTTCCCCTAATGGCTAGTGAAGTCGAGCATCTTTTCATATATCTGTTGGCTGATTGTATGTCTTCTTGGAAGAGGTGTCTGTTGAGGTCCTCTGCTCATTTTTAATTGGATTGTTTGTTTGGTGTAGAGTTTTATGAGTTCTTTATATATTTTGGATATTAAAACTTCATCAGAGCTGTCGTTTGTAAATATCATCTCCCATTCAGTCTGTTGCCTTTTTATTTTTGTCGTCAGTTTCTTTTGCTGAGGGCCACCCTATCTAAAGAGTCTTCTTCCCTGCTGAGTCTCTCTCTATCCCCCTTTTTCACTTACTTTACAGTATTTATAATTACCTAACTATTTTTATTTATTTGTATATTTTCTGTCTCTATAAATTGAAACACAAGCTCCACAAGGACAGCAACCTTATCATTTTTATTCATCATCGAATCCCTGGATAACAGAGTAATGCCTGATCCGTGGTAAATTCTCAATAAATATATATTAATTCATTCATTTAACACACATCTGTTCAATGAATGCAAACATTATTGAATGAATTTCAGACCTGTCTATTCAAAGCCAGGAAGAAGATAACCCACACAGCTTCCTTAAGCAAAGAGGAGTTGACAGATAATCTCAAGGGTGTGTGGCTTGGTGGTCATCTACAGCTTCCAGGGTAAAATGCAATAAGGCCATGAAAGTTACCAAGTCTCACTTTGGCTATTGTCTTTCAGTATCACCGTTAGAGAGCAGTGCTGTGTAAAACCTGAACCCTTAGTGTCATACAAAATGAACTTTGTTTATACACAGCGCCTGATAATTGTTAAATAGCCTAAATGTTTTCACTTCTGCTTACCCTGAGATTCCACCCAGTAGTCATATAAACTGGGATATTGTTTTTATATTCCCACAGCTTAAATAAACATATTACCTATAATATGATATTTCTATAAGTAGATAAAAGCATCTGATCATTTTTATTTTTAAAGGAGAAGTAGCAACATTTAAATTAATGAACTATAATTTGGTTTCTTTCTGTAGCAGAGGAAGTTAAAATGGTTTGGGGGTCTAATTGCAATAATTAGGGTGAAGACTAAGCTGTTCCAAAATATAGAGGCTTACAAATACAAATTTAATTTTCTCTTTTGTAGCAGATAGAGCCAAGTAAGCAGCTCAGGTAAGCAGGTAGCTGTGCCCTATGAGGTCATTCCGAGACTCAAGTGTTTTACATTGTGATTCCAACATGGCCTAAGTTGTTCTCACCTGTGTGGCCACAGTTTGACCCCAGCCATGACTGTGCTGCAGTCTATGGGAAGGGGACACTATACAAAATTCATGAGCTCAAATTCCTAACTGGAAGCATCACTTTATACATTCCATTCGTGATAATGTAACCAAAAGTCCACAGCTAGCTCTAAGGGAGTCTGAGAAATATGGTCTCTATCTGAGCAGCCACATACCCAGCAATAAAATAAACTGTGCTATGAAAGAATGAGAGAAAATATTTGTTGGACAGCTAGCTACTTCTATAGTCAGACAAGGAAAGCATGAGGATGGTGGTCCATGAGAAAAATATTAGATTGTTACTGGGTTGTGTTTAAATAAGAAATAAAGAAACCGCAAACTCAAGAATAAGTTTTAAGAAACATAATGCCCTAATGATGCCAATTTAGCTTATATCAATATTGAAACAGAAACTTATGCAGTAGAAAACTGCTAAATGATTTTTTATAACTCCATCAGAGAATAGAATTAAGACACCTTGCTACAATGTCATGTACAAAAGTAGCTTTGTTTGTTCTATATAAAAGGAGGTGCAAGGCAAGTCATGCTAGAGCCAAAAGTCAACTCTCATATGTGAAGTGTGTTCCTTAATAAATACCATGTCGTGAACTGTCATATTTTAAGTCTACTTCTAAATATAACTTTCTGTTACTCTCTGAATTTAATGACTCTTGCTCTTTTAAAAAAAATGTATCTGCCTAACATCTTTTGATTTTTTGTGACCTCTCTATTCTCACAAAAATGGAAGATACATAAAACTTTAAGAAAAATAAAATTTTAGTAAATTTAATTTTGATGTTTTTAAATTTTATAGTCTTATTTAAAACGATCAGGAAGTACTAAGTTGTGGTTTATTTATTTCTCTTGCAAAGATTTGCTGGCTTACCATCCGTAAGCACTGCTCTGGGCACAGAGAATTAAAAAATAAATGACAGTAATCTTGCCTTTAGTTAATTCATTATCACAGTCTTTTTAGTGGGGAAAGCAAATTTCACCTTGGTTAGCATGCCAACTGGAGAAAAGAAAAAGTCACCAAGAAGAAAATAATTAAGCTAACACTATTTTTATAATTAAGTAAATAATATCTATTTAGTACTCCCAAATAAGCAAGGTGGAGCAAAAGTAGGTTTACAGTTGAGAGTACACAAAACACAGAGTTGATTCTTATATTATTACTTACTAAGTATTGTATTATCTTCCAAACTGTAAACCTAGTTTTGCCCTATCCTGTAGTTTATTTAAAGCTAAAATTGGGTTTTTGGTTATAAACCATTTCTATTTTTATTAGAGGACAATAAATTTTAAAACATATCTATATTGTTTCAGCTTTGCATTATAAGTTGTAACGTTAAAACCACACACACTATGCATGCTAACTATTATCAGTTTGCCAACCAGAATGCTCCTTTGTGGCAGATGGATGAGTGATAAAGCAGAGTTGAAGTACACTAAAAGTTTATGATTTCATTTGTGAAAACTTACAGTTCTTCATGTTGGAAAATATAGTCAGTTATAGCAGGGAAGTTCATTATGAAGTTTAAAAAGTCAATCCTCTTATCTTCTTAACTTGGAAGTAATTCTAGTGGCAGTTAAACACTTACAAAAAGAAATTAAAAAAAAAAGAAATGTGGAAGATTTCTTTACAGACCATCAGCTTTCATCTCTAGATTTTAGACAGGAGTACATTTTAAGCATCTATACCATATTTTGGCAACAGTATTTTTAAATATCTGTAGAGATATTCCTGTAGACATCCATACATTCAAGGTTTTCCGGACTTAAAATTTTCCATATTCCTCTCTTTATCTGTCTTCCCTTTCAATGTCTTCGTTCTACATACTCCTGATAGGATACTTCCAAGGTTAGCCCAAACCTGCCCCACACACCATGACATCACAGGTTTATTCAGGAACACATACCTAGTGTATCTGCTAGTGTCAACACAGTCTTTAAAGAAAAATATAATAGCATGAGCTTGCTCCATTTTGTTCCAAAATATTTGTTGTTAGCAAAAAAAAAAAAATGTGATTGACTATTGTTGTGGACCTCTCTGTCTGGTGCTAGGACTTGTAACTCTACCCCCTGTGGCTAAGGAGGAGTCAGTGATTTCTGGAATGCGAGCCACAGGAGACAAAGCTTATCTCTGGTAGCAAATGCTGCCTCAGTTTCCTCCCTGCCCCCAAAGCTTGGTCAATGTCCATGATGGGTAAGACTCCTCACAGCGGGGGCAACCTAGGCCAGACATGATCACTTAGGAGGCCTTCATGGTAGGATTCTGGGGGCTGCAAGAAAGAGCAATGGACTCTCACCCCCTGGCTTTGAGATAGCCCGAGTCTCCATATACTTTGGGAGAAGTGCTTCCTGGCTCTAATCCCCTTAAGCCTGAATACCTGTTGGGGAGAGGTGCAGCTCCTTGCCTTGCTAGAGCGTGTCCTGGGGAAAAATCAGGCATCACAAAGACTTGCTGATAAACCTGTGAAATCTGCTCTGCTAAGAGTGCTTTCATTCATATGTTAAGGGTTTGAGCAGGAAACTCTAAAACTCTCTGCCTGACAGACTCTGACTCAGACTCAGACTATCTACTGTTTGATCCTTACCACCCTGTATTCCTGTGTATTACAACCCGATAAAAGCCCCTAGAGGAGGGAGCTCAACGCCTCCCCCCCCCCCCGAGAAACTGGCCACTGCTCAAGGCCTTTTTCCTCTGGGAAGCTGGCCACCTCTCCTCCCCAAGCAGATCACATCATGTGTCAGTCATATTTACTCTCTTCCGTGGCACACAGGGGGACTTGCAAGGAAAGTTGCCACCACAGATTGTCACTCTAATAAAATACTGAACATGCTATTGTTAGATGTACCAATTCTGTTGTCCATGAGTAAACTGTGGAACCTAGAAGAGTAGCTCAGTGAGACATTTTTTGTTATTAACAGGGTGGGAATGAAGATCTCAAATTTCAACTTAAGCTTCCTCTATGAAAAGTGCCTGTCTAAACACAGAAGCCACGTGGAAAAAGAGCCTTGAAATGTTCCAGCCAATTTGGCCATATATATGTATACGGATCTTCCTCTTTTACTGAAACCATCAGTGTAAACAACTGGTAGTTTACAAACTATATAATCTATTTCCTCTTGAAAGAAAGCTCTGCTAGCTATACTTAGGCACCTTTTTACATCGGGTCCTAAAATGTACCCTATTGAGTAAGTTAACACGCTTACCAAAATGCTTTTTATTTCCATGGAGATAATTAAATCCCCTGAAGTTTGTGACTAAAATCTCCTGTTTTGTAAAGTGGTCTTATCTTTTTCCATTTCTAAGTATTTTTATCTCATCGCCACTTGTGTCAACAGTTAAGATTGAAAACCTGAAGCACTTTTTTGTTCTGGCCCCATCTTAAAAGATGGTTTCTTTACACTAAGCTAATAGTTAAGTTTTTTAATATTTTCTGGTNTTTCATTCATATGTTAAGGGTTTGAGCAGGAAACTCTAAAACTCTCTGCCTGACAGACTCTGACTCAGACTCAGACTATCTACTGTTTGATCCTTACCACCCTGTCTGTATTCCTGTGTGTTACAACCCGATAAAAGCCCCTAGAGGAGGAAGCTCAAAGCCTCCCCACCCCCCCACCCCCCCGAGAAACTGGCCACTGCTCAAGGCCTTTTTCCTCTGGGAAGCTGGCCACCTCTCCTCCCCAAGCAGATCACATCATGTGTCAGTCATGTTTACTCTCTTCCGTGGCACACAGGGGGACTTGCAAGGAAAGTTGCCACCACAGATTGTCACTCTAATAAAATACTGAACATGCTATTGTTAGATGTACCAATTCTGTTGTCCATGAGTAAACTGTGGAACCTAGGAGAGTAGCTCAGTGAGACATTTTTTGTTATTAACAGGGTGGGAATGAAGATCTCAAATTTCAACTTAAGCTTCCTCTATGAAAAGTGCCTGTCTAAACACAGAAGCCACGTGGAAAAAGAGCCTTGAAATGTTCCAGCCAATTTGGCCATATATATGTATACGGATCTTCCTCTTTTACTGAAACCATCAGTGTAAACAACTGGTAGTTTACAAACTATATAATCTATTTCCTCTTGAAAGAAAGCTCTGCTAGCTATACTTAGGCACCTTTTTACATCGGGTCCTAAAATGTACCCTATTGAGTAAGTTAACACGCTTACCAAAATGCTTTTTATTTCCATGGAGATAATTAAATCCCCTGAAGTTTGTGACTAAAATCTCCTGTTTTGTAAAGTGGTCTTATCTTTTTCCATTTCTAAGTATTTTTATCTCATCGCCACTTGTGTCAACAGTTAAGATTGAAAACCTGAAGCACTTTTTTGTTCTGGCCCCATCATAAAAGATGGTTTCTTTACACTAAGCTAATAGTTAAGTTTTTTAATATTTTCTGGTTGGCAGACTAGGTGATTAGTTTATTGAAATGTTTCCACAGCCTTCTTTTATAGTTCTTTATTGCTCTTCATCTTTTTTTTATGTTTGTCTGAATTGAACTATATTTACCATCTGCTGTTTCGGGCTCCCAAATGATCTGAAACCTTTGAATTTTGTTAAATCATTCCTCATTATTGCTCTTTTAGTAGCATCTATAGAGTCTATCTATTTCCCTCTTCACTATTTCTTTACCTCTATCATTTACATGCTCCAGTCACTGAGCTACTAAGACACCAAACAGTTTCGAATGCAAAATCCTAGCCAAACCACAGCTGATCCTCTGCCTTATACTTTCTCCGTCACTTTGCCTCTATTTCATGCTTTTTATTTAGTTGATTCACAGCATGCTGATAATGAAGTCTTTCACTGCATCTTGATAGTGCATTAGATCCTTTGAATTTGTTTTAGCTATTATCTTAGAACCACTTTCCTGCCACAACATAGAAGTTATATTTTCCATGTCTTTTCCTGTATTGCTTTAGTTTTCCCTATCTCATTTTTTAAGTAACTTCAATATTTGGTAGAAATAAAGGTGTGAACAAAAGTAATGAGCATGATATTGTCGTGAAAAAAGATAGAAAAGGAGAAAGACGTTTTAATCTAAACTATTTAGGGAGGCCAATAACAATCTTTGTTTTTCCTTTCTCACTTTTATCCAACACACACAAAGATGTAGGACCATTTCATAGAACCTTTAGTACCCACAGGCAATCACAGTTGCAAAGCTTCACAAAAGATAGTAATTGGGAGGAACAGGTAGCACACCTTTGTGATAATACACCTGGTGATTCAGGAAGTACAGCCTCTTTCCGTTCACAGAGGCTCTTGTTCTAACTATTCACCTACTTCATTCTTTCATTCATTTATTTGCCTTTCAGTTACCAACCACTGAATAATAAACTACGGCACAGTTGTTGGGGAGAAACAGTTACAATTTATTGTTTCTTTCAGTTCTGTGGATTTGGATCAGCTAGACTGTCTTTCTGCTCCCCAGATTGGGGTAATTTAGGAAGGTGCATTCTGCCTGTGGCTTTGCTGGAGCTGGAAATCTCCAAAAATGACTTCATTCCCATATATGTTGGGCTGATTGGAATGGCTGGGAAGTGCTGAGCCTCTCTCTCCAGCAGAGTGAACAGACATCTTACACAGTGGTTCAGGACTCTGAGAAGGCAAAACAGAAGCTGCCAGGCCAACTAAGAGCTAGGTCCAAAACAGTCACAGCATCATTTCTTCTGCATCCCATTGATTAAAGGAAATCACAAGGCCAGCCAGGCTCAAGAATTTTCTCTACTTCTTTATAAGAGAAGTAACATGTCTAGGCTTGGAAAATGTGTTTTTGGACCAAAATTCACATTCTTCTTATATGAAATATCAGACCCCCAAAGTTTTATCCACTCATGCCAGATCTTAAGTTCTGACTTAAAGTGCAAGATCTCATCATTTTAATTAGGCTCATATATGAATGACATTCATCAGATGCAGCTTCTTTCAACCTAAAAACGTTTGAACTTAAGAAATCCAAGTTATCTGACCCTTGCATAACCAACGTTCAACAGTGAGGCAAGGACAAAACAACTACAAAAACCACTTCTGTTCACAAAGAAGGGGAATCGTAATTATAGTAATGAGTCCATAGCAATTCTAAAACTGCACTGGGCCAACATAGGAAGGAACAAAAGAAGGAAGGAAACAAAGGGATGGAGACAAGGAAGAAGGGAGGGAGGGAGGGAGGGAGCGAAGGACAGAGGTAAAGAGGGACAGAGAGAGAGGGAAGGGGAAGTGAGGGGATGGGAGTGGAGATGAAGGGAAGGGAAAAGAGAACTGAATAAAATATAATACACTGGGAACACATTTTCAGGACCCCCAATTTCACCAGGAGCAGAGAATGTTTCTTGCTTAGTCCTCAATTCTGCTTTCTGGAAATGGTTTTCTAATTCATTGTCCCCAGCTGTGTTCACTCTCTGTTATCGCAGCACCTGCCTTTGAGACATCTTTCCTTTTTTTTGAAAAAAATTATCTGTATTTTCATATGAGAAGCTCTCTCAGCCTGATTCCTACCTAGAGAAATTTGGAACCCACAGTTTCTTTTTCAGTTTGAACTGTCTGTTTTGGGAGGGTTGACTTCATGGTATACTTTCTAATAACATTATTTTTAAAACTTTGTGAGTTGTTTATATCTATTTTTGGATGTTAGTGCTCTCAAAGCCTCATGATTTAGGTTTTTGTCATAAAAGCACCTACTCACAGGAACAAATTCCTGTATTACTCAGCATTTAGTAAGGAAAGCAGAACAAGTATAGACATAGTATAAAAGATTTATTATAGGAAGTAGACCTCACACAATCACAGAAAGGGCTAGGGTAATAAAGACCCAAAAGAGAAAGTTGGTGGATCAAAAGAACAACCAACTTACTGATCTGAAAAAGCAGGCATATCCAGGTGCTGAAAAGAGATCATGAAAATGGAGCTAACAGAGAAGACTATGGGGAACTCTTGTTTTTCTGAACCCACCCAAGAAAGTGGTAATGACACTGGAGTTGGCTGTTGGTTAGCAGGGTCCACAGTTAGGAAAAAGCTACATTCAAAGTGGAGGAGAGAGGACAAGCTGTGACCTGCTAACGCCTCTTTGACTGTCATAACAACCAGCCATGACAACCCCTGAAGAACAGCAGTTGCTGCTTCCCTTGCAGCTCCCAAATTCCACACAAGTTTCTTTCTTGGCCAACACTAACTTCATACAGTGAAGAGTTTCTAAAAATGGCACTTCCAGCTTAAGCAGGTTGGCAAAAGAACCATTCCGCACAGGCAGAAAGAATAAGCATTGTTTCCAAAAATTGCAGTGAATTTCAGTGAATCCAGAGGAAGCTAATGGAAATTTCCATGATAAAACCATATGTGAACAATTTTATATCTTAACATGTCTATATTTCAGAAAGATCATTGAAACTATGTGAAGTAGTGGATCAAAGCTAAGATTTTAGAATAAAGTAGTCTGTATTTTAATTCTGAATCTGTTACTTACTGTTAATATGACCTTGGGAAAGTTATTTAAGTTTCTCACCGTAAATATGGGCATAACACAATGGTACCCATGTTGTGAAGCGAACTGTCTAAAGTACTTAACACAAGACAAACACTAGGAACTTGATGCTTATTAGTTAGCATTGTTATTCTTGATGCCATAAAATATCTTAATATTCCTAAAGCATATTAAATTTTTGTGTGGTTAGCATAAATTACCATAGTACCTAGAGATTTGAAAGAGTGTATATTTCCAAGATTTGAATGGCTTTGCCATTTGCGATGGTTAATGTGACTTGCTATGGAACACCTATATTAAACATTATTTCTGGCGGTATCTTTGAGGGTGTTTTCAGATAAGATTAGCATTTAAACCAGTGGATTGAGTAGACTGCCCTCCCCACTGTGAATGGATATCACCCAAACTATTTAAGGCCTAAACAGAACACAAGTCAGGAGAAATTTGTCTCTTTTTTCCTGCCTCACTGTCTGAGCTGGAACGTGATATTTCCATCTTCTCCTTTAACCCCAAATTAAAACTTGTACCATCAGCTCCTATGGTTCTCCTGATTTCAAACTCATATTAAATTACACTACAGGCTTTCCTGAGCCTCCAGCTTAAAAACTGTGAAACTTACTAGTCTCCATAATTGTATAATATATCTCTCTCCTTCTCTCTATTTTTCTCCTCTCTCTCTGTCTCTCCTCTCTCCCCCTTTCTCCCCCTCTCCCCCTATTGCATCTGTGTCCCTGGAACTCCCTTGATATTTGAAACTTTTTACATAATCAGATCAGTTCTAGACTTCGCACCTGCCTCCCAACCAAAGTGTCCCCCCAACAACTGAGCAGGCAAACAAATGCTTTCACACAAGCCTGCTATCTATGTGAACCTCGGTAATTCACTTGATCCTGCTTAGGATCAATTCCCTTATATATAAAATAAGAAAAATAGTATGTCTGGTTTGGGGGATTAATTTAGATGCTATTTACCCCATATATCTCCTTCGTAAGCTCTCAAGAAGTTTTTTTTCAAAATCATTAAAATTCTACCACCCTATTGATAAGGTGGCTGAGGCCTGGGGTCCTGAAAACATGAACGTAAATATTCTTGCAAAAATATTTCCTGATATATTTTATGCCCAAATTGACACCTGTTACCAGATCTGCTCTGATGATTGTAGAATCTTAAATACTGAATTCTCAGGCTCCTAACAAAGGTACAGGTTGGTCCTCTCAGCCTCAACACAAGACAGGCCTGAAGGGACATCCCAGCTCTAGAGCATCCATGGGACTCGCTGAGGCCTTCCTCGTAATTGTCTCTCTGTTCAACTTCTCCTTCTGACCAGTCTGGCTTTATTCCCTCCTCAGTAGCTATTTATCTAGAGAATATTCCCCAGTAAACTTCATCCATGAAGTTCTGCATCTCAAAGTCTGTTTCCCGGATAAACCCACCCGGGTCTAATGTGACTTTACAAAGTGAGGAGCAGGGGACAAAGGAGTAGGTGAGAGTGGGAGTTGGAAAGTCTTTCAACGTCAAATGAGTTAAATAGGCATCTGTAGAACTTTTCACAGTATACTCAAGACAGAAATATAGCACACAGCTCCTATGAAATAGTTTGCTTGGAACAATGTTTGTATTATACTCCCCAATGGTAGCAATAGGTGGTATTAATAACATAGAGATTGTCCCTGGCTGGTGTAGCTCAGTGGATTGAGTGCAGACCTGTGAACCGAAGGATCTCGGTTGGATTCCCAGTCAGGGCACATGCCTGGGTTGTGGCCCAATTCCCAGCATGGGACTCATGAGAGGCAACAATACATTGATATTTCTCTCCTCCTCTCCTTCCCTTCCCCTCTAAAGATAAATAAATAAAATCTTCCAAAAAATAAAAAATAATAATAATAACATAGAGATTGAAGACCAGATAAGTCTTATTATTCTACTCCCTTTCTTTCTACGTCCATACCTCTACACATTGCCACTCTAATTAACTTCTTTTGCCTCTGGACAAAAATTGGAACTGGCAGTGGCATGTTGAGACAGAGATACCAGTCTCAGACACAGGATGACATTGGCATGGCCCCTGGGAGGTAACGGTCATCACTCTTACTAGCAACAGAAAAGAAGATTGGAAGTGTTTTTTGTTTTTTTTTCTATGTGCAGCATACAGTTTCAAAGTAAAGAGAGAATGATGATGTGGTGAAAGGTGCCTAGCCAAGAACAAAAGCCAATGTGCTGAACTACATTTTTCTTCATAGAAAGCAAACATTATTCTCTGAAACACCTTCCCTGGTGCTTGATTATTAGAGGTTTTAAACAGCAACCTGCTGCCACCATGAAAAGCTTAGTGAAAATAGATTGAAGGTGATTCCACTTGAAATAAGGAGCAATAGCCCTATGTCTATTACAACATCAAGAAAGATTAAAGATGAAAATATTTGACTGCTCTAAAAGTATCTCTAAACCTTGCTCTTTTTTATTATTTGTAATATACATAGAAGTGCTGTGATTCAAATATTTAAGAGTTATTGTTGTGAATCTCATAGAAATATCCCGAGAGAAACTCAGGCAGAAATACATATTTAAGCAATTTTTTTAACTAGTATGTTTACATTTTAGAAATGACTCATCATATTCTATTGTGTAAATACCTATTTAGACTAGTAAAACTCTTTAGAAAGCTATGAATTAAAGCCAAATGTACGTATTGGAGTTAATCTTTTCTGCCTGCTTTAAGCGCCATTTTGAATGAGCGGGGTGAAATTGGACATTGTGTGTGCATAATGATGAAAAATCGTGGGCTACAATAAGGAATAATTCTTTTGATTTCCAGAACATAATAGCCTATGAATTATGTTTAAAATTAATGAAAGAGAAGATAGAGAATGATATGAATCTCATCAGTAGCTATTATTCTCTTTCTCCAAGGCAGCAATAAGCCATTTTCTAAGGGATTTGAACTTCTGTGAGCAAGTCTCTCTAAGCTTCTAAAAGGTCTAAATTTGAAGCTGAACCTTTTTAATGATGATTTGTTTCACTTGAAAGAACAAACAAATAAGCAGTTGGACTTCCTGAGAGGTTTTCATTGTATAAAGACAATTTCTTTGCAAATCTAAGTAAGTTTTGAACATTTAGAAGGGCATGCATATTCTAGCATATCCTTTTGCCATAGAAGATTCCTTCTTCCTCTAACTTTACTAACAGCCATAAAAAGAGATGTTATTTTCCCATGAAGAGCAATTTGGGTTGAAAAAGAAGGTAAAAGTGATTTGCAACAATTTCTCTTCCTCTAATTACTTCCTCCAACACTAAATAAACAAAACCAATTTCCTTCAATACAGTTGTATTCAATCTAGAACTATTGCTTTATATTGTAGATTTTCTCGTTTAGTCTTTCATTGTTCAGAGAAAAAGACTTTCCAAGAAGACAAATCTCTTCCAATGGAGATGAGAAATTGTTATTAGAAAACTGACTACATAAAATGCAAAATTTAGAAACAAGTTTCATGTGAGAAAGTTATCATCTCTCAGATATTCTGAGGGAAATATCCAAATTCCAGTTTAAGTATCAGTAAGTACCCAATTTCTGCAACTTAGTTATATTCTTCATCTTCCGTTTTACAGTTCACTTCAAGGACAAGGCAGGATAGCCAGTCAGTTCACAGATACCAGTTATCTTCTCCATCTCATTGTTTTCACCCAAACTGAGCTCCGCCAAGTCTTCATTATGTGTGCAGAGTGGTTTTTCCTAGTTCTGATTTTCCTAAACTATCGTGTATGAATCACTGACTTCAAAAATAAAGTAAATTTTTAGTGATATGTAACATTCTCTTATTTGTACTAGTAGTTTTCTATTTATTTAATACTTACATTCTATTTATGGTTTTTCTATTTATAATAGAAATACATATCTTTTAAAAAATATTTTGTTTGTTGATTTTTAGAGAAGGCAAGGGGGGAGAAAGAGAGGGAAACATCAATGTGTAGTTGTCTCTTGTGTGTCCCTGCTGGCAACCTGGCCCGTAACCCAGGCATGTGCCCTAAATTGGGAATTGAACTGGTGACCCTTTGGTTCACAGGCCAGCACTCAACCCACTGAGCCATACCAGCCAGGGCAGAAATACATAGATTTTTACAATTAAGTTTAAATAAATGATTAAACTCAAAATATTAATTGAAATAATATGGCATATTTATGAAGAAGTTGAATACTACTGCCCACTCTATATATCCACATCTATATTACTATAGATATATAGATACAGATATATAATATATAGATGATAGACATGGATATAGATATAAATATAGATATGAATATGGATATAGATATGCATGCTACTTGGCTTCTTACTTTTTGATATTTGGTAGTATAGACCCTCTTCTTATATTTTTTCTCTTCTTCCTGAAATTCTGACCAAAGTATACTTTCTTTACACTTACTCCCTTAGAGATTTTATTTGTTTTTTTTATTTATGCTTGTTTGTTTATGTTTTATGGTTTTAGTTATTCTTATTATATAGATTGTCCAATGGGCATTTTTCTCTTCCAACTCAGCTGGCACTATTTAAAACTTTTATACAATTTGATCTGGCTATTACATTGTAATGGGTTCATTACAGGCCATGTTGCATTCAGTCTTTCTCTTCTTCACTAAAAGACAAAAGGTTTATACAATATGAAGAGGAACCATAGTATCAGTTTTTCTTTTCTTCAGTGCAGCTCACGACACTGTCAGTGTTATCTTGTAAAGTATAAATAATTGATTAATGGAACAGAATAGAAAGCTCAGATAAATCCATCCCTTAATAGTCAGTTAATATTGAACAGAGGAAGCAAGCACATACAATGGGCTAAAGATAGTTTATTCAATAAATGGTGTTGGAAAAATTGGACACATACATGCAGAAAAATTAAACTAGATCACCTTCTTATATCATGCACAAGAATAAATATTAAATAGATCAAAGACTTAAGTGTTAGACCCAAAACCATACAAATCATAGCAGAAAAGATAAGCAGCCAGATCTCACAATATTTTATTGGATATATCTCCCCAGACAAGGGAAACAGAAGAAAAAAAAATAAACAAAGTGAACTACATTGAACTAAAAAGTTTTTCAACAGCAAACAAAAATAAGCAAGATAAAAGACAACCTAAAGAATGAGAGAACATATTTGCCAATACATCTGATAAGGAATTAATATCCATAATTTATAAAGAAGTTACAAAAGTCAATACCAGAAAAATAACCCAATTAAACAACCCAATTAAAAATTGACTTGTACCTGAATAGATACTTCTCCAGAAATGATTTAGAGATGGCCAATAGACATATAAAAAGATGCTCAAGGTGACTAATCATCAGAGAAATGCAAATTAAAACCACAATGAGATATCATCCCACACCTGTCAGAATGGCTAGCATCAATAAATTAACAAACAACATGTTGTCTAGGATGTGGAGAAAGGGGACCACCTTCATACTGTTGGTAGGAATGTAGACTTTGCAGCCACAGTGGAAAATAGTACAGAGATACATCAGAAAATTAAAAATGAATATGCCTTTTGACCCAGTGATCCCACTTCTGGGAATATATCTGAAGGGACCCAAAACACTAATTTGAAAGAACATAAGCACCCCTATCTCCATTGCAGCATTATTTACAATAGCCGATATATGGAAGCAGCCTGTGTCCATCAGTAGATGAGAAGATAAAACAAGTATGGGACATTTACACAATGGAATTCTACTCAGCCATAAAAGAGAAGAAAATTTTACCCTTTGCAGCAGTATAGATGGACCTGGAGAACATTTTGCTAAGTGAAATAAACAGTCAGAGAAAGACAAATACCGTATGATTTCACTCATATGTAGAATCAAATTAAAAAACTGAACTAACAGGAAAATGGGGACAGGCTCACAAATGGAGAGCAGGAGGACAGCTGAGGAGGTGGGGAGTTTAGTGGGTGGGAGACTGAACAAAAAGGAAAAAGGACTCAGGGGCATGGACAATAGTGTGGTGATTGCTGGGGGATGGAGGATATAAGGGGACTAAATGGTAATGGAAAAAAATACAATAAAGATTAAATAAAAAAATAAAAATGTATAAATAATTGTCTTAGACAATTCAGTTTCTAAAAACCTCTTCAGTGACATCATACATATGTGATCTCTAATTTCTGTTTCTTTATTTTTATTGTTGACACTGTTATTGATGTCCTCATTTTTTTGCCCCATTGCTCACCTCCACCCAACCCCTGCCCTCCCCCTTCCCACTGGCCATCGCTCCACTGTTGTATGTGTCTATGGGTTACGTACATATGTTCCTTCACTAATGTCCTCACCTTTTTTCATCCAGTTCCCCCTGTGCCCTCCCCTCTGATAGCTGTTCATCTGTTCCATGTGTCCGTGCTCTAAGTTCTCTAACCTGCCACAATATGTGTGATATCTCCACTACTCTCTGCCCTGTCTACCTTTGTGACCTAATCCCTCAACACCCAATACCTTTTTCCCTGCCTTCGTCATTTTATTTCTGCCCCTGGCTCCACGTCTCCATAATTCTGTATATAATATATTACTCTAGGTGTTTTACATCACACAGTCTATTCTGTTGATACTGATTTATTGTATATACTTTTGGTCGAATGCGATAAATATAATGACATTTTAAGGAACAGGGTTTCATGTGTCCTATTCTGCTACAAAATGTTGGCTTTCCATGTTTATAAAAGATTGGAGCTTTCTTTTTTCCTGAAAGTCTTGAGGATTATCTTTAGACTATAACACTGGAAATTATTCTAAATCTTAAAATGTTGTGCTATAGTATCTAAATTTTTAAATTGATAGAAAGTTAGATTATTTTAGAACTCACTATAAATTTCAATGTGTATATTATTTAACCAGAAGATAACCTATAATAATTTTAGTGACTTACCTGCAAATGTAAACAAACATTAGTATTAGTTTTTTAAAAAACTAAGCCTATGATAGAATCACAAAATCAGACTAGAGTCCTTACCATTTTGGACACCTTTTAAGGACTCACACTACTTTATCCATATTGTGATTAAAATGAGGCACCAGGACTGAGAATAATATGCAACATTTGTTGCCATCGGGAAATGTGAAAATATTACTTCCTGTTACCTGTACACTGTCATTATACTTGTTAATATTTCTGGGACATGTTACATTTTTATGGTGCTTTTTAATTTATATCATTGAAGTCCCCCCAAAACCCTGTGTTGTACATGGGACAATTTGTATTTTTGGCCTTTTTCATATATATAATGCTGAATGTTGTTTTTAAAAAATAACAACTATGCTTTTTGGACCATGTGAAAAATAATATTCAAATCATTGGAATGGTTTCTCTACTGAGCATTTAGAATTTTATGTTAGGTTCTGGGTACTAACAGAAACTAATGGGCATCTGAAGAAAGGCATGGGGGAGAATAGAGTTGCTCAAAAAATCATAGAAAAATAAATTTTGAGCGGTCATAAAATGATGCAAGGAACTGCACAAAATTTTCAGGCTTGATCAGAGATAAGGCAGTAATGGAGTGTAAATGTTTTATGGACAGGTCTCCAAAAAAAGAGGAATTTGTCTCCGTTTTTAGTATTTGTTAATTTCTGTCATGTAAATGCTTCCACCCATGGCCAATTTCAAGCTACCAGTATAGTATTACTAAGTGCAGGGTTGGGAGGAAATATGCAGAACTACAACAATATATAGTATTTCTACCATGCAGCTCTAAGAGTAATTAACCTCAATTATAGATGATGTAAAATAATTAGGAAGTGATTAGTTTTTATCTTTTAAAAAATTTAAGTTTGTATAATTCAATTTTTAATAATAGGTAGTTCAGCCCTGGCTGGCATAGCTCAGTGGATTGAGCACAGGCCTGTGAACCAGAGGATCGCGGTTCGATTCCCAGTCAGGGCACATGCCTGGGTTGCAGACCAGTTCCCTGCAGGCCAACTCCCAGCAGGGGACGCATGAAAGGCAACCATACATTGATGTCTCTCTCCCTCTCTCCTTCCCCTCTAAAGATAAATAAATAAATAAATAAATAAAATAATAGGTAGTTCAATAACCTGTTTGCAAAACTCCTGAAAATTTAAAAATTAGCTATTATTATCTTGTACTAGCCAGCTCCAGCAAGTCACTAGAATAATAGAAGATATGATTCCTTTAAGTGTATGAAGACACACATGGAAAAGGATAAGACATTAGTATTTTATTACAGATTGGCTATTTGGGGCAATACATTTTCACTGAAAGTAAATAGGAGACACTTTTTACTGAAAATGTCCAAGAAGAGGCTGAATGACCTTACATAGTGATTTTGTGGAAGGCGTCCAGAACTTCTGTGGTTAGACCTGCATAATACCTTCCAATTCAGGTATAAATGAGTTTTGTTTTGTTTTTGTTTTGTCAGATATCTGCTTTTATAGGTTCTTGATTCATGATTTCAAATCAAGTATGCTGGGGGTGGGGGAAGCCACATTTACAGATTTTTTTTTTTTTTTTTTTGCAGAGATCTCTAAAATAGACACCAGAAATGGAAAAAAAAATTGCCAGATTTCCGGGCTTCACGTATCTAGGTTTTGATAAAAAATTGAGAGGCATCCATAAATGAAAGTTAACTAAAAATAAAGTTGTCACTTGAGTAATTTGAATATGCATGCACTTTATACCAAACTTCTTTGTCATTTCCAGAGTATTTTAGTCCTATTTAGAGATTCAGCTTTGAAAGACTGGAGATAATAAAGATTAACAAAAAAGAATGATTACGATCAAAATGGAGGAGGGAAGCTCTGGGTGGTAGGCTTGTAAACAACCTCGGAAAGCAGAACCTATAAAGGTCCTAAGGACAGTTTTGTATGCCTGGTGCATTTTGACATTTAACTGTCAATCAGATGTCAATGCTTTAATTTGTCAAAACAAGTTATATATATACATATATATTTGCGACACTGGTTTATATCACCCTTTTATCAAATTTTTAAAAGATTAAGTTCCAATCTGCTAGTCTCAAAGCAAATTTTTGTTAGATAAATTAACACTGGGATTAAAAATACGTTGTTACTCAAGCTGAGATAATAATTAGGATAATGAAACCAGTATTTTAGGCCACACATTTCACTACAGAAAAGTCTTCAGGTGAATGCGGCAAAATGTAAAAGAGGAGAGTACATGAGCACACTGGGGAGACACTAAAGGGACCACCCAGATTATTTTGAAGACTTATGTCTTGTACTTTTTAATTGAGGTTCCTAAGGGTTATTATATCTTATATTTTAATCAGTAAAAATGTGATTTTTACTTTATAATATATCCATACTTATAATAATTTTTTAAAATTTTTTCTCCAATATTTTTAGAATTATTGTCAATACAAGAAGATGAACCATGTGCATCCCACAGTTTCAGATGTGCTCTGGCTGACATCACACTCTGTATCCCTGAGGTCATGCAGTCCAGTTTAAGACACAGACCTCCAAGACTGATGTGCCATCTCTTCTCCTGCAGATCATTTGCATACTCACAGTGTAGTTTCATGTGTATTTGGCATTTTCATAAACACTTCACTTATTGAAAATGACTAGGCTAAGCTACCTGGAGGTCATAAGAATGAAAAAGACCTTGTTTTAGTCTCTGGCCTACAAAGATAACAACATTTAAATGAACAGTTATGAGAACACAGCTTGTTCCAAAAGCTCTCTGCAATAAAAGAATGCCACAAATGATGTTGGGAATTCATCCTATTTTAATAGCAGGAATTTTCTTATTCAATATAGGCAAAATGTACTTTAACTCTACATGTCTTGGGACACCAAAAAAATCCAAATTATTTAATTTTTATAAAGGCTCTTGAACTAAGAGCCATAGCTATATCCTACATGGTGGCAATAATTTTATTAGAATAATTTTTAAGAGTGAAATTAAAATATTGGTTTAAATTTCTTCTGTGTTCGAAGTTTAATATTTAACCTTAAATAATCTTCTTTTCTGTTGCCAAGTTAGAATGAAGATTTGTATCTTACAAAACTAAAGTAAAATTATGCTATGTTAGTAGATCAAATAAGCAGGAAGGTAAAGAACAATCTACTCTTCTTATAGGAAAAAAATTTTAAAAATCTGCTCTGTTTGCAAAAATGGAGTGTCAGCTTTGGGCTGACAAGACTATGTCTGTACTTCTTTATCACATAGTATCTAAAAAGTACAAATATTCAACCAATGAATAAGTGATGCTTACAGTGATTTTCGTATGTGCCAGTGATCAAAAGACTGAGGAAACACAAGAGTAGAAGAAAGTGTTAATTCAAGATGCAGACAATAATTTTAAAATGAAAATAATTGATATATGAGCAATATTCCTGAGACCATCACAATCATAAAATAAAAAAGGCAAAAAGATAGTTTAGAATTTTAAAAGCACAGCTACCAAAATTTAAATCCCAGTATAAGAGCTAAGTAAGCAATGGCATGCAAAAGGCACAGAGAAAAACTATGAAAGAAATATTTAGGGAAAGCTTCCCATAGATACAGATATGAAGCACAGACAGATATTTTGTTTTATTCTTTGCAATATAACTTAAAATTTAAGTTCATTCCATTTAGGTTAGTGTTGTTTAAATAAAGATAAATGTGTCTCTAATTATTAAAAATAGAATTTGTTGTCTTATACTAATCCTCATTCCTAAGAATGTCTTTAAATGGGCAAATATATGACTTCCTATTACCATCCACAGGTTAACAGTTGTCCATCAGTAGCTTTCACGTAATGATTTCCTTCTTTGTGTTTCACAAATATCGTGTTAGAGTATAAAGTTAGTTAGATACAAACAAAGAGTAGGAAGGGAGTGGAACCAGTTATCTGATTAAGCCTGATTAAGTAAGGAAAAAAAAAAACAAACAGCTTTACAGCCACCTGGGGGAGTAACCAACATTGTTCATTCACCAAATAGAGCAAAATATCTGACTAGGCAGGAAGGGGAGTTTTTTGTCATCCAGGGAATCCCCCGACAAAAAAGGGGAAAGGGAAGGTAGAAAACAAAGACACGAGGAAATTCCTTTTACTAAGTGCATGTGGAGTTGAAGCCAAATGATAAAGCAGAATAAGAGGCCAGTGCAGTAAGGGGCAAAATGGTGACCGTCAAAGGCGGGGTGGCACTGGCGTGGAAACTTTGCGAAAAAGATCTGGTAGGGGAAGGGCATTGGCCCTGGAAAACCCAAGAAAGAGGTTGGATAGTTTAAGAAAAAACCTGCTTTTTCCAGAAAGCCGAGAAACTATATGGAAGTGTAACAAAGACCCTCTGGCCTGCCCTGTATCTGCCTCTCGGAGAGTGCACTATTGCTTCTCCCTCTGATAAACCTTGCCATTATCGCTTGAAACTCCTGTGTGAGTGTCCTGAAGTTCTTTCCCCATGACACCACAGAAGGATCTCTTTCCTCCTGCCACACTGTGATGTCTACTTTATAGATGAGAACACTGGAACCACAGGGATTGTAGATTGTGGAGACCATAGAGCGAAAGATTAAGTGGCCTTTAGGATTTAAATCCAAGATTTATCCAGCACTTAAGCTATTTCTCTAATACTCCCATATTTTTCAGGCATTAGTCAAAGGAATGCAAAAATAACATTAAGTTTTTCACAGAGCTTCAGTTTAAGCTGTACTAATAAAATTATAGAGAGAAACATTCCAGGAAGGAGGCAAAATATATATGGTTATATTTTAAATGTGAAGCTAAGATGTGTAACTGTTGTTCTCTGGACCTAGAGACACAAACATATTTATATTTGTTTTGCTCTTAGTTTCTTTTTAGATATCTGATATACTAAGTATCATAATGTCTTACTTATTTTAAACTGTTTTTTATACTAGATTCATTTTGAGAATCAGACAGGAAAGTTTTTTAAACTCAAATTAGTTAAATACAGGTTCCAGATTATGTCTAGTGTTACATTCAAATTTTAGCAGCTTATATTTGAATAGCATTATAGAGAATACAGTAGCATTTTCAAAATGCATTTGTTCCACAGAATATCTTTGCAACAAGAGTGCTGGGGTGAGGAGAGTCAAATAAGTTCAGGAAACACAGTAACGTGTCTTCCCGGGGAAGTCACAAAACATACGAAGTTTTATAGATCAGGAGGTCTTTTCAGTGAAGAAACCTATTTCCTTCTTTAACTTGACATTTCTCAAATGGAAGCAGCAAACGAATCTTTTTTTTCCCCTAGGAACATCTATTAACATTCACCTGAAATAGCGTTGGAAAATATTATCTTACTTAGTTTTCAAACAAATCATGTGAAAGGGACAACCTCATCTCCACTTTTTCAGAGACCTATTAAGGGCACCAGGCTAATAAGTAGCAGAGCAAGAATTTGCACTCAAATCTTCAAACTATGTCCAGACACCTTTTTTTTTTTTCTTTTCACTAGGCTAGAGTACCTTCGTGCTCCATTTATTTTTAACCCAAGTGTCCCATGCTGGAGGAAATTGCTTGTGCTGCCACTTCATGCAGCACTTTAGGATTCTGTTCCAATTTTAAGAGAGAATTCTTGATAACAGAATTGCTGTGTTAAGTATTTGTTTAAAGCCAAAGCAGAAAACCACTCATGAGTAACACAGGCAGTTAAATGGTACCATCTGGAGCAAAAGGCGTTTGTAAGTACCCTTATTTAAGAACCAGTTTACAAATAACTCCAGACCCATGGAATTAAGCAGTTAGCTCCTTTGTAATGTATAACAGCATTCAGGGAAAATGGTTTGCTTCATTGCTTTTGAATCTTTAGACAAAAAAATACCAGGATCTCTTTGGCTCTTTCCTTAGAAATACCAAGATGAGGATCTCTTAAATCAATAATATCAAAAGTAACATATAATCCAGTTCTTGTTCTCCACTTCAATAGACACATACAAGAAAGAAATTTTCATATTTAGAAGAAGAGCAAGAAGATTAAACTTATTTAGGGTGCAGCTCAAGAAAGAAAGAAATGCCTTTTTTGAAAAACAAAGGGAGTTGATTTATAACAAATAAAATTATCATGTAAATTAGACAAAGTTTCTAGTCATTATTTGTTGTAAATTATGTTTTTACTTCATATTTGAGTCCCCATAGCTTCATAAAATCAGATTTTGTACTGTGTATAGCATATCACGTGTGCTCAAGAAATATTTGTAAAATAAATCTCGATACAAATAAAGATAGAGACATAGGAATAGACACAATAAGGAGTACAACCAAAGAGTACTTCATTAAGGAAGGTAATGCAAAGCAATTCTCAGACCAGTGAAGCCATAGCTGCTGCTTAGGACAGTGTTTTCATATCTTAAAATGGTAATGTCTGTACTGCACTCTGCACTGTAAGGTAAATAGATGCCGCTCAGACCAGAGAAGACGGGCAGCTGGTGGGGTTTCCTCTGGCCCCTGTCTGGCTGTGTGGGCCACATCCAGGCCTGGGGGGATCCAAATCTGTGTCAGAGAAACTGAACTCCTCTTTCATTTAGGTTCTATCCTTTAATTGAGATCAACTTTTTTGGTGTAAATTTATTTGTATCTCTCCCTCAAGTTAGCAACGAGCAAGTGGATCAGTATGAAGGACCTTCATTAGGCTCACTCGTAGAACCCCAGGGACACCTGTGTCTGTCTACAGCCATCGAGAAACATTGTATTTCTCTGTGCACAAAAACAACTTAAGGTCAAATTAGATCTGAAAATGTGTAATAGCATTGTTCAATTATACTGAAATTACACACATACACACAGTCTGTAAAAATAAAAAAAATTCTGAAGATCAAAAAAATTTATAACTTTTTTGTGAATTCATATGTTTTACTATCACACTAGCCCCAAGAGTAATGCAAATCTGATATTCTGAATCTCACATTCTTCTCAGAAGAGAACCTCATCAGTGTCTCTGCGAGTGAAAGGAGATAAAATAGTGAGCAGAGGCCCTGTGAGAGAACTTTAGGAAAACACAGAGCTGTAGAGCAAATGAATAAACCACCTAGGAAGAGATATTTTCATATATGAACATGGAAATAATATTGAATATTAGATTGCTCCTCAGTCTCCTTATCTTTGTGGATAAATAATTCAAGTTTTTCTTGTCTTTTCTTTTAATAGTTAATTTGTGATATTAAATATAAAAATACTATCATCAGTAATTGTTTAGCTGGAAATGCATTTTTATTGTAATAATAGCTGTCTGATATTGCTCCTTAAGAGTTTTCTCATAAATATTGCTCAGTATGGGGTGTGTATATCTGATATATATGTATATTTGAGAAGATATTTACTCTACTAACATACCTTCAAACATACAATGCTTTAGAATGGCTATCAATCTAGGTTCATTTCCTTTTAAAATTCTTAGAGGAAAGGGCAATCTTTTCTTTTCCACACTCAGCTCCTTTCTCATTTTCCTTTTCTGATCTCTTTGCCCCTTGAAAACCTTCAGTCCCTATGCACAAATAACATAAAGGCCTTTTCAAGTCTTTTATTATTATTATTATTATTGTTGTTGTTGTTGTTGTTATTGTTATTATTTTCATTTTCTATTTACTAAAGATAGTGGTTAAAAACTAAAAATATATACAGAAACATCTTAGTGTTTTAAATTTCATCCTTTCTCCTCAGGTCTTGTCCTATCACTGGGTTTTTGTGCCATCCCATGTAAATATAATTATTTAAATCCAATTAGTAGAATGAAAGGAATATAGGAGTAAGAAAAGGTTAAGAGGTCAGTTGCAGTTTAAAACATAGCAGACAAAATAGTCTGCAATAGCTAAGCAACTCAGCTTTACCCCATTTCCTCTGCTCAGTTTCTGAAAATGTGTTCAATCAAATTTCCTGCCCACTTTAGAGGACCCAAGGGAATCTGAAATGCTGACAGTTAATTTGGGAGCAAGAAAAGGGTGGGATTGGGAAAAAGTCACCAAAGCCTAGTTTCATCAAACATTCTTCATGTTCAGTAGTGGTATCTCAGTGATTAGGTGTCCCTAAGCGACTTTTCCATGATACCATTACTGTACTTTTAACTTTTTCAGAGTGCTTTCAGTTTTTTTTTTTCATCTCCTGGTTTCACATCTCTTTGGGCACCTGGAGTGACTATACTGTATTTTGCACTTGTAACTTATGCAAACCTTTCTATTTTGGTATCATTTAAGAAGTCTGTTTTATATTGACATATTTTGGCAATTCGGGCAAAGAAAAACAAAGCATTCACTAAATATCTTTGCAAATAGATACAATAAACTAGGTTTGCACAAGCTACTAGTAATCAGAAAGTTTAATTTACAGAGTAGGTAACTGTACAATACAGTCTTTAAATATTGAGAGGAAAAAAACACTCTAAAAACTAAAAGGAACTTGGGCATCTTTTTTCTTGTTTTGCATAAATTTTGTAGAAGCTTTCATAAACTAATTTTTCTAACTCAAGTAATTGCATTTAAAAGAAACCTGCGAAAAGATAAGTAATTGATCTGTACAGGCTTAAATAAAAACAACAACTCATACCTCTTCATCATGATAGTGGGGGAGTTGTAAACATGAGGCAATTGTTATACCAGGAAGGATGATGTGGAGGAGCAGACTTTCTGGTGTTCCTGCAACTTGCTTTTGTAAAATGACATACACATTAAACTATTCAATTTTTTATTGTGAAGGTTGATTGATTTTGACTTGACATTTTCAGTTCTAACACTAAATCAAATTTTAGTATTAAATTAAGTTGAAAATAGAGTTCTAATTTTTAACTTGAAAATTAACTTTATAAAGTAAAAATGTCATGACCAGTGTCTGATTTCTCTAGTGAACATACAATTTCCACAAAAGTGTGGGAAAACGTGCGAATATACACACACAGACATACACATACATAAACACATACACCTGCTTTAGAAGTCCTTATGTAATTTTGTAAGTGGAGAAGAGGGCAAGGCAAACAATTTAGTTTCTAAATTATGTCTGGTTTAAACTAAAATCAAAATTCATTTGTAAATTCCGAGTCTTCTCGATTTCTATGAAGGAGATACATTCATATTCCTTAATAGAAATCACTTATTCAACATTTATTGTGTGCCAGGATCTGCACTAAGGATTTTATATGTAAAAGTTCCCTTAATTATCTCGAGAAGTGAATGAGATGTGTTCTATCATTTTGTTCACTGTAGAATGAAAAACCAAGGCCCAGAGAGCTTCAGGCATTCAAACCTTGTCAGGCTCAGAGACTACACCTTGAACACTACCCAATGCATCCTATCTCTAGGTCCACCTTAGAGGCATGTTTTATGGCAGAAGTGTTTGATGTAGTTGAAAGACTGAGGATCCCTGATTATCTACGCGGTAGATGAAGGGCAGAGTAGGACTCAGCAAGGCTGAGAGGTTGTCATCTGTCTTACTCACTTTTTTTCCCTGTCGCCTAGATCTAGACGACTACAGTGACTACAGAGGCATTTTAGTCAATGTAGGTGAATGGATACATTCCACCAAATAATCATTGATGCCTCTTGTTACAGTGCAAGTCCCAAATTTTTAGTTATAGCCAGGCTGGTTCCACTGGTGATAAAAACAGAAATTATCAGTTTATTTTATAAATGTAAATACCTGGGCTAACTAAATTAAAAAAAAAAGAAAGGACAATGAAAAATTGCAAAGAGTATGCTTGTGCCTAAATGCGCTGATCAAAGCTTTCGTCTAGGTCTAAAATTCTAGTATTCTATGGGGGATAAAGTAAGATCAACTTTTCTCTCAGTTCACTCTCTCCTCTCCCTTTTATCTTCTCTTGACACCAGCCATGCTTTTTGGGATGAAATAACTCATATCAGCTTGTTTTTCTCTTTTTGTTGTTGTTGTTTTTCCCTAGAAGTGGAAAGCAATAAAAATTACAAGTGTTCCATTTATTCAGACATGTAACAAAAATATCTATTTCATTTTTCTTTAATTCTCTCACATCCCCATTTTAACTCATAAACAAACCATTTTATTGAGAAAACAGGTGCAATCAGACAACATAAACAGAACCCCATTTTTATAGCTTCACCAGTCTAACTGCCAGCCTCCCCAAGTATCTGGCCTCCTCCCTATCTTTCCTCCTGCTGAGGAAGAGCCTCTTACTAATTTACTTCATTCCTCCTGCTACTTAAAGACCATTGTCTTGAAATTATCCCTTTGATCTCTTGTACCATTAATTCCCCTCTCGCTCTAAAACCATTTCCACTAGTATACAAACAAGCCTTAACTGTACCCATTTTAAAAAAGAAAAAAAACTTCACTTGACCCTATATCTACACCTCTACCACAACAAAATTTCTTGATTGAGTAAATTTCTTGAGATCAAGAAATCTCAACTCTTTCATCTCCTATTCTTTCACCTCTCATCTCTCACAACGCTAACATGTTTAACAAGATTAAAACATTTTGGAACTCCTACTGCACTTGGGAAAAAGTTCAAATTCCTTACCATGATCCACAATATTTTAAAGGGCCTGGCTCCTACTTACCTCTCTCCCCGAGTCCTCCTCACTAAGTTCCACTCACTATGCTCTGCACACATTCACTTCCTTCTCTTCCTTCAAGAGCCAAGTTCTCCCCTACATTAGGGCCAACACCCGCTTCTGTTTTTCAGGGAACACTTAACTCACTGTCTGTCAGATAGCTAGTTACTCCTTGTTCAGGTCATATGAAATATCATCTCTTTAGGACCTTTTCCTACCCTGACCTCACTCTATGAACTCCTTGTATTACCTGTAGTTATATAACAAATCCCCCCAAAATGTAGTGGTTTAAAATATCAGTGATGTCTATCAATATCATTCATTTCTCTTACCATTTCTTTCAGCAATTTAGAAAAGACTGGGTTGCCTGTTCTAGCTCAGGTTCTTAAAGTTGAAATCACATGTCATCTGGTGCTACAGTCATCGCAGGTCTCAATGGGGCTCGTGATCCTCCGCTACGGTGGCTCACTTGCACGGCTAGCAAGTCAATGTGGGCAGGTTGTTCCTCTCCAGGTGGATTTCTCCAGGACACCATTTGTGTGTCTTCATAATACAGAATGTGGTCTTCCTCAGAACAAGCGGTCCAAGAGATCAAGGCTGACACTGCAATGCTTTTGAAGACATTGCCTCAGAAATTACACCATTTTCTATTGGTCTTATTGACTAGCCATAATTAAATATGGGAAAGGTGTACACAAGGATGTGAATACTGGCAGGTTGCTTTGGAGCTTGCTTTGCTTTGTTGTTGTCTTTTTACTTAAATTTCGTCATTCTCTCCTCCATTAATTAGACTAAGGATTCTTTGGTAGTCTACTAAGTTCAGTAGTGGCAGAATATAATGCTATGTCTTAATTAACACTTTTTCCGAATCATAGCATGCAGAGGCCGGGAGAATAAGAAAAATCAGTATTTCTCAGACTCTCTTCTAGCTGAGTTTCAAGACATGATTTAGGTTTACCCATGCAGGTATACTGGTGTGAATTCCTAATTTAGAATCTAGTCACAAGTAAAAACAGGCAGATAAGATCGATATTACTGATCACCATATTACTGTTATAGTTTCTGACAGACATGGCTATTGCAAAGCAAGTAGTTACAAGAGCAGCTTCCTGATTCAGCAAATTTCTGGTTATAGCAGAAGCAACAGCTCTCTGTGTGCTCCTTTTCTATGGTACAGTTTTGGGAGTTATCATAGCATTCACACTGAGTCTCTTTTACAGACTTCCCAGTGATTTAGGCGGTACCATTATCTTTCAATACATCACTTTCTGCTTTCATTAGCTGGAGTTCTGTCTGTCTGTAACTAAAAACCCTGACCATCTTGAGCTGCATTAGCTGTATCAGCCAAAATACTACCTAGGCAGTCCCAGATGTATGTGTGTGCATGTCTTGCATAAAAATGGCTATATCATAACACCTATCTCATCTGTAAAAAGCAGTACCTACAGGGACTTTCATCCCCTACTCTTCTCTCTGTTGTGGCTTTGACATTTCCGTCTTGATTCTCTTTTCTATTCCATTCAACTAATACTTCCCATGAGTGTCTGTTATGCCCAATTTTCTTGTTTTCTTTTTGGGATCCACTCAACTAGTAATTCCTGTCCCTCTCTCTCATGCCCAAATTAACCCAATAATAGGAGAGGCAGTAGTAGCAAGTAAGACAGCGTTTAACATAGCTGTGTCCATTTAACATAGCCCATTCCCTAAGTTCTAATGCACAGTTTTTATCTGGAAAGGGATGACACCTCAAGCTCAGACACTTGTCCTATTTTCCTTTTTTTCTTGCCCCAAGGTACTGAATTTTCTCTCTGATGCAATAAGATTTCCAGGAAGGTATGAGTCTTGTTCTGAAATATAAACTCATCTAACTGCAGTACTCAAAAGTTATCATTAGCCTTCATATGTTCAAAGATAGATTTAAATAGAAAAATAGTAGACCTAAAATTTAGGAATCCGTGGTTTTCAGGGAGAGGTGTAAGTAAAAAGAATAATGTAAACAGCAAAAATTTTTACACAATTTCCACTTCCATCTTTTTTGTACTTATTAGCTATAAAAGACGCTAGAGAAACCTCAAGTCCCAATGTGCTTGTGTAATCCACATATAATTGGGACTATGTTAAAGAATTAAACGGTAGCAGCTGGAATAACTGTTACAATGTGCTCCATAGGAAATGCCATGGCCTCCTTGTTTCCACCCAGTGGGGCAACTGTTTTCAGTTTGGGCTTTTCCCACCAAAGAGACCTTAAAACACTGCTCCTGTAGCCACAGCATTCATCAAGAAAGCAGACAAAGATTCCCAGGGAGGGGATGACAGAGAACTGTAGCATCACACAGCTCCAGTCAGCACTTGGCAGAGCATAACGGAGAAGAGTAAAACCTCCCATAGAACTCAACCGATAGAGACTCAGTACTTAAAGACTGCTTTGAAGACATGTATAGTAAAATACCAGTGTAATGGGGTTCCTGTAATGCCTGGGGAGGCAGGGCTTTAATTTGCTTTACTGAGCCGAGTACCAGCTGCTTCTCTGTTTGGGCAGAGGTAAAAAAGTCATCTTAAAGCCATCCTTCTCCACTCCGCGCAGTTCCGCAGTTATGCAAATGTAAAGGCATAAAGTCATTCCTAACTGAACAAATCTTCTGTAGATTTAGCCAGGCTGCACCTAACTCTTGGTAATCAGAGCCTTAGAAGCGGGTGTACCAATTTGCGCAGAAACCCTTCATGAGTGAAGGAGGCAAACGCTGAACCACTTTTCTCTGAGATTGGAAGTTGAGGAAAACTGATTAGAGCTGTGCTGACTCGCAGGCCCTAAGGAGAATTCACTGAGAGGGAAGAGAAAAACTATAGGATTGACCCAAGTACAGCAGGATTCCTGAGGGAGGAAAGGCTATAATTGTCCTAGTTCATGACTGTGAAAAGAGTGATGGGAAGCTGTAAACATGGGGCTCAGCTATGGAGCACAAG